>NC_079315.1:611666-912500 GCF_029931775.1 Euleptes europaea | reverse complement strand
TTGGCTAAACTGCTTTCTTGACTTAACCTGGCATATTTTCCCCCCACCGGGAAGAATTCACAATTCAAGCCACATTTTTTAAAAAAATAAATCACAGATGTAATCAACTTTCCCATCTCTCTTACTGGGAAATAAAGAGAACATCTATCAGATGGATGCCAAGAAGGCAACAGTTGTTTCTATTACTGTGGGTTCCTTTTCAATGCAATTAATTACATTCATTCATTTTCTTTTGGTGTCTTCCATTTCCACTTCAGATTCAAAGCTCGGTTTAGGGAAAAGCTAAGGAAACTACAGTTTAGGTCCTCCGATTGTGAGAAGCTTCTACAAAGGAAAAAATACTAACAATCTCTAAATTACCCTTTTTGCTTGTGCTGTAGGGTCCACTCGATTTGATATATTGCTTAGGGCCTCAGCATATCTAAATCTGGCCCTGTCCAGGTTTCCTGAACTGGATGGAATTGCACAAGGTAAACCCTATATTCTAAGTGCAGCAAGTCAACACTAGATCGGAAGCACAGGATTGTTCTCCCGTAGGGCACCAGGATTAGGGTTGCCAGCTCTGGGTTGGAAAATACCTGGAGATTTTTGGGGTGGAGCCTGAGGAGGGTGGGGTTTGGGGAGGTGATGGACCTCAAAAGAGTATAATGCCATAGAATCCATCTTCAAAGAGGCCATTTTCTCATATGAACACATGAAGCTGCCTTATACTGAATCAGACAATTGGTCCATCAAAGTCAGTATTGTCTACTCAGACCGGCAGGGACTCTCCAAGGTCTCAGGTTGAGGTCTTTCACATCACCTACTTGCCTAGTCCCTTTAACTGGAGATGTGAGTGATTGAACCTGGGACCTTCTGCATGCCAAGAAGATGCTCTACCACTGAGCCACAGCCCCTCCAGGTGAACTGATCTCTGTTGCCTGGGGATCAGCTGTAATCCCAAGAGATCTCCAGCCACCACCTGGCAACCTAACCAGGATTCCCAGAAGTCTTATCTTGTGGCTTTATCTAGTCTGACAATTGAAGGACTGCCAAGAGGGTGGGATGAAGGAGGACCAAGGGCCAGAGGCCCTGAGGGGTCCTATAGAATTAGACAAGTCAATGTGATTTATTCTCAGATGATGTTCTAGTTGGGTGTGGGTGGGGTGAGGCAGACCCAGGGGGAATCCTTGTCTGGTAGAGCTGTCATCCTTCTGGCATGACAAGCTCCTGTCTCCGAGCCCCAGGCCCTGCCAGGACTCCTTGCTCCAGCAGAAGAAAGGGACAGGGATGAGGAGTGGCATTGCATATAATGATGTCACTTCCTCTTTGTGCCTGGAAATTACATAATGGCACTCTAGGAATCACACCTCTTGATGGCAAAAAACCCATGGAGATGAGTGCATTCCTAGAGCAATGTGATGTCACTTCGGGTTACAAAGTGGTAGTGTTTTCACAATACCGTGCCAGAATAGTGTAGTGGTTATAGTGTTGGACTAGGATCTGGGAGAACCAGGTTCGAATTCCCACTCTGCCATGAAAGCTTGCTGGGTGACCTTGGGCCAGTCACACCCTCTCGGCCTAACCTACCTCACAAGGTTGCTGTGAGGATACAACAGAGAACTATGAAAGTTGCACAGTTTGACACATGAAAACCTTCCACGGATACCTAACATACACCTGTTTCGTCGCAAACAGTACTCCAGTTTGTCGACTCTTCTCCCCTTTAACAGTTGCATGACCGGTGGCAAACCGGAAGGTTAAATTTTTCTTATCACCACATCTCCATGATGATCCACCCACTCAACAGCTGTCAAAGGTTAACGGGAAATGCTCAGGCTCAGTCCTGGTCACATCTCTATGGGAGGGCAGCAGAGTTCACTTAAACATGCATCTAGGCCCGTACTGTGCACCTGTGGGGGAGAAACTGCACCTAGAGTTTAGTTATTGTGCAGTTGTGGTTCAAATAAGAAGCTATATTGGTTCTTGGGGTGGGGGAATGGATGAGAACAAGAATAGAAAAAGGAATCCAAAACAAAGAGAAATAATAGGTTTCTTTCTCTTTCATCATAAATTGTTCTCTATGGATCATAAAGAGCAAACTGGATGCTTTACCTACATATGTAAGAAAAATCATGTGCGTAAACTGTCTCTTCAGAAATGCTGCAGAAAGCTGTATTCCGTTTGCCCCAATTGATTCAATGGGGTTAATATAGGGATGCCAGCGTCCTGGGGGGACCTGAGGATCCCTGGGATCACAGCTCATCTTCAGACTAGAGATCAGTTTCCCTGGAGAAAATTGACACTTTGGAGGGTAGAAACTATGGCATTGTATCCCACTGAGGACCCTGTCCTCCTAGAGTTGCCAACCTCCAGGTACTAGCTGGAGACCTCCTGCTATTACAACTGATCTCCAGCCGATAGAGATCAGTTCACCTGGAGAAAATGGCTGCTTTGGCAATTGGACTCTATGGCATTGAAGTCCCTCCCCTCCCCAAACCCCGTCCTCCTCAGGCTCCACCCCAAAAACCTCCCATTGGTGGAAAAGAGGGATTTGGCAGCCCTATGTACTCCCTAGGCTCCATCACTAACTCTCCAAGAGTTTCCCAACCTGGATCTGGCAACCCTACCCCCCCCACACACACACCATCCACCACTGGTGGCCAGGGGAGACCTGGCAATCGTAGGCTAATCACATTTATTTTCCTTTATTATTTCTCCATCTGATAATGAAAATGGTTATTTACTTCCAACTGCTGTACAAGTAGCAAATCGCTTAGGGGCCACAAACAAACCATCAAACAAGAGAGGTCGTTACAGCTTATCATGAATTAGATACTTGCTCTTTCTGACATAAGAAACTCCTCAGCTAAAAAACATATTGGGGCTCGTTGTGTTCTGAGCAATTTTTTAAGCACGCTCATGCAAACGTAGCAGTGTTCATCTGACACCAGGGACAAAAGCAATCCAATTATCCGGCACACGGAAATCAATAATTTGCTAATGTTCCATTCCATCTACGTCCTTCGCAACTTAACGTTGATTAAAACATAAAAACTCCACCGGGCTGTAATATTTCTCAGTTAGGCTTTGTAAACAAGGGCTTCTGCAGCGGGCAGAAACCCCTTTTTCTCTGCCCGGGCATCTTTTCCGCCCGCACGTGTTGCATCGCCAGCGATCGACACGAAATGTCATCCCCGGGGATTGCCTGAAAAACGAAACCAACAGACTGGGCCAGCCATCTTTCAGCAACAGCCAAGCGAACAAATTGATGAATGGTTCTGGAGACGCGTGGCTGGTATGCAAAAAACTCGGGAAGCTGAACAAACAGGCCTCCCTCCGTGTGGGAAACAGGGAGAGAAAGAGAGGGGCACAGGTGGCTCACTGAAAGAGCGGCTGAGCAGATGCTACGCTGCTGAAAGCGAGGGATTAATTCGAGCGAGGGGTCCTTGCAGGAGTTCAGAAAACAAGCTGCCGGGAAGCAGTTGACGAACACACTTGAGAGTCTCTTCAAGAAGGACACAGAGCCTTGAATCCAGACTAGACATTTCCACGGGTGCAAAGATTTCCCATGAGGGTGCCCATTTCCCACTTATTGTCAATTACAAAAGACAGCACAAAGTATTTATCCTGTTCATTAACCAATATAAATCACAGTGCGAGTACAATAATACACAATACAATATCACAATCAACAACAACATAAATTTTACCAAACATATACCAATAATCTGTGCAAAGTCCATCCAAAATAGCAGTTCAAAAATTCCAGAAGTGTTCACATCTGGTCCATTTATGTCTTCTTGAGAGCTGAATAGCTTGTTCAACAGACTGATAATAACTCAGGAAACGTGTCCACCGGTTTGAATTCAACGTTTTCGCCCATATTAAAGCTTCATCAGCCTGATATCATTTCCAGCTTATGGCAGGAGACCTCCAGGTCATTGGGGGGCCTTGCCTGCTGATGCTCACCTGGTTGGCAGGTGGAAACTGGGGCCAAAAGGGGGACACAACAATTAGGGTTGTCAGGTGCCCCCCTCTCCTCTGGCGGGAGGTTTTTGGGGTGTGTGATCCCTGCTCCAAACCTGGCAGCCCTAACAATCGTATAGGGGAGAAAAATTAAAAAGAAAAATAAGGCCTCGCCTAATTGCAGGAAGTTCTGGCCATAGATTTCCTGGTAATTCCTAGAGCTACCCGAAAGTGAGAAAGAAAGAAACACATGAAGCATGAACACACATGAACACACATGAAGCTGCCTTATACTGAATCGGACCCTTGGTCCATCAAAGTCAGTATTGTCTACTCAGACCGGCAGTGGCTCTCCAGGGTCTCAGGCAGGGGTCTTTCACATCACCTACTTGCCTAATCCCTTTAACTGGAGATGCCAGGGATTGAACTTGGGACCTTCTGCACGCCAAGCAGATGCTCTGCCACTGAGACACAGCCCTTCTCCCTGGTTCTCCAGGGTCTCAGGCAGAGAAAGGTCTTTCACATCACCTACTTCCCTGGTCCCTTTGGCTGGAGATGCCGGGGACTGAACCTGGGACCTTCTGCATACCAAGCAGATGCTCTACAACCGAGCCATGGCCCCTCCCAACCCTTATTCCCCTGCCAAGACACTACACATTTTAAAGGGTACCACTATTTAAAGCTAAAGGAGTAGGTAATACGTAGGTAATATGAAATAGGTAATATGAAAGACCTCTCCCTGAGGCCCTGGAGAGCCACTGCGGGTCTGAGTTGGCCATTTTTCTCCAGGGGAACTGATCTTTGCCACCTGGAGATCAGTTGTAATAGCAGGAGATCTACAGCCACTACCTGGAGTAGGGTTGCCAGGTCCCTCTTCGCCACCAGTGGGAGGTTTTTGGGGCGGAGCCTGAGGAGGGTGGGGTTTGGGGAGGAGAGGGACTTCAATGCCATAGAGTCCAATGGCCAAAGCGGCCATTTTCTCCAGGGGAGCTGATCTCCATCGACTGGAGATCAGTTGTAATAGCAGGAGATCTCTAGTTAATACCTGGAGGTTGGCAACCATACTGCTTAAATGGATGCAAAACGGTGGGGGAAGGAGGGGGCTAAAGAAAGCTTACAATAAACACCAGTTCGTATAGAGTGGAAAATTAACATGCAACTCTGAAAGGATTCTGGCAGAATCATTAAGGGCTCACACAATGCCGCCGTTTAAATGTGCGCACTTTGTTAACAGCAAGCACAATCTTGCAAAGTGAGCTAAATTTGCTGCTTTGGAGCGCTTTAGCACCCGTAGATTATTGTGAGCCCGGTTTTCCATTGCAGTTCTTTTATTCACCAGCAAACGACTGTTCAATGCTTGCTTATTCCCCTCATTATATGTTGGGCTGCTAAGCAATCTAATCAAAATATCAATGGTAACCCTGACGGGTAATTATGAGTTCAAACAGATCTCGAAGCAGCTCCGCCTTGTCTTTATTGTGCCTATTCTTATCTCTCCAACGCGCAGAAGGCGATCAGCATGGAGACTCAGCGGATGCAGAATCTCTGACCTGACCTGCCAGAGCGACTGTCGGCACCCTTCCCAATCCTAACACGCTTGTGCGTGTCTCTGTGTGTGTGTGTGTGTTTTGAGGGCTGGGAAATCTAACGGTCAGGTCTGAGATCAGCACAACAAAGAGCGCCGTTCCTTTATTATTTTCACGCTGAACCAAAATTGGAAATCTCCTAACAAACGCCAATAGCCATTATTTCCTTGCGGGTTTCCACAGAAAAGAACGAGGCCTACTAATGTGTTGGAGAACGGCAAGACGTAATTCAGGGATATTGAATAAGGAAGGGAGGAAGTCTCACACTGCCTGATTCTTTCCTGCCGGAGGGAGGGCACAGAACATACCGCAAGGCCAGCGGGCCATATCCTGAGGCAACAGCACACGGGCACATTCCCTCAGCTGAGGTTAATCCAAATGCCCCCTAATACCAGAGATCTGCAAAGTTGCAAGGTGGCTGACAGGGATCTTTCTCCTGGTCACCACACCTAAAAAAGGATATTGCAGAGCTTGAGAAGGTGCAGAAAAGAGCAACCAAAATGATCAGGGGACTAGAGCAGCCGCCCTATGAGGAGCGGTTAAAACGCTTAGGGCTGTTTAGCTTGGAAAGAAGGCGGCTGAGGGGAGACATGATAGAGGTCTTTAAAATTATGCATGGTTTGGAGAGAGGGGACAGGGAGAAGGTTTTCTCCCTCTCCCATAATACTAGAACGTGGGGTCATCTGCTGAAGCTGGAGGGTGAGAGATTCAAAAAAGGACAAAAGGAGATTCAAAAAAAGACAAAAGGAAGTATTTCTTCGCCCAATGCAAAGTTAAATTGTGGAACTCCCTGCCCCAGGATGTGGTGATGGCTTTGGAAGGCTTTAAGAGGGGAGTGGACATGTTCATGGAGGAGAGGGCTATCCATGGCTACTAGTGAAAATGGATACTAGTCCTGATGCATACCTGTTCTCTCCAGGATCAGAGGAGCAGGCCAATTGTATTAGGTACTGTGGAACGCAGGCAGGATAAATGCTGCTGCAGTCGTCTTGTTTGGGGGCTTCATAGAGGCAGCCAGTTGGCAGCTGTGTGAACAGACTTCTTGACTTGAAGGGCCTGGGTCTGATCCAGCAGGGCCTTTTCTTATGTTCTCCTGATCGGAAACAGCCCTGCCAAGATATTACTTGCTTTGTGGGGCACACAAGCAACATGGAGGGTGGTCTTAGGTTTTCCTCGCTGGACCAAACGAAAGCTTTGCTGGGCCATGTCAGGGTTTGCAAAAGAACACAGTCAAAAATAAATCCACCTTGAACTGTAATTATGCAGTTCAAGGTGGATGTATTACTCGTTTCCTATCCAGAAAATCTGAAACCACACTGTCGTTTTTGTGGAAACGTACACACAGAAGAAGCAGCCCAGAACAAGTGAGAAAACTCTTTTAATTCGGAGGGCCTCGCGCTCTTCGAAATGCTGGAAATATACAACACTCTCCCTCAAACAGAAAGACCTGCCTGACAAAGCCAGGTAAACACCCCCGCGGCAAAGCAAACACCCAGTGCAAACATTTATCTATTTACGCTGAGCATCCAGTCTGAAGACGTTTATTCTGTGGCTTGAAAACCTGCCCGGTCCTGGAAGGTTGGGAGGGGAGGAGGCAGGTAACTAAGGAAAAACACTGCATTATGACGCCACTGGAAGGATTAGACCTGTCCTCCATGAACGTGTCTAGGAAACTGCCTGATACTGAATCAGACCATCGGTCCATTAAGATCAGTGTTGACTATTCAGATTGGCAGCGGCTCTCCGGGGTCTCAGGTGGACATCTTGCATATCACCTGTGCTCTGGCGTTGGGCCTCCAGAGAAACTGGTTGCCCACTGTGTGAGACAGGATGCTGGACCCTCACTGGTCTGATCCAGCAGGGCTCTTCTGATGTTCTTATGAAGGCCTCGGCCTCTATGACCTGTTGTTGGGCCTTTAGAGGAACTGGTTGGCCACTGTGTGAGACGGGATGCTGGGCTAGAGGGACCCTCACTGGTCTGATCCAGCAGGGTCCTTATGTTCTTAAGAAAGAGTGTTTGGAGGGTGTGTCAGCCTCAGGAGTTAGAGCGTGACACTCTGTTTAATCTTGACATGTGAAAAGGAATCTCAGCTTAATCCAAATCATAGCTGCGGAGCAGCCAAACAGAAAGATCAGTCTGTCTGCACCTGTTACCGCTAGCTCTCACTGGTAGAAGTGTTTGTGTGGAGGGGAGCAGATCTCCATCTAGACTCCAGCTAGTTTAAATCATACGCTGTGCTAACTGCGGTTAGTTCAATAAGCCGTGGATGAAACGCATGACAGTTGATGGGGATATCTGATTTCAGCCCACCCAGGAAAGGGAGGCCTTCACGGATGCCAAATGAAGAGGAGGTCTTCAGACATGGCAACCCTATCACCCCCCCGCACACACACACACACACCTTGTAAAGACTTGGAAGCATTCAACAGACGAGAACCCCCAGTTCCATGTAGCCCCCAGGACAGATGCTCTGTGACCCTCAGCTTTGCATAGGGTTGCCAGGTCCTCCTTCGCCATTGGTGGAAGTTTTTGGGGACGGAGCCTAAGTGGGGTTTGGAGAGGGGAGGGACTTTGATGCCATAGAGTCCAATTGCCCGAGCTGCCATTTTCTCCAGGGGAACGGATCTCTATCAGCTGGAGATCAGTTGTAATAGCAGGAGATCTCCAGCTAGTGCCTGGAGGTTGGCAACCCTAGCTTTGCATCAGGCCTGAAATGCCCACGTACAAACGGCAAACAATGACCATCTCGCGTCTTAAGAAACTCCGATTTGATCAAATGACTTCCTCTCTGTTGGAACCAGCCTCTTTATCACATACGCTCTTGAAATAAAAAACACGAGCCGAGGCGAAGCCGCAGGGGTAGAAGCAGAGGGCTTTTCTAAATGCCAGTCCTGGACCACAATTGAATCCTCCCTGGTAAGAAGAAAGCACTTTGGCCATCCGTGATAAGTACGGAAGCTCTGACAGCTTAAACGGGTCAAAGTGGCGGCGAGACACAAATTAAGATGTCTGGCCGCAATAAAACACAGCAGGCCTATGATGCTTCTATGCAACCGAGGTCTCCTTTATGTTCAGACAATGGAAAATGAAGACATTGACTAAGCAGATCTCTGCCGTGCCAGCAGAATCCGCTCTAAGTGGACCAGTTTCCTTATGAGGGGGGGGGAGACGATTAAGACATCACCGTCCCCCCAAACAATCTGACAAGGGTGGTTTTCTGCTTCTTTGTTTTGGCAATGATGTCAGGAAGGCAGCTTAGCAAATGTAAATAATTGAAAATGGGGGAAGGGACGAGGATGTTATTGCAAATAATTTGTAAAAAAATACCTGTGTGCATTTTATTAAACATGCAAAAGTAACAGGTGGTAAAGAAAACTCTTCCTTGTATGCATGGGAGTGAACACACGAACACACGAAGCTACCGTATACTGAATCAGACCCTTGGTCCATCGAAGTCAGTATTGCCTACTCAGACTGGCAGTGGTTCTCTGGGGTCTCAGGCAGAGGTCTTTCACATCACCTACCTGCCTAGTCCCTTTAACTCATGGGTGGGGAACCTCCGGATCCGGCCCGCGAGATCATTTTATCCGGCCCCCGTGCTGATTCCAGGAGCTCCAGGGCCATGCCGCTCCAGCTCTCGCTAGCTAGGCTCTCTCCTCGGCAGTTCGGGCTTTGCCAATTGAGTGACTGTGGGGCCCTTTCTCCCATCTCTCCTCTCTTCCTGGACAGACTCACAACTTCTGCCCCAAAAGTGCGCTTGGCCGGAAGCCCCCCTCCCCTTTGTCTCACCGGCTGTTTCTAGGTGAGTGGGTGGCGTGCCCTGCTCTTCCAGCTCAGTGGGCCCCTATGCAGCCCTCCCTTCGCTCGCACCAGGAGATCTACACCTGATATGGCCCCCGAACGAAGTTATAAGTGTGCAAATGGCCCTTGGCAGGAAAAAGGTTCCCCACCCCTGCTTTAACTGGAGTTGCCAGGGATTGAACCTGGGACCCTTCTGCATGCCAAGCAGATGCTCTACCACTGAGCCACAGTGGCATACAAGCAACTTACAACCACAGTTGTTTGTTTTTCCTCTCCAATATGAACACCCACATCTGTTGCCCATAACTGCCCTATGAAATTACCAGGAAGTTACAAGGCAGGGTTGCCAACTTCCAGGTAGAACCTTGAAATAACACTTTATTTCCAGGCTACAGAGATTAATTCCACTGGAGAAAAAGGCAACTTTGATGGGCAGACTCTGTGGTATACTAGAGAAATTTGGAGTCCTAGAGTGACACCGTCTTCCTGAGACACCACTCCAAACCTCCAGGAGTTTCCCAAACTAGAGTTGGCAACCCTTTTGCAACACACCATATAAACGAGCTGTTTAGGCATGTTCTAAAATGTGCAACCCAGCCAGCAAACTCCTGCTGGGCTGCCCTCGTTCAAGCAACAATCCAACAATGTGTGTCCGAAGCCACATCATTTTATACCATATACGTAATAGCTATGGGGGCAGATTTTTAAAAAAAATCTACAAGGGGAGAGGGACAATCCAGGACTAAGGGATCGGTGTCTGTAAAAGGTTTGTAGGGGGGAATCTGAACAATTAAAAAGCTTAAAAGTGACAAGATCTCAGCCGCCATTTGGGGTTTCCAGCACGGTGTAGTGGTTAAGAGCGGTGGTTTGGAGTGGTGGAGTCTGATCTGGAGAACCGGGTTCGATTCCTCACTCCTCCCCATAAGCGGTGGACGCTAATCTGGTGAACCAGTTTGGTTTCCCCACTCCTACACATGAAGCCAGCTGGGTGACCTTGGGCTAGTCACAGTTCTCTCTGAACTCTCTCAGCCCCACCTACCTCACTCTGAAGAAGTGAGCTGTGGCTCACGAAAGCTCATACCCTACCAGAAAATATTTTTGTTAGTTTTTAAGGTGCTACTGGACTCTTGCCCTTTTTGACTACTACCTCACAAGGTGATTGTTGCGGGGAGAGGAAGGGAAGGTGACTGTAAGCTGGTTTGATTCTTCCTTAAGTGGCAGAGAAAGTCGGCATATAAAAACCAACTCTTCTTCTTTCCTAGACTATTGAAAGCAACTCTTTCAGAGCCAGGGCAAAGGGGAGGATGCAGAGGCGGGGAGGGGGAAGGATTTCCCTTCCCACACGTCCCTATAGCACCCGCACCCGCCCGATGTAGTCATACTAACTTATTAGAAAAGGTGTAACTACTTTGACTTCTTCTCACCATTGTATTTGGAGGAAGGCTGGGAGACAGGCAGAGAGATCGCTGAGCTGTAACAAAGGCAGGCCGTCCTCCAACCCATTCCACACAACCAATGAATTCAGAAGCACCGTATAACACTAATGTGTATTATGCAATTGGATCTTTGCAAGGCTCTGCTAAATCTTTAATTTTGAGGCGGCTGCTCGCGGCAGCTGCAGTTGTCACCTTGCGGTCTCTCTCCTTGAAGGTCACGAGCAAGTGTTTTAAAATCTCCTTCACATCGGTGTGTTATTTACATGCAGCCCTAATTCCTCTTGGAGCCATCCAGTGTGTTAAGCACAGCGTGGGGATGGAAATTGATGAAGATCTTCAAAGCGCAGAGGGAAGAGACAGCATCGAAGGCCAGTGCCGGAGCAGATTTTACTCACTGTCTCAACTTCGCCCCCGTTGCACCGAGGAATTAAAGCACAGGGGTGGAATTCACAATGTTTGGGAAAGTACGCTTTGAGGGGAAAAAGAAATTCTGGTTTCATATACTGCGTTTAAGGGGAAAAACATCTAGTTTGATGCCAGGATAGCTGTACCCGAAAGGCCACTTCACTGGCTAAGCGCTTGTCTCACACCCTTCTCCAGGTCTGCCTGCCCACAGAGACGAGGAGGGAGACAACTAGGGACAGGGCTTTTATGGTGGTGGCACCGTGCTGTTGAAATGTCCTCCCCATCTGACACTGATCCTGTTTGCATTTTGGCACCAGACTAACATTTTTGAAGTTTTATCCCCAAAAAAGGTGTCATGGCGCCAACAGGCATCAAATTGGGGACCCTTGTTCTAGACACATCGTTCTCAAACTTTCAGGGGAAGAAAACAGATTATTTCGAAACGAAACGAAATGTTTAATATGGTCCCAGACCAACAATAAAAACTTTTACATAATAAAAAAGTTTTTATTCCTCGTTCCTCATCCACTTGGAGAGAAGTGACTAGTGGAGTTCCTCAGGGATCTGTGATGGGCCCTGTGTTGTTCAACATCTTTATAAATGATTTGGATGAAGGAATAGAGGGGATGCTTATTAAATTTGCAGATGATACTAAATTGGGAGGGGTAGAAAATACGGTAGAAGACAGAGCCAAGATGCAGGATGATCTTGACAGGCTGGAGAAATGGGCTAGAACTAATAAAAGGCACTTCAACAAAGACAAATGTAAAGTTCTGCATTTAGGTAAAAAAAATCGAATGCATATTAATAGGATGGGGGAGACTTGTTTGAGCAGTAGTGTGTGTGAAAAGGATGTTGGGGTCTTAGTAGACCAAACACTGAACATGAGTCAGCAGTGTGATGCTGTAACTAAAAAGGCAAACGCAGTCTTGGGCTGCATTTACAGAAGTATAGTGTCCAGATCACGCGAAGTGATGGTATCACTTTACTCTGCTCTGGTTAGACCTCAACTAGAGTACTGTCCGGAGACGGGGCTCCCACCCCGCTCTCCGGACTTCACAGCCAACTCAGTGGGGTCGGCGCATCCTCTCCGCCCCGGGGCCGCGCAGCTGGCTCAGCAGGGTCGGCACTTCCTCCTCGACCCGGGGCCGCGCAGCCGGCTCGGCGGGGTTGGCATGGCCTCCCCGCCCCCGGGGCCGCGCAGCCGGCTCAGCGGGGTCGGCGCGGCCTCCCCCCCCCTGGGCCGCGCAACCCGCTCACCCGAGCGAGGGAGTCCTCCCCAGCCCTAGGCCACACAGCCGTCTCCCCGCCGTTGTCCCAGCCCACAGCCTTACCCCTGGCCCATCCCTCCTCTCTTCCAGGGCCGAGCCGAGGACGGGGTCGACGGAGTCGCGCCGGCTCTCCCACCGCCACAGGGCCAAGCCGTGGATCGGGCCCCCGCGGTCCCAGGGCGGCAGAGGGCCCTCGGGCCGTAACGGCCGCCTGAGCAGAGGGAGACCACCCCGCCCGCCAGCGGAGCCACGAGCGGGCCCGCGTCCGGTCGAGCCGCGCCCCACGCCCAACCTTGCAGGGCCAGGTAGAAGCAGCCAACCATAGGGACCGGCTATTTGGGGGACTTCCGGGTGGTGGAAAGGGGGGCGGGGCCTAAGATAGAGCTTCGCTGGCTGGGAGGATAAAGGGGGGAGAGAGA
Organism: Euleptes europaea; assembly: GCF_029931775.1. Lineage (NCBI taxonomy): Eukaryota > Metazoa > Chordata > Lepidosauria > Squamata > Sphaerodactylidae > Euleptes > Euleptes europaea. Next base: position 899,633 of record NC_079315.1, on the reverse strand, counting down.
GAGACGCTAGGGAGGATACGGAGGCCAGGAGTTGCAAGAGCTGTGAGCTCGTAGGCACCCTGGCTGAATCGGGAGGAGAGACCAGCTCTGACTCTCCTTCCGACTGGTCTGAGGCGGAAGAAGTCGTCTCAAACCCCTCTTCCTCGCGGGCAGCGACCTCGGACCCGGGGGGAGGCACCCGCCCGCGTGACAAGCACTGTGTTCAGTTTTGGGCACCACAATTTAAGAAAGATGTAGACAAGCTGGAACGTGTCCAGAGGAGGGCAACGAAGATGGTGAGGGGTCTGGAGACCAAGTCCTAGGAGGAAAGGTTGAAGGAGCTGGGTATGTTTAGCTTGAAGAGGAGAAGACTGAGAAGGGATATGATAACCATGTTCAAGTCCTTGAAGGGCTGTCATATAGAGGAGGGTGCCGAGTTGTTTTCTGTTGCTCAAGAAGGTCGGACCAGAACCAACGGGTTGAAATTAAATCAAAAGAGTTTCCGTCTAGACATTAGGAAGAATTTTCTAACAGTCAGAGCGGTTCCTCAGTGGAACAGGCTTCCTCGGGAGGGGGTAAGCTCTCCTTCCCTGGAGGTTTTTAAGAAGAGGTTAGATGGCCATCTGTCAGCAATGCTGATTCTGTGACCTTAGGCAGATGATGAGAGGGAGGGCATCTTGGCCATCTTCTGGTCACTAGGGGTGTGGAGGGGGGAGGTAGTTGTGAATTTCCTGCATTGTGCAGGGGGTTGGACTTGATGGCCCTGGTGGTCCCTTCCAACTCTATGATTTATGATTCTATGAAAAATAGTAGCTATATACATCAATACATCAATAAATATATAATCAAACATTCGTAGGGAACTATTAAAAACATAAGCTTAACTAGAACACAGTTAAAACTCATTCGTTGGGATCGACCCATGCTCGTCTAGTCTTCATAATTCGCCATCCAAATTTGGCCATTTTAAAAGTTAGCTCAGTGTCTTTAATGGAGAGCAAATTAGAAAGGCGAGTCGCTCTAGTGCTTCCTGGGTGGTCAGCTATTACAAGGGAAATGTCTTCTCTTATTTTATTGTAAATTTTGCAGTCATAAATGACATGTTCAAGGGTCTCTATGCTCCCATCAGAACATGGGCATACACGTTCACTATAGGGGATCTTCTTGTATCTACCTTCCATTGTAGCTGAAGGGAGAGCATTGCAGCGTAACAAGGTGAAGGCTCTCCTATAATCAGGATTTTCCAGATGAACAAGATATGGCATCAGGATCACATTAGTAAGGATATTTTGATTGTAATAGACATTTTTAAGTCTATTCAGATCATGCTGTCTTTCTACGTCTCGTATTCTTTGCCTTATCAAGACCCTGGCCTGCAAATATTCCATAGATAAAAGTAGTTCTTGAGAGAGACCATAGAAGCCTAATTTTTTCTTCAAACTCCTCAACCAGGGAGAGGCAAAAGTGTCGCACAGGATCAGATTAACGAGTCCTTTAGGACAGAGTGCTATTTTAAGCCAATAAGAAATTGCGGCTATCCATATCACAGATTATTTCACATTTAAGCACTCTTGTTCTCTTCACAAAGGAAAAAACACCCAGTCCCACACCCCAAGAAATTCTAGTCCAATAGAACTATTACAATATATCAGCAGGCTCTGACAGGTAGATTTTAATCAGCTAAACTTTTAGTTGATTAACTGGCAAAGTTTCAACAGAGGAAGCTGGGAATTAAAGATGCCAGTACTTTTAAAAATATATTGGGTTTTCTTGTGTTAATGTAGGTCAGAAATAGACGAAAAAAAAGATAGTTCTGCCATCAGGGAGAGACTTCTTTTGTTTCTAGTAATGCGTATTAAGAACGTAAGAACATAATGATAGCTCACGATGGGTAGCCATGTTAGAAGTGGTATCTGAAGAAGTGAGCCGTGGTTCATGAAAGCTTACACCTTGCCAGAAATCTGGTTAGTCTTTAAGGTGCTGCTGGTTCAATTCCCCAGTATCTCCAGTTAACCAGGCAGCACATGATGGGAAAGACCTGAGACCCCAGACAGCAACGGCCAGCCTGATGTTGATGGACCAATTCAGTATAACGCAGCTTCACGTGTGTTTGTGTGTGTTAAAAAGGCTGCATTATGCAGCCTTTATTTGTGATGATTTTTACCCTTAACAGGTGAAAACCAATGGAGATGCCTTTGGCTTCTCTTAGTCCCAGCACCAAAGGAAACTTAAGCAGAGTTGCACTCTTGTAAACCCACTTACTTCAACAGCGTTAGAAGGGTGTAAACTCTGTTTAGGATTGCACTGTTCACAATCTCAATTCCACACTGAAGCCAAGGACTTCAACCAGACCTCTTAAGCACGGTGTGATTCTGCACACGGCACCTCAATAGGAGAATTAAGTTGAGTCGCTCAGAGAGTTGACCTTTGAGAACAACCCCTGCTGCTTAAATGCCCTTAAACGGCCCTTCTGTCTCTGCTCTTCCCTGGCCCCTGTTAACTGTGGGAGAATAATAAATGTTTTTTAAGTATAAATCACATGCGGTTCTCCCCATCACTGGATAGTTTAACAGGCTTTTTCTGTAGAGCAAATATTTAATATACCTGTGATCCCAGCGTGTGAAAAGCTCATTTACAATCTAGCCTTCATTCACCAAGCTAGCATCCTCGCCTCTTTCTGGTCCCTTTCACTATTCAACTTGTATTTATTCTGCTAGATTTAAAGTCCACCATTTATGGTCAGTTTAAATGTTCCTCTGTGATGGTTAAAGCACTCCAGTATTAGAAATATGGTGGCGATGGAAAATGCCATCAATTCGCAGCCAACGTATGGTGAGCATGTCAAGGTTTTCGAGGCAGGAGATGAACAGAGGTGGTTTGCCAGTACCTGAATCATTTTGTCAGTGAGTGTGTGTTTTTCCGTCAAAAACAAAGGGAATAAAGACAGAGGAAAAGACGTTCATGAGTCTTGATAGGATTGATGACTCGGCCAAAAAATGTCACGGGGAGAGAATCAATTTATTGTGTGAACTTTTAAGACCCGGCCTTGAAAGGCAAAAAGGAACAAGCCAACCTGCATTTCGAAGGCTAGAAATCGTGGTACCTTTGTAAACTGAAGGATACATAGAACATTTAAAGGTGACCATGGGTGGGGAGGTTTTCTCCCTTTTAAAAACTTTTCCTTTAAATACAGAAGATTAACCCATCAGGCAAAATGCAAACAGCTTTACACAAATATTAGGCTTGCCCACCAAAAGTGGCTAAACTGCTTCCCTTTGCACCAATTCCCCACAAGGAGGAGAAAATGGCTGGAAAACGGCCTCCATAGTGAAGTTCTTGAAATTTTCCCATCTGTTCTAGATCTTTCCCATAGAGATTAGAGGAAATTCCTAGAGTGCCACACAGAAGTGATATCACATTCTCTCCAAACTCCACCCTCCCTTGGCACTGCCCTCAAAATCTCCCAGCATTCCCTGATGCACTACTGGCAACCCTAACAAGTATGCCAAACTTGTGAATGACTTATGGGAAGGACCTTGTATCATGAAGTAATATGAAAACCAGGCCTCAAGTTTCTCAGAAAATGCAAACACTGGAACGTATCTTTTCACTGGAAAGTTTGCATAATTTTTAGGATGGGGGAGACTTGTCTTGGCAGTAGTATGTGCAAAAAGGATCTAGGGGTCTTAGTAGACCATACACTGCCATCTTCTAGGCATGGAGTAGGGGGTCACTGGAGGTGTGTGGGAGGTATTTATGAATTTAATACATTGTGCAGGGGGTTGGACTATATGACCATGGTGGTCCCCTTCCAACTCTATGATTCTATATGGAAGGTCCAAGGTATACCCCACTGAAGTCCCTCCCCTCCCCAAACCCCACCTTCCACCCCTTAAATCTCCAGGTATTTCACCACCTGGAGCTGGCAACCCTTCTTCTGCCCCCATCCCAACAACCAAAAGAGAAACAATAGCCTCTGTCTTAGCCTTATTGCATAATTTAAAAACACAGCAATTTTCTACTGGAATAATGCAAGTATGCTTTCTTGTCTTTTCTTTTCTTTCTTTCTTTCTTTCTTTTTTTTTGTACTTTGTTCAAAATGATGTGTTCTCACAGCATCTGAAATGCCAGCTTGGACACAAGACGCTCACTTATCATTCATGGACAGGAGAGGGGGATGAATCCTTAATGCTAGCGAACATGTACACCCTCCGCACTGAAATAATTTTAAATCTCCCCAAAAGGCATGAGGTGAGACAAAATAGGCATCGTGATTCAGCACAGCCACCTGAAAACAGGGACGGTCCTGGAAAACACAGTATAATTATTCCCTGTTTCGCTTCACATTCTGTTTCGCTTTGGATGTGCTGACTCACACAGGAAGGAGAAAAAAGGTGGCTGAATCACACAACTCTGTTATAGTAAAATCCCAGGCATCATGACTCCCGTCTAAACCCACTAGGAACCCACCCTCTAAGTAGCCTTCCTCCAGGGTCTCTTCCTCCAATGGAAGAGTCACCTAAATTGAAGGAAGCCTCCTCAAACTTGAGCCAAAAGGAAAGGTGGGGGAATAAAGATTTTAGCAAATAAATTAATATATTCTGCTCAGTGGAGTGGTAGGATGGGGGTCGGATCCACCCCACTGATTCCAACTGGGCAGAGGATTGCACTTGTCAGATTATCAGTCAAGAAGAATACTTTGCAATCAGCTCACGCACACACCCCACACAGAGGGTTAAGTTCTCAAGACATCGTGTTGAGCAAAAAGCAAACTTCAGAAAGCTACTGAAGCGCAGTACTAAAACGAGTCCCTAACGTCTCCTTCCACATTATACTCACTCCATTGTATGCCTCTGTAGCAGTGTTAGCAATTCATTCTATGGCATAACACAGGAGCCATAGATTCCTAAAATATAAGAGTCCTGTTGCACTATATAATCTGAAGGAATGGAAATAGTTACCGGAAGAATCAATCAAGAAAACGACTGTTTTGTTTTTGTCTTCTCATAACATTACCAAAGTAGGATAGCCTCAGCTTAGTCATATTGCATACTGTAGTCAATTTAATGCAATGTAACTGAACTCTCCCTATAAGTTCAAAAGTCCAAACTGAGGCTGTCATACATTGGGCTCATTATAAGAAGACAAGAGTCACTGGAAAATATAATAACGCAAGGAAAAGTTGAAGGCAGCAAGAAAAGAGGAAGACCCATCATGAGATAGATTAACCACTACACCTAAGGACACCACGCCAGCACCTCTGGGAAGGTTCTTTCCGAGGTCATCCCAGAAATTACATTTGGGTCCTTAGGCCGGAGCTTCAGATGTACACATCAACATACAAGGCTGCTACCAATCTCTGCAGGCCCTGCTTCATGGACTGAGACGAGTGACCACTCAGGGTGGGGCCTTTTCCACTGGGGGTGCCCCAATGATGGACTGCCCTCTCTGTACCTGGTGCCACATTGGATTTTTATCTTTTGCCACCAAGTGAGGATTCTCCCTCTGCTCACTCAGCATCGTGCCAGGGAAGTTTAACTTCAAAAACTGTTCCGTTTTGCCCTCTGAACCTCTGTTGATAATGGTTAATTACTGGATATAAGGGGTTTAATTATTTAGGTGATGCTCTGCTACTGCTGTTTAATATTTTAATATATAAAATGGTTTTTTTTATTTATTTATTCTGCGGCTAGCATTTTGGGGACTCTTTTCGAGTGTACTTTCGACTTATTGTTATTTGCATTCTCACTGGTTTTATCATCGAATTGTAATTGATTGCATGGTGCAACAATGGAAACCAACAGATAATTTGGTGGTTTTTTTAAAAAAAAGTAAGAGTGTGCTATATAAATGCATTAAATAAACAAATATCTATAGATCCAGGTAAGTGCCTGGAGCATTGCAACTCTATGATTCTATGTCCCCGAATTGCAAATCCATAAAAAGGACGGGGAGGGGTGATCTGTCATGTCATATGCTTGCATAACAAGGCCCACCTTACTATGAAAAAGGGGCACCCCATGGGCAAAACGCGAGCCACACACAACTGTCTTCATGAGGAATCCCTTCAGATGTGCTCCCTCCCCGTAATATCTCAGCTGACTCCTGAGAGAATATTTTGCTCACTGGCTTATGGAAAATGCAAAACTGAATTATTCAGGAAGGCTTTTCCGCACAGGTAATAGGACGACACTGTAAGGAAAGGTTTTTCAGGAAGATGTTCTGGTAAAGGAATCAGAACTGCGGTCTGTACTATGGTATCTAGTATTTACTCCCTGTTGCTATAAGCATGATCCTATGATGTCACTCCTGTGCCATTTAACATGTCATGTTAATGCTTAGCCTGGGTTTCAGCTCTGTTCTCAAATTTCTGCTCAACTGCAGATTTCTACAGTCCAAAGCTCTGTTCTATCGTTCATCGGATGTCCCATTGTTGTAGATTTATTAAATTGTCCTGCGCTGTGTAATCAGCCCTGAGTCCCAGTTAGAAAGGCAGACTATAAATGATGTAAATAAATTAGTAAAATCCTAGGTCACACCTGACATGATTTCTGGTATCTTGGTTCAACAGAGACCTTCCTGGGCACCACAATTTAAGAAAGATGCAGACACACTGGAACATGTCCAGAGGAGGGCAACAAAGATGGTGAGGGGGTCTGGAGACCAAGTCCTAGGAGGAAAGGTTGAAGGAGCTGGGTATGTTTAGCCTGAAGAGGAGAAGACTGAGAGGGGACATGAGAACCATCTTCAAGTCCTTAAAGGGCTGTCATATAGAGGAGGGTGCCGAGTTGTTTTCTGTTGCCCCAGAAGGTCTGACCAGAACCAACGGGTTGAAATTAAATCAAAAGAGTTTCCGCCTAGACATTAGGAAGAATTTTCTGACAGTCAGAGCGGTTCCTCAGTGGAACAGGCTTCCTTGGGAGGTGGTGAGCTCTCCTTCCCTGGAGGTTTTTAAGAAGAGGCTGGATGACCATCTCCCAGCAATGCTGATTCCATGACCTTAGGCAGATCATGAGAGGGAGGGCATCTTGGCCATCTTATGGGCATGGAGTAGGGGTCACTGGGGGTGTGGGGGGGAGGTAGCTGTGAAATTCCTGCATTGCGCAGGGGGTTGGACTAGATGACCCTGGTGGTCCCTTCCAACTCTATGATTCTATGATTCCTTCCTGTTTCTTTCCGTCACTTGTATCAATGATCACGAACAAGAAATCTAACACAACTGCTGACGTCTGAACAGAGCTAGCTCTTCTGTAAGCTTAATACTGTATCAGGTGTGGCTGTCCTGTAGGGTTGCTAGGTCCCTCTTTGCCACCGGCAAGAGGTTTTTGGGGAAGAGCCTGAGGAGGGTGGGATTTGGGGAGGGAAGGGACTTCAATGCCATAGAGTCCAATGGTCAAGCGGCCATTTTCTCCAGGTGAACTGATCGCTATTGGCTTGAGATCAGTTGTAATAGCAGGGGATCTCCAGCCACCACCTGGAGGTTGGCAATTCTAGGCTCTCCCGACTACAGACATTCATTAGACTGAATTATTCCACTCTCTGAAGCACTTCCCAAAGAGACCAAAAATAACTTTAGATGGCCAATTACATTCAGAAGAAGGCATTCTTCTGTACTGATGTGAGTCCTGAGGAAACTGGAAATAGCTATTCCTGTCTAGGGCTCTCTGTGATTCACCTCGGCCTGAAAAGAGGTACAATTAAACATTTTTTATGGCGTGATAAGCCGGCTTTGTTTACCGGTCCTGCACCTCTGCTTTTAATAGCCGGAATAATACAATTTTATTAGGGGATACTTTTCCTGGCATGGACGATAAGGGCTAAGAAGAGCGTCACTCGCTTATTATTTCCGCATGTTAGGCGGCTATTAAAGGGTAACCAAGGGTAGCAAGGGTAACCAAGCCGGTTCCATCCAATAAGCCAGGGGAGTATTCATAGGGACGAGCTGTGGTTCAGTGGTAGAGCATCCGCTTTGCATGCAGAAGGTCCCAGGTTCAATCCCCAGCATCTCCAGTTAAAGGGACTAGGCAAGTAGGTGATGTGAAAGACCTCTGCCTGAGACCCTGGAGAGTAGGGTTGCCAGCTCCAGGCTGGGAAATACCTGGAGATTTTGGGGGTAAAGCCTGAGGAGGGTGGGGTTTGGAGAGGGGAGGGACTTCAGTGGGCTTTAATGCTATAGAGTCCCCCTTCCAAAGTGGCCATTTTCTCCAGAGGGACTGCTCTTTGTCGCCCGGAGATCAGCTGTAACAGCGGGAGGCCGGCAACCCTACTGGGAAGCCAGCCTGAACAGACAGTCCTGACACCGACGGACCAAGGGTTCTGATTCAGTATAAGGCAGCTTCGTCCACGTTCAAGTGAATGATAATAATGTGAAAAGTTAAATAAGCAGCCCTCTAGAACCCCACATATCCAGTGTCATGGGGGCAATACAAGTGTGACCAACAGAATCACGCCTGATATCGCTCATCACAGTGTTGTATTTACTGAATGTGTTGCTACTGAAAGGTCAAAAGCGCCTTCCTTTTCTCTCCCTCCCTCTCTCTCTGTGCATGAGAAGGCCACACAGCCTCAAGGGGAAGCCATCTGTGAGGTTGTGGTTGCTTTTTAAACAATGATAATTTCTAGAAAAGGAAGCAACAATTTTTAGGCCGTTCTGACACTTCGTGCAGTGCCTAATTATTACTGCCAGTTTGAAAAAAGCAATAGCTTTAAAACTGTGCTATCTATAGGGTTGCCAGCTCAGGGTTGGGAAATACCTGGATATTTTGGGGGCGGAGCCTGAGGAAGGTGGGGTTTGGGGAGGGGACTTCGATGCCATAGAGTCCAATTGCCCAAGCGACCACTTTCTCCAGGTGAACTGATTCTGTCACCTGGAGATCAGTCGTAATAGCAGGAGATCTCCAGCTACCACCTGAAGGTTGGTAACCCTAGCTATCTAGTTCCAAATTGGATGAAAATGCCTGAATTGTTTTTAAAAATAGCAATTACTCACAATTTTAGCAGATTTATTGGGAGAGGAGAGATTTTCCCCCCTTCCCTTAAACTTGTTTATTCTCTCGCTATTGAAATCAAACAGTGGCAGCCCTATAGCATGCAGAGGACACCAAGATGCATTGATGCATATAGAACAGTTTGCAAATAAATAATGCAACCCGTGTGTTTAGGATGAACGCTGAAGATTGCATTTCATTTAAAATATTACCTTTAGGCCCTTATGAGGGTATAATGTGTAAAATTATAACTGAAAAAAATTATCAACTGTTTTGTTAAAAGCACCCAAGAGTAGGGTTTGGGGCTGAAGTTTTTGGGTTTTATTAGAAGGGGAATGGAATCTCAGGAAGAGGGGCAGCTTCCTTCTGCTTGGCTTGACAAGAGTTCTTCCCACACATGGACACATGAAGCTGCCTTATACCGAACTACACCCTGATCCATGCCCATACAGGTGCCTTCTTTGTTGGGGCCCCCACCTTGAAGAACGGCTTGCCTGAGGAGATCATACTCTCCTGGCTTTCTGCAAATGATGCAAAACTGAACTATTCAAGGTGGCTTTTTCTGCCCAGATTATACGGCTACACTGTACAAAATGGTCTACACAGACTTACTGGGATAAATAATTAGGGACTGCGGTCTATACTACTGTGTATAGCTTACTGTTAGTGGGATCCCATTATGTAGTTTTGCACTGCTTAATGTGTCATGGGAATATTTCTGCTCTGCTTCAGTTCTTTCTGGCCGGCTTCAGACTTCTACAGTCCCGAAGTGGCCATTTTCTCCACGGGAACTGATCTCTGTCATCTGGAGATCAGTTGTAATAGCAGGAGATCTCCAGCCACCACCTGGAGGCTGGCAAACCTAATCATGCTACAGGAGAAAGGGAAAGAGGTCTGAGGTGACGCGTGGCTATTGGCTGAACGACTGCTGATCTCATAAAGGTACGGCTTCGCCCCACTATCTACACACCTGGTAACCACAACAGGCAATTGTCTAACATGGGCAAAGAGTTGGGCTATGGCTCAATAGGGCCAAAGGGAAGAAATAAAACAGATGCAAAGACCAGAGGAAAGTCCTGGGATGGAGGAAGACGACAAAGACGAGTTTCCCAACAAGTGGGAAAGAAAGGAGGGAGCCAAGCCAACAGGATGCTTTATTTCCAGCCTAGGTTTCTTCCTGAGGAGCTAGTTTTCTACAGGCTGAGTGTTCTTCGCACAAAATATTATTCCACTCAGACACAGGTTTTACCACCTTTTTGAGAACAAGGGTCGGCATTCCCCAGGTAGACCCCCCCACACACTATTGCAATTGCTCTCCAGACAACCAAGATCAGTTCCCTTGGAGAAAATGGAAGCTTGGGAGGGTGGGGCTCTATGGCATTATACCCAGCTGAGGTCTCCCCCCTCCCCAAACTCACCCTCCCTACGATCCATGCCCCAAATCTGCAGGTATTTCCCAATCCAGAACTGGCAACCCTACTGAGAACTGGATTCGAGACCGAAGAAGAGAACGTATCAAGAGGCCAGCCAAAACATCCCGTTAAATTGTGAAGAAACTTTGTGGAAAATATTGTCGAAGGCTTTCACGGTCAGAGTTCATTGGTTCTTGTAGGTTATCCGGGCTGTGTAACCGTGGTCTTGGAATTTTCTTTCCTGACGTTTCGCCAGCAACTGTGGCAGGCATCTTCAGAGGAGTAACACTGAAGGACAGGGTCTCTGAAATTGTGGAAATTGTTTGGTTCTGTGTGAGGACTGATTTATCCAGAGTGTCCCAAGCACAGCTTCTAAAAATATCTTCCTACAGGTGGTTTGACTGGAGCGCGCACACGCCTAATTTATCTGTCGAGAAAGGCTTCCTTTCAAAATTAACAGTTCAGCTTTTATCGTTTTGAGGCAATCCAGGACCCCACACCTCATCAGTCTTTCTTGTTTTCATATTTATTGGACTTTTTATTTCCGTTTCAGAAGTTCTGTGCGGTAATTTACGTGGGAAGCGTCAGCTTCTTCCTTTCTCTCTCCTGTTTTGTCCTCGTGGGAAAAAACAGGCCGTGCCAAATGGAAGTCTTGTACTGCACCCGTGAATGGAAGGCACGCCAAATATTTAAAACCGGGGGGGGGGGAGAGACTGCAACATCTGGCGACAGTCTTTAGAGTGTTGGACTAGGATCTGGGACACAGGGGTTCAAATCCCCATTCTGGCATGAAGCTTACTAGTGGACTCTGATCTGGAGAACTGGGTTTGATTCCCCACTCTTCCACATGAGCGGCGGAGGCTACTCTGGTGAACTGGATTTATTTCCCCCACTCCTCCACATGAAGCCAGCTGGGGGACCTTGGGCTAGTCACAGCTCTCTCAGTCCCACCCGCCTCACAGGGTGTCTGTTGTGGGGAGGGGAAGGGAAGGAGTTTGTAAGCCGGTTTGAGTCTCCCTTAAGTGGTGCAGAAAGTCGACATATAAAAACCAACTCTTCTTCTTCTTCTAGATGGGTGGTTCTTCTTCTTCTTCCTTGGGTCAGCCATGCTTTCTATCTGTGTCTTTCCTACCTCACAGGGTTGTTCTTAGAATAAAATGGGATGAAATGGGGTACACCTCCCAGAGATCAACTGAGGAAAGCAGAGTTGCCAATCTACAGGTGGGGCCTGGAATTCTCCTGGAATTATAACTTAACTTCAGGCTACAGTTATTGGTTCAGCTTCAGGTGGCTGACTCTATGGTATACCATAGAGTCAAGGTGAAATAGGGTTTCCAACCTCCAGGTACTAGCTGGAGATCTCCTGCTATTAACAACTGATCTCCAGCCGACAGAGATCAGTTCCCCTGGAGAAAATGGCCACTTTGGCCATTGGACTCTATGGCATTGAAGTCTCTCCCCTCCTCAAACCCCGCCCTCCTCAGGCTCCGCCCCAAAAACCTGCCGGTGGTGAAGAGGGACCTGGCAACCCTAAGGTGAAATCCCTCCCCAAATTCCCCCCTCAACAGGCATTGCCCCCAAATTGCCAGGAATTTCCCAGATCTAAGTTGGCAACTCTGGAGAAAAGGCAAGATTTAAAAAAACACCAACATTAGACTGAAAGCTCTTGCAACGTTTCAGGCTATGTATTGCTATGACTGTTCCAAACACTACAAATTCGGAGCCAAAGAGCGCCTCACGCAGTCCCGTGACGATCCATTCAATAGCCGTAAGAGCCCTACTTGGTTTATGTCAAAACCTTGATCCCAGTTTCCGTAGTTCTACACTTGTGCTTATTAATATACCCAAAGACTGACAGGTGCTAACCCTTTTCTCACCAACGTTCAAGGAAAAGAATTCCACAGCTTTTGTATACAGCTCGGTCCATCCCTGAAATGTTTTATAACCAGGAAATTGTCTCTGTTGTTTAACCTTGAACGCCTTGCAGTTATATATTTTCAGCAGTATTCCCCAGCACTGCGGAGGTGAGCAAGTGGGAAAGGGTATATAGGAGGCCTGTTTTGTGTGTGTGTGTGTGTGTGTGTGTGTGTGTGTGTGTGTGTGTGTGTGTGTGTGTGTGTGTGCTGGATTAGAACCCAGGCCCATCTAGTCCACCATCCTGAGAGATTCCTGTCCTGCTCCAAAGCAAAGCATTAGGGTGCGAATGCTGAGCATAATAGACTTCCGGGCTTACCAATTTCATCAAGGAAGGAAACCATCACAGGAAGAATATCCCTTTCAAACAGAATGGTATTATTTTGAGATCCGGACTCTAGAGGGAGTCATTTGCTATAGATATAATAGTGGAAATGGAGACTTGCAAGGGAGAGATCTTTTTCCTCGTTTTGAATTAGAATTCTATTTTAAAGGGGTTTTCTAAAGAAGAACAATTCATAGAATCATAGAGTTGGAAGGGACCACCAGGGTCCAACTCCCTGCACAATGCAGGAAATTCACAACTACCTTCCCCTCACACACCCCAATGACCCCTACTCCATGCCCAGAAGATCACAAGAAAAATCCTCCAGGATCCCTGGCCAATCTGGCCTGCAGGAAAATTGCTTCCTGCCCCCAAAGTGGTGATTGGCGTTATCCTGGGCATGTAAGAAAGAACCACAGGAGGCAAACACGGATGCAACCAGTGGTACATATGTGTTTGGCTTTCATGGCGCTTTCTTACATGCCCAAAGAAATGCCAATCGCCACTTTGGGATCAGGAAGCAATTTTCTTCCAGGGCATACTGGCCAGGGATCATGAAAGATGTTTTATTTTAGGCATCTTCTGGACATGAAGTCGGGGTCACTGGGGGTGTGGGGGAAGGAGGGAGTTGTGAATTTCCTACAGCTACCTCCCCCTCACACCCCGTGACCCCTACTCCATGCCCAGAAGATGGCCAAGGTGCCCTCCCTCTCATGATCTGCCTAAGGTCATAGAATCAGCATTGCTGACAGATGGCCATCTAACCTCTTCTTAAAAACCTCCAGGGAAGGAGAGCCCACCCCCTCCCGAGGAAGCCTGTTCCACTGAGGAACCGCTCTTAACTGTTAGAAAAGTTTTCCTGATGTCTACATGGAAACTCTTTTGATTTAATTTCAACCCGTTGGTTCTGGTCCGACCTTCTGGGGCAACAGAAAACAACTCGGCACCCTCCTCTATATGACAGCCCTTCAAGTACTTGAAGATGGTTCTCATATCCACTCTCAGTCTTCTCCTCTTCAAGCTAAACATACCCAGCTCCTTCGACCTTTCTTCATAGGACTTGGTCTCCAGACCCCTCACCATATTTTGTTGCCTTCCTCTGGACCCGTTCCAGCTTGTCTACATCCTTCTTAAACTGAGGTGCCCAAAACTGAACACAATACTCTAGGTGAGGTCTAACCAGAGCAGAGTTAATCCAGAAGGGAGACCAGGAGTACTTCTGAAGGCCAGCACAATCCCCCAGTCCCGATGTCATCCCCTAGAACCAGCCGTACATGCAATTCCTCACAACATCCGGAAACGACAGTTCAGGCAATGGATAAAAACTGTGCTTCGTTGTGTTTTTGTAGCTTTGCTTCTCTGTTTCAAAACATAGCACCGCTCAAGGAAGACCGCGAATCGTGTTTGTGACTCGCGTTTTGTTTATGCATTTGCTGTCTCTCTCTCCCCACTGTTGTTGTTTCTGTTTTTTAATTCAAAACCGGTTTGGAGCTTTGCAAATCCCGGCGTTATCAAAAAAACCGCGAGTCAGGCAGATAAAAATGCCGATGGCCAATTAAAAATTTGGGACAGATGGCAGTCTGATGGCAGTTTGGTTTTTATTGCAAGAGCGTAAGGGGAAGAGATACCAAAGAGAGGGAGGGAGAGAAAGAGAGAGCGCGAGAGAGAGGGATGCGCCAAAAATACATTTGTCCTTCGTCCTCCCTCGAGCGATGGCTGGGAGTGCCCCCTGCAAGCCGAAAAGGAATTACCACAAATGCACCCTGGGTTTGGCATTAATATCAGTGCAGAACCAAAAAGGGGGGGTGCCTAGCTAGAGAAAGGAGGGGGCTGGATTAAGGGAAGCTGCAGTCACCATGGAAACCAACGGAGGACCGACTCAACGCCCCGTGTACTTTGCAGCGTGTGGCTGATGAACCCCAACGGGAAGCAGTGTTCGTGTCCCTATGGAAACCTAGGAAATAGCCCACACGGTCGTCCCGGGAGATGAACGCACACCGGAGCGCGCTTCTTCGCCTCAGCGGCGAGCCATCTCCCATACGGAGAGTGACTGCAGATTAACACGGAGAGAGCGAGAGCGAGGAAGCGTATCAGCCTCGCTCGTCGACAGCACGCCCGAGACAACAAAGGGCTCCGTCGATGAATTAGGCGCAAGGGAAGAGGAAGTGTTCACATGAGCTAATCTGCTTATGAGTGCCGAGGAAGCGCACTGGTGGTTGTAGCTTTCTTCCCAGAGCAACCCACGACAAGGTTTAATGATCTCTCAACAACCGTCGCGCATGTTCTGTTTTTCTAACTGCACACAATGTTGCCATTGATCATCGGCGCCCACCTTCGTTCTTTTTTTGTTTCCTTCATTTCTACCCCACCGTTCTCCCCGGGGGGGGACCCAAAGTGGCTTAAATTGTCCTGCCCTCCGTTATTCTCTCCAGGATCAGAGGAGCAGGCCTGTTATTTCGGGTGCTGTGAAGACAGGCAGGATAAATGCTGCTGCAACAGTCTTGCTTGTGGGCTTCCTGGAGGCTCCTGGTTGGCCACTGTGGGAACAGACTGCTGGACTTGATGGGCCTCAGTCTGATCCAGCAGGGCTTTTCTTATGTTCTTATGATGCATACCTATTATCTCCAGTCTCAAAGGAGCATGCCTAATATATTAGGTGCTGTGGAACCCAGGCAGGATAATGTTGCTGCAGTCATCTTGCTTGTGGGCTTCCTAGAGGCACCTAGTTGGCCACCGTGTGAACGGACTGCTGGACTTGATAGGCCTTGGTCTGATCCAGCAGGGCCTTTCTTATGTTCTTTTGGAGGACGGAGCTATCAATGGCTACTAGTCCAAATGAATAGTAGTCATTATGCATACCTATTCTCTCCAAGATCAGAAGAGCATGCCCATTATATGAGGTGCTGTGGAGCAAAGGCAGGATGCTGCTGCTGCAATCGTCTTGTTTGTGGGCTTCCTGGAGGCACCTGGTTGGCCACTGTGTGGACAGACTGCTGGCCTTGAGGGAGCTTGGTCTGATCCAGCAGGGCCTTTCCTATGTTTTTATGTTCTTATATCCTCATAACAACCCTGAGATGTTGGGTGGGACAAGTGTGTGTGACTGGCCTAAGGTAGGGGTGCCAACCTCCAGGAGGGGTCTGGAGATCTCCTAGAATGATTCTACTCCTTCCTCTCCACCCCTGAGAAACAGTCGATTCCCTGAAACAGCCAATTCCCGAGGCCCAATCCTGAGAACTGGCAGTCCCAGTCAAACTGCACACCTCCAAGTAGGATCACCACGTAAGGACATCTTTGCTACGACTCTTGAATCGTGGTTGCTTCCCTCAGAATTCCCTATTCTGTCCAAGCAGGAGCCAAACTTTCTACTGTCTTTTGCAACGAAGTTCCCTATTTGCCTCAGAGTTCTGCTTTAGGCAAAGCTCACATGCTGTCCCCTTAAATTCTTGCCAATTCACTTGAGGGCCAGTCCCGACTGGGGATTAAGTTCCATAAACATAAGAAAGCACCACGCTGACAGATCCCTTTCCCGCAAAACGGATTTCCTGGTTGCTTTTGAGACGTGGCTCTCTGGGAGAGCGGTTAAGCGACAGCGGCTTAGGGGAGACAACGTTGAAAGACAGGGCTTGATTGTTTAAGTGATTTGGTGGCATGATTTCACGCCCTTCTCCTGCTCCTCCTCACAAAAAAAGGGGGCAAAGCAAAGAGCCAAAACCCATGTTCTCCCAAACTAAAGCCTTCTTATGTGAAAAAATACATATTTTAATGTAAAAATTGTTCTGTAGGTGCTGGTTGCGTTGGTAGGGTAGAATTGGACTGTCCAGGGGTAATTGCCTCCATATTGCTGAGGGCAAAGTGCGGTTGAGGGGTAATCATGTCCATATTGCACGATGGATCCAGTTCGTGGCCCTTGCGCACGGCCAGTGGGGCGGAGGCTGACCGAGCGTGGTTTCTGGAAACCCAAAATAGTGCAGAAGGTGTGACACATTTCAGCCATAGCGCCCGCCAACACCTTTCTTGGCACCCACCAAGTGTTTTAGAAGGTGAGTGGGGCACAGGTCGGCTCTTGTCCAACCTGGCTACTGATTGACCACTGAAGATCCGACTGGATGTGTAGATAAAAATAATGTTGTTCGGCGGCAGCTGCCACCACAGTATTTATTTAAGTCTCTCTCATTCCTCTTTGAAATGATGCCTCTTCTCCCCTGCACTTGGTCTTCCTCTGTGTCTTTGGCTCCGCCTCTTATGGCAGCCATTTTGTGGTTGGCTCCACCTCCTGTGGCAGCCGTTTGGGGGCTGTGATCACCACCCTGTGTCAGAATTCCCAAAGGTGCCCATAGGCTCAAAAAGGCTGAGGACTAGGGTTGCCATCTCCGGGTTGGGCAATACCTGGAGATTTTTGGGGCGGAGCCTGGGGAGGGCGTGGCTTGGGGAGGGGAGGGACTTCAATGCCATAGAGTCCAATTGCCAAAGCGGCCATTTTCTCCAGGGGAACTGATCTCTATCGGCTGGAGATCAGTTGTAATAGCAGGAGATCTCCAGCTACTACCTGGAGGTTGGAAACCCTACAGAGCGTCCCCACAATCGTCGGTATGATGTCGTCAGTTTCGGAAGTGATGTCACCACATTGATGCTGGCCTACCTTCTGTGTTCATAATTCCCCCCATCCCCCGATGGCGGCCAGGGGAGACCTGTCAACCCTAAAGCTCACATCCATCAGCTGCGGGGCCATATATTCTGCAACACTTCAAAATAGGACTGTATTTCCGCACGTTGGCAGAAAAAGTATCTGCAGGCCTGGATTTCCTAATGGAATCATATAAACAGCAGTTTCACATTCACAGCATAATAGTTCTTAGAACCTGCATGCATTTTGTGCAGTGAAAAACCATATACTGAACTGGAGTTCAGGGGGGAATCCTGGTCTGTGACACGCAGTGATGGTGTCATAGCAAACTTTCGTTATAAATTGGGAATGTATGGCAGGCATAGGGTTGCCAGGTCCCTCTTCGCCACAGGTGGGTGGTTTTGGGGGGCGGAGCCTGAGGAGGGCGGGGTTTGGGAAAGGGAGGGACTTCAGTGCCATAGGGTCCAATTGCCAAAGCGGCCATTTTCTCCAGGTGAACTGATCTCTATTGGCTGGATATCAGTTGTAATAGCGGGAGATCTCCAGCTAGTACCTGGAGGTTGGCAGCCCGAGGCAGGGCATCAGATGAAAAGTAGTCGCAGGTAAGCCAGGTTCTGACTGTTGGGAATTGTGAGGGTTTCCCCTAGAGCTCGGCAGAGAAACCTGGAGAAGACTGTAGAACCTGGAGCCACCATTCTCTTTTTTCCACTGTTTATGCTTACCTTCACTCTCATTAACAACTAATTGTCCCTGCCCCTCTGAACCCTTAGGGGAAATTAGCTGCTAAAGAAGAGGGAAAATAAGGAGATAAACAAATGAGGAGAGCTAGAAGATCCATTCAATATTTCCTTAGAGCAGGGGTCCCCAATGTGTAGGGTTACCAACCTCCATGTTCCAGCGGGAGATCTCCTGCTATTACAACTGATCTCCAACCGACAAGAGACCAGTTCCCCTGGAGAAAATGGCTGCTTTGGCAATTGGACTCTATGGAATTCAAGTCCCTCCCCTCCCCAAACCCCGCTCTCCTCAGGCTCTGCCCCTAAAATTTCCAGGTATTTCCCAACCCAGAGCCGGCAACCCTCCAGTCTCGCCCCAGTACAAAACCTGTACATGCACAAATTAGCCTCTACTGCAGCAATATTGACAGAAGAAATGGCTGGACCAATGGAGTCTTCAAGTTGATACCTAGAACATCCTCTGGTAGACTGAGGATCTTCCAAGGAGCCATGTGAATGCTTCTTACCCGAGACGGCGCTTGGTGAAGGCACATTTTTTTTCAGTTTCGCTTGAACAAACAGGGGAGCAGCATATAGAGGCCCCCACCTTGGGATTCGGCAGCCAAAACAAGGCGGAAAAAACATGTACTTTTTAATTTTATCACTGTGAACCTTTCCCACTTGTCATACCTCTTCTATATGGTGCATCACTTATGTACCACTTGGCATTATTTCTATGTAACTTATTCACCATTGGAACCACCCTTCGATGGATTCTAGCAGCTATCCTGTAAGCAACGTTTGAAAGATTCTTCCTCCTTACATTTCAGTATTCCAAAATCCAAGTTTAAGAGTTGGCTATTCGGAATGCTCTGCAGGGCCACAAACTACGTCCCAATGCTGACAGTTAACTAAGTTACACTGCATAAAATATCTGACAAGGTGGACTGTGTCGAAGCTGATTCCCTGAACATCTGGTTGGCCTCTGAAGTGTTACTGGACCCTAATCTAGCTTTTCTACTGCAGACCAACATCGCAACCCAGTGAAACTATCTGCATTACATATCTGTGTGTATACATGCATTATATATACACACACAAGCATTACAAATTACTATCTGCATTACATATGTACCACTGGTTGTATCCGTGTTTGGTTCTCGTGGCCCTTTCTTACATGCCCAGGGTAATGGTGATCTCCACTTTGGGGTCAGGAAGCAATTTTCCTCCAAGCCAGATTAGCCAGGGATCCTGGAGGGTTTTTTTGGGGGGAGAGCATCTTCTGGGCATGGATTAGAGGTCACTGGGGGTGTGAAGGGGGAGGTAGTTGTGACTTTCCTGCATTATGCAGTGGGTTGGACAAGATGACCCTGGTGGTCCCTTCCAACTCTATGATTCTCTGTGTGTGTGTGTGTGTGTGGGTATACACACAAACAACATACTTTAAAAAAATAATATGATGGTTAGAATGTATGTACAATATATATTAGTGCATACATTTTAACCATTAAATTGTTTTTTAAAAGCAGGTTGTTTTCCATCAACAGTGTTATTTTTGAAGTGTTCACAAGTAACTTAGAACAGAATTAGCTTTTACAAACTGTTCCCAGTTTTGACAGCTGCCTAGGCAAAACACGGCACATCCTAAGTAATTTTCACACATTCACTTGTGAACAAGCTTTCTAATTTTTGGAAAGGTGGAAATTAAAGACATCATAGAGATGGGTGGATACCCCCTTTTCTATTACTGACCCACGAGTTGGCTGATCAGCTCCACCGGCCTTCCAGATGCTTCCTTGGAGCATTTCTGATATTGATTTTGAAACTAGTGATTGTGCCGCCTGCTGCAGGTTTCAAGTTCATGTTTTTTTTCCCCCTTCCAGGTTACAATTGTGCTTTTATTTATTTATTTAAAACTTTTATTAGCCACCTTTCTTCCTGAAGGTAGCTTACAACACAGATAAAATACATAAGATGTATTAAGAAAGATGTAGACAAGCTGGAACGTGTCCAGAGGAGGGCAACAAAGATGGTGAGGGGGTCTGGAGACCAAGTCCAAGGAGGAAAGGTTGAAAGAACCGGGTATGTTTAGCCTGAAGAGGAGAAGACTGAGAGGGGATATTATAACTATCTTCAAGCACTTGAAGGGCTGTCATAGAGAGGAGGGTGCCGAGTTGTTTTCTGTTGCCCCAGAAGGTCGGACCAGAACCAACTGATTGAAATTAAATCAAAAGAGTTTCCGTCTAGACATTAGGAAGAATTTTCTAACAGTCAGAGTGGTTCCTCACTCTGTCCAGCCTACCCCTGTGATTAGAAATATATGAGCCCAAATAAACACTAATTAAAACTACATACAAAGGAATTGCATACCTACAAAACTCCTACTATGCACACGGCACTTCTACATTTATACATGTGTAAGAAAACTAAAAGCCACAAACAAAAGGTATGCATCGGTCAAAGCCCAGAAATCAAAGATGGAGAACATAAGACTATAAGAAAGGCCCTGCTGGATCAGACCAAGGAGGCCCATCAAGTCCAGCAGTCTGTTCCCACAGTGGCCAACCAGGTGCCTCCAGGAAGCCCATAAACAAGACCGGCAGCTGACAAATGTCCCAGTACAGGTTCCCAACAGCAACCGGGCCAGCCAGACTCCAAAAATCTGCCAAGAAATGCACAAGTCTAGAGAACTGCATTAAAAAGAGTTCCCAGACAGAAATGGGGTTAACAGATGGGCGCATAGATGACAATATAATAAATTGTGACAGTCTATGAGGAGTTAGAGAGTTTGCAATGGGGAACCGATTAACTTCGTAATAATTAAGTGCTAGATGAAGGTTTAACTCTCCAGTTCCTTAGAAAGATGAGGTTAAGTCAAACTGGCAATTACGGTGTCAGGAGTTAAGCAGGATGTGGGACAAATCCATCTATCATGCCTGATCTATATTTCTTTGTGCTCCCTTCTCTGTCAATTCACATTTAGCTCCTGTCTTACATTTACACTATCAACTCATTTGTGGCGCAAGCTGTCTATTTTATTACCACTTGTACTTATTCAGGGCCTCCTTCTAGACAGCCCTAGTCCACTGGGACAATAATGTATTAGATAAACACGTCTGCAGCCCTTTTTACAAGCACAATTTAAAGCTCGCCTGCTTTAACTCTACAGAAATAACTTGACACGAGCCACCTTCTAGGAAATAAGGTGGTGCCACTAACACCCATGTTCTGGAGAACTTAATTGCGCATGAGCACACACAGTGGCCAAGAGGACTCATCCTCGCTTGTTGCATGACTTTCAGAAGCACGGAGGGAAGCCAGGTTGTCTTTTTGTGTGTCTCCATGTCTCCCCTTGTGACTTCTAGGAATGAAGAGCAGGGGGCTGGAAGGAACTCACAACAGGATGACAGCAACTTACTAGACTGGACCGGAATTACAGAGCAAAGCACACAAAACAGTCTAGGGTTGCCAACCTCCAGGTACTGACTGAGAGAAATATGCACAAGTACTACTAGGATAGTAGTGGAAATATAGTACTGGGCTCAAACCAAGCACAATAAACAATACTCAAGCAAGCTATGCAACATATATTGTGAAAGACGTGTAACATCTACAAACAAGTGAAAACAACGGTGAATCTATATATACAAGCAAGTCCAGAGTGGAAAGTCTTTTCCAAGGTAAGTAAAAGTCTTATCTCTAGGTTGTTTCTTCAAAAAAGTAACACAAAGGTTTGAGCCCAGTACTATATTTCCACTACTAACCTCCAGGTACTAGCTGGAGATCTCCTGCTATTACAACTGATCTCTCTGCAGAAAGCGGCGGGTGGGGGAGAGACTTGCCATTTCTGTTCTGCTCATGAAAATGCAGTCTGTGTGAAAAAGAAACGTCTGACCATACAAGCATGGAAAAGTAAGATTTGAAGTAGGAGAAGCGAAAATGAATGAAATTCTCACGCTGATGTTTACACACCTTACTGACTTTTCTTCTGAGCTCAGCAAACAAAACTACGGGGCCGGCGGCTTTCTTTGTGTGAGCACAGGTAACCAAAAAAACAACAACCAGGTGCTACTTTGTCTCCCATCCCACCCCTCCCCTCTATCAGGTGCTCAGAAAACTACTGCCTAAAGGTTATTTAATAGTAGAGGTGGAAGGCTGGTTTTTATTTTAAACCGCTGCTTCCTGTGCGAAAAGGTACTGTTATTCCTTCATCTGTCACTCTACCCGATCTAATCTGGATCTGCAACTGACCTGCAAAAAGCCATAATCTTTTACTCAATAAAACAGAATTTTCTGCCGTTGGCGAGGGGAGAGAGAGAACTGGCCAGACCTCTCGGAAAGAGGCTGTGCTACATCCCTAAGAACCAGAGGCTAAATATCTTTAAAGGGTTTATCAACAACCGTGCCCTCTGTTTCTACTGTTGTTGGGGGGTTTTTCCCCATGGAAGATCCACAGCGCATAAACTCAATGGCTGAAATTCCCAGAGAAGCTCCGGATATAACAGGGATGGCTAACTGGAGGCAGAGTGCATTGGTGAACGCGTGGCAAAATAAAAGGCATCAGGGGGAACGCTGATGTTTCCTAAGTTAAAGAGTACAACTGATACTTCCTTGGGGATTTTCATTTTGGTTTGGGCTCTCCTCCGTTTGTAAATTATAATGATTCCAGAAAGTAAAACATGGAGGACGGTTTTAGCAAGGAATCGGCAGGTGGGCCATACACCAGCTAGGGTTGCCAACCTCCAGGTGCACCCTGGAGATCTCCCAATATTACAGCGGATCCCCAGACGGCAGAGATCAGTTCGCCTGGAGAAAAGGGCTGCTTTGGCAGGTAGACTCCATGGCATTATACCCCACTGAAGTCCCTCCCCTCCCCAAACCCCGACCTCCTCAGGCTCCACCCCCAAAATCTCCAGGTATCTCCCAACCCGAAGCTGGCAACCCTAACACCAGCAGAAAATAACCTTGGGATCCGACTCATTTTTATTTAGGACAGTTCAAACCTGTATTTATTGACAACAGGACTGGAGATTCTTCCTGCTTTATCAATTCCCTTGTACCATAAGAAAATGCAGATTTATAAGAGTTTATTTTCATTGTGGGCAAAGGAATCCAAATTAAAAGATAATTCTTCAGTTACTGAGCCCAAATGGTAACAGTCAGTGCTATCTGACAGGCAGTCTGGTTCTGTGAAAATCCTTGGACGCACGCAAGTCCCGCAGAATTAAACAGAACTTACTTCCTATTTCAATCGGTATAGGTTTGAAGCCCGTATCTTGTCCATTGAGATTAAGTGATAAACTGGGGAGGAGGAGGAGGAAGGAGAAGAACATACATCCTAGCTGCATTAATTCTACCCAAAGAGGCAAACAAATCAGAACATGTCCGGATAGATGTATTATCCTTTAACCTTTAAAAAAAATTAATTGATCAACGTGGTTTCTAATTTGTGACAGCAATTCCAAGATGTCGTATTGGTTTGCCTTTGAAACTTTGCTTAGCTTTAGCCCCCATTCCTTCTATCCAACCACATGCTGGCAATTTGCTACACAGACCAAATTAACTGTGTGTGAGTGAGTATCTCCATAGTATCTGCATAGCAACTAAATTTATTCTAACACAGGCCCAAATGGAGTATAATGTTTTATACACACTGCATGTTGCAAATGGTTCTACGGCTGTAGCAAATAAGACCACTGTGATTGGGGGGGGGGGAGGAAAAACTTGCTGTAACTCCTTTGTAATACTACAAAAAAACTTTTGATTTAAACTCGCCAACATAAAACTCTCTATCAAATCCAGGTAATTAAGCAGAATCGGCCACTACAGACTTAAACGTCTCTCTTCTACTCCCTAAATGTATCGCCGCCAGAGGTCCTACAACCAAAATAGACGCAAATCAAGAGCAATCTTTCCCTTGGAGGCAGAAGATTTCAAATCTGATTCCATGTCTCAAACTGCACAGCTTTCCGTATTTCTCGTTTGTGTTAATTAAACAATGATTTAGCCCGTTTTTCCAATCCACAGTTTAACACACAAAGAGCGATCACACCACTGAGTATTTTCCACTCAGCTACTGTCTGTTGGTGTTCAGAATAGTTCAGAATCCAAAACAGTCAATATTCAAGTTCTCTTGCAACTGAATCTACTTTTAGTCTTCTGTAAAACCAACCCTGTCCATTATGAAAACAGTCTCGATTTCGCATGCACCATATAATTGATAAGGGAGACATAAAGGCAAAACAAGGAGTAAAAGTTGAGGCACCTAGAGGTGGGTCCCAAATTATCACTATAAAAACAACGGCCTCTTCTGGATATTATACCCTTCCTGAAATTAAGACGTTAATTTTCATAACTTCAGGTGCTCAGAATCAACACATTTCCCTATCATGGGAAAGAACGTGCCGTGCTAATTTTCAGAGAGGAAAACGAAAGTTCAGTGGGAATGATTCTCTTAAAACAGTCATGCAAGTATTTGGTCGAGTTGTATAACCTAGGATCCTGAGACCCTGACCCATGTTAACTTGGAAGGGAAGTCCCACATATTTCATCAGAACAGGGGTCCCCAACACGGTGTCCGTGGGTGTCCTATCACACGCTAAACCCTTTCCTGGCACCCACCACACGGGCGGGGCCAGGTGGGGGCTTTTGTCCAGCAAGGCTGGTGATTGACCACTGGAGTAATCCACGGCACCCATTTTGTGGCTGGCTCCGCCTCCTGCGGAGGCCATTTTGTGGCTGCGCCCAACACACTGCTGTCAAGAGTCCCAAAGGTGCCCGCAGGCTCAAAAAAAAAAAAGTTGGGGACTCCTGCGCTAGAACTTACTTCCAAGTGAGTATGTGTAGGAGTACAGACTCAGAGTGGATTCACATGGCCACATTTTCCACCCGGTGATTATTAACGCCCAGTGTCGCCTGGTTGTCTGGAGGTCCCACCATCTACCGGGTGACCCCTCAAACTGGTTTTCTGCATCAGTTAAGGTATGCCCCAAAACAGAAAAGAGGTAGGGTTGCCAACCTCCAGGTACTAGCTGGAGATCTCCTGCTATTACAACTGATCTCCAGGCGACAGAGATCAGTTCCCCTGGAGGAAATGGCCGCTTGGGCCATTGGACTCTATGGCACTGAAGTCCCTCCCCTCCCCAAACCCCGCCTTCCTCAGGCTCCGCCCCAAAAACCTCCCACCAGTTGCAAAGAAGGCCCTGGCAACCCGAGAGAGGGGGGGCTCTCATTGTGGAGATGGCTCACCCACACAACCAGGGCTATCAGCTGGCCATCTGAATCCAGATAAGGAAAAGATAAGACGTTGTACACCAAAGACAAGAAAACTCACAAGGACTCGGCCAGTCAAGGTCTGGGCTGATATCATCACCCCGGCCCAGTCTTTGACAGAGGTCATCCACCCCACTTCGACTGCTGGCACAGTTTCTTCTTTTTCATCTGTGGGTTTCAAGTCCCCGTCAGCTTGGGGCTCTGGAGGGGCAGTTATCTTCTGGGCCTCCTGAAAAGGCGAGAAAGAGGAGCCGTTAGAACAGCAGCGGCGAAGAGCAACCCAACAAAAACAGTGCCATCTTCACAACACGTGGTGGGTGAGTGCGGGTGGGGGGAGACAGCCAGGCCCCTCGGCCAACTGGGGGGGGGGCACCTGTCTTCTAATGAATACCTAAAGAAGGATCTTCTGGCTGATGACAACTGTTGGGTAGAAATGGTGCAAGAATCGGCTTGTGCTCGCTCTGCATAACTCTACTTACTTTTTTGCACAACAGAACAAAACCAAACACGCCCTCCCAAAATGTCATGATGCAACACCTAGTTTGGCATAGTGTACTTTCAGCAATCGGTTCCACGCACATTGTGCACTGTAACCTAAGAGCACGGTTTGAACAACCAGGAACAGAGCAATGGGCAACGTACGGCTGCCCCCAGTTTAAAAAACGGCATTGTCTGCATGGCAATCAGGTTGGTATTCCCCACACCCAAGTTTGGTATGAGTGGTATTTTTAGGATGCTAGAGAGACCCTGTGCCCTGACCTGGATAAGTGGGTCCTGGATCAAATCAAGCCTGAACTGTCCCTAGAAGCTAAAATGACCAAACTGAAGTGATTGTACTTTGGTCACATTATGAAGACAAGACTCACTGGAAAGGACAATAATGCTAGGAAAAGTTGAAGGTAGCAGGCAAAGAGATATATTGACTCCATCTAGGGTTGCCAACCTCCTGGTACTACCTGGAGACCTCCTGCTATTACAACTGATCTCCAGCTGATAGAGATCAGTTCCCCTGGAGAAAATGGCCGCTTGGGCAATTGGACTCTATGGCATTGAAGTCCCTCCCCTCCCCAAACCCCGCCCTCCTCAGGCTCCGCCCCCAAAACCTCCCGCCAGTTACGAAGAGGGACCTGGCAACCCTAGGCAGAAGTCAGAAGCGACCTGACAGCATGTAACACATATCCCCCCCCAAAAAAAAACACCTTAATGCATAAATACACAGAAAAACAAAATTTACCAAAAATTAACCGGCAACGAATGTGAACATCAGCCACGTATCGTTTTCACCTAAAGATTCTAGTATTAATTTCCCCCCAGGATGCCTGAACTGAGGAGTACGTGAACATAAGAGTCTTAAACAAAAAGCGGAGCTGACAATCTTCCAGAAAGCTTCTGGGCTGTCAAGGAGCGCCTCCTTCAAAGGCAGCGGGGTGTGATTAATCCGAGGAACTCCTCTCTGTCTGCAGGAGCTGGCCTTGACTGAGTCACCGGAGGGAGAGAGGAAGAAGCAAATTAAGGAGGGGCATTTTTATTAGCGCTAAGCTGGCTGGTGAGTCCCTCCTGGCCACTGCCGTCCACATTCAGCCTAGCGGGCACCGCCACAAGGACGCCGCGCCGTCGCGTGGACCAAAATCAGTGTGCTCCAATCGTTAGGGTTGCCAACCTCCAGGTGCTTGGAGCAACCCAAAACAGCACTCAATAATAATAATGGAATTCACTCTAATTTCATTATTATTACTGAGTGCTGTTTTGGGTTGCTCCAATTATCTTAACAGCACTGAGCCTTTATTTTGTTGGTCTTAACCTCCAGGTGCTAGCTGGAGATCTCCTGCAATTACAACCGATCTCCAGCCGATAGAGATCAGTTCCCCTGGAGAAAATAGCCGCTTTGGCCATTGGAGTCTATGGCTTTGAAGACCCTCCCCAAACCCCGCCCCCCTCCGGCTCCACCCCCAAAACCTCCCGCCGGTGGCAAAGAGGGACCTGGCAACCCTACCAATCATGAATGGCACGAAAGATTCAGAGGAACACGGAGATGCTGCAGGTAGAGAAATAGCGGCTTGGTTCAGATCCGCTGGGTAAAATCCCACGCATACAAACACCTCCCTCCCACTGGTTCTTGATCTTGTCCTGCTTCAAATACAGATCTCTTTAGATCATCAGGGTCTGAATGAGGTTTTTACCACAATAGGCGTAAACTATGGGGGGGCTGAGGGGCTTGAGCCCCCCCAACTTGACCAGGGGGGCTGAGCCCCCCCCCGGGCAACCAGTGCCCACATGAGGGGCTCAGTTACAGTGGCAGCTAAAGCACAGTCCTGTCCTACCTTCCTGTTGAATCATATTACAATTTCCGTGATTCTTTGGGGCGTTGTTCCTGTTTGCTAGTATATATTTGGGTGTTTATTAAGAATTATACACTGCCTTAAAAGACCTGTTCCTATGGCCCAAACAAAGGAACTTTCCACTGAAATGTGGTTTGTTCTCACCCACAACTACTTCAGGTTTGGTGAGGAGTTATACCTTCAACCAGTGGCACAGCTGTGGGCCCCCGCATGACTCCACGGTATGCCAACATTTTTATGGCAAATCTAGAACAGCATTTTCTGAACTCCTACCCACTGGCACCACTCCTTTGCTTTAGATTAACTGGTGACATTTTCTTTGTCTGGACTCATGGCAAAGAAGCCCTCAAAAGATTTCACCAGGCTTTCAACAACTTCCACCCCACCATCAATCTATGAATTTCTCTGAGCCAGAAATAAGCTTCCTGGACAACACAGTATGGAAACACGAGGGACGCACAAGCACCACGTCATACTGGAAGCCGACAGATCGGAAAACATATCTACATGCCTCCAGGTACCACCCCAACCATATCAAACAGTCCAATGTGCATTTATCATGGTAAGATAGATGTTTGTATGGTTCAGACACCACGGAATCATAGAATAGAATCATAGAGTTGGAAGGGACCACCAGGGTCATCTAGTCCAACCCCCTGCACAATGCAGGAAAGTCACAACTACCTCCCACACACACACCCAGTGCTCAGAAGATGGCCAAGAGGCCCTCCCTCTCATGAACTGCCTAAATTCATAGAATCAGCCTTGCTGACAGATGGCCGTCTAGCTTCTGCTTCAAAACCTCCAGGGCAGGAGCACTTACCACCTCCCGAGGAAGCCTCATTCCACTGAGGAACCCCTCTAACTGTCAGAAAATCCTTCCTAATGTCTAGACGGAAACTCTTTTGATCTAATTTCAACCCGC
Organism: Euleptes europaea; assembly: GCF_029931775.1. Lineage (NCBI taxonomy): Eukaryota > Metazoa > Chordata > Lepidosauria > Squamata > Sphaerodactylidae > Euleptes > Euleptes europaea. The sequence continues at coordinate 871,140 of NC_079315.1, read as the reverse complement.
TGGTTCTGGTCTGACCTTCTGGGGCAACGGAAAACAACTCGGCACCCTCCTCTATATGACAGCCCTTCAAGTACTCGAAGACGGTTATCATATCCCCTCTCAGTCTTCTCTTTTTCAGGCTAAATAATACCCAGCTTTTTTTCAGGCTAAACATACCCAACCATAGTTTAATTAAACTAACCATAGTAAGTGTGACTGTCTGAATGCAGACCACACTATTAACTATGGTTACTTTAATTCGAAGTTGGTTCATTAACTACAGTTAGTCTTAACTACGGTTTTGTGAGATTATGGATGCTGACAGAATTGCTTAATCCTAGCTTGCTCCTCAGTAGCGCCCTCCAAAGCTATAGGGAAACCCAGCATTTGTTTAGAACAGCCGGGATCATCTGTAAACTGAGTCCCACTTTTACAAAATGAGCATAGTTAAAACATGGATTTGCCTTATATCCGAACCACGCTTCTATGTGAAATAGAAGACACAAACATTCTCTATACCCTGAAAATAAATGTCTTTGAATGCAGAAAATGTGTTCAGACAATTTATACCCCTTGAGAATGCATGTCTGTCTTCATGCTCCATCTCAAAATACCAATGGCTTGTATCTAGACTATAAACTGAAATAAAACATGTATAGCATCACCGACTCTGCTGCTAAAAAGGTTTCAGCCCTCCAACATCAAGTGAATTGTAATTTAGAACAGAACACCATGCCCCCTGAATAAAATCTTTTGTGGTAAGGATGGAAGCCGCTGTTTCTTTTGCAATTATGCACAGACTCTGATAAATATGGATATGATGAATCAGACATTTGGCATTCCTCGTTCACGAGTGACACATCCCACAATAATCAGCCCACTGATTTTGAGCAAAGTACACTTTCCCCAAAAGGTTAGTTTGAAAAATGCTTCTCCGGGCTCCCGCTGCACTTCTCAGAAAGTTGGGGAGGGGAGGAATTGTAAGGCCTGGCTTGTTATGGGCTGCCTTCATGCCAATGGGTTTTCCACTGCAGCATAAGCACTGGGGCCTCCCTTGGCCAGTGTGTGGTTCCATCCTCCCTTTCTTCCCTGAAGTCGCAAGGAAGGAGGTATTCCATTTGGCTCCGCTTCCTGTTGGCGGTAGGGTTGCCATTTCCCTCTTTGCCACCGGCGGGAGGTTTTTGGGGCGGAGCCTGAGGAGGGCGGGGTTTGAGGAGGGGAGGGACTTCAATGCCATAGAGTCCAATTACCAAGGCGGCCATTTTCTCCAGGTGAACTGATCTTTATTGGCTGGAGATCAGTTGTAATAGCAGGAGATCTCCAGCAAGTACCTGGAGGTTGGCAACCCTACCAAAGAGTCTACCTTCCAAAGCTGCCATCGTCTCCAGGTGGACGGATTTCTATAGCCTTGGGGGGGTCTATTGTAATTCCGGGAGATCTCCAGGCCCCACCTGGAGGTTGGCAACCTCAGGCAGGATTTGCTCATCATTACATGGAAAATGTTCCCTGGAAAAAAGGGAGTTTGAAAAACTCTCCTCCAGCAAAAAAGATGAAAACACAGAAGTGGGAGGAGGAGGAGGAGGAGGAGGAGGAGGAGGAAGAGTTGGTTTTTAGATGCCGACTTTCTCTACCACTTAAGGGAGACTCAAACCGGCTTACAATCACCTACCCCTCCCCACAAATGACACCCTGTGGAGTAGGTGAGGCTGAGAGAGCTGTGACTAGCCCAAGGTCACCCAGCTGGCTTCATGTGTACAAGCAGGGAAACAAATCCACTTCACCAGATCAGCCTCCGCCGCTCATGTGGAGGAGCTGGGAATCAAACCCAGTTCTCCAGATTAAAGTCCATCGCTCCAAACCACCGCTCTTAACCACTACACCATGCTGGCTCTCATACCCACTTATGGTTAGCACACACACACCCAGCTGGGGCCTGGAATTCTCCCTGGATTACAAGTGATCAGAGACGAGTTCCCCTGGAGAAAATGGCAGCTTGTGGGTGGACTCTATGGTATACCATAGAGTTTAGGAGAAACTGAAGTCCCTCCCCTGTCACTGCCCCCAGGAATCCCCAGGAATTTCCCAAGCCAGCACTGGCAACCCTACAAAAATCCACCCTGTCCCAAATGGGACGATAATAAAGCCGCAGATGGAGAGTTGCTGGCAATTCAAGCCAAAAATATCCGGGTTCCGTCCTTCCAGCATGCCAAGGATCATGCACTGAGTTTCCAAGAGAAACTGAATCCCATCCTTATCAACAACACAGGTCTGCTGTGTGGTGTCAACATTGCCCCAGTGAATTAACTAAATATTACTGCAGCCACCCGTGATCTATAAAAATGAACGTTTCATAAAGCCCACAATGATGTTTTAATTGGCGCCTTATTAAGATGCATGACAGGCGCATTTTAAGCAAGGACTATCTTTATGCAGGATGCATACCTGTTGTTTTGTACAGCATTAATTATTTTAATTGCTTGACGACAGAAACATATAAACAGAGAGAAGAGGGGAGGGTATGCGTAGGGCATGTTGACATGCCATCTCTGAGATTTATAAATGGTGGAGACTCAGAGTGTTCTCATCAGAAAAGGAAGCTGGGAGTTAGCCTATAGGGGCAATCCTAAGCAGGTCTACTTGGAAATGAGTCCGGTTTTCTTCAATGAGGAAAGTATTCTTAGCACTGTGCAGCCTAGGAACGAGTTTGAGGCTTCGCCAGATCATTTAAGGTATTTTCTTTTAGCTGGCTGGTCGTCTACACCGTTTTGTTCGCAAAGTTCGGAATGGATTGCTACCTATCATAAATTAATTCCAAAGGAACTCAATATATCTAATTCTCAATGTAGCCAAACTTATGAATAGTTAAATGCAGAAAATGGAGCCCCGATCAGACAAGACTAATCTCTCTATAAACCTGGGGAAAACTCCAAGTTTGCAGAAAAATCAGAAATCTAAAAATAAAAAATTGGAAGGGTAAAAAACCCAAAATAACAGAAGCAGAGCCCGTATCTTTAAGAAATGAATACCCTCTCAGTGGCCATTGCACGGGTTGCTAGGCAGCCACAACAGTACTGCCAGCCTTCAAGCCTTGGTTTCTGTCAGTAAAAAGCAGGGGCCATTTCCAGGGCTGTTTTGGCCTTTGAGAGAGGACTCATCAGGGTTGAGCAGCAACCGCCAGGCAACTCACCACCGTCTGACTTGCATAACTCACTCAGGACCAGCAGCTTGGTCCTGTTCAACAGCAGCCACACCAGTGTGGTATAGTGGTTAGAGTTTCAGAGCAGGATCAGGGAGACCCAGGTTTGAAACACCGCCCTGCTGTGGAAATTCACTAGGTGACCTTGGGCCAATTACACATTCTCAGCCTAACCTACCTCACAAGGTTGTTGAGAGCATAAAATGGAAGAGGAGAGAGCTGGTTTGGGTCCCCATTGTAGGGAAAGGTGGGGTATAAATGAAGTAAATAATTAATATAGTTGGGGGGAAGGAGAGAAGGAAGCTAGAAAAGGGGAGAGGATATGGGATTACCAGGAGGAGGGAAAGAGGAATAGTATGGGGAGGGAATACAGGGGAAAACGAGGGGAGCCCACAAGTCCTTGCATGTCCCCCAGAGGAGGGAAGGATGGCAGAGAAAGGCCAGTTGGCTGGTGGGTGGAAAGGAGAGAAGAAGCCAGGAAAAGAGGGAGACTTTTATGGGGCTTTTAGGGAAAAGAAAGAGGAAACATTGAGGAATGAGACGTCCTTCTTAAGTCCTTACAGGTCTCCTGCTTATCAAATTATAATTCACTGATGCCAACTTATTTATCATGGGATGGATCTGTTCCCCTAACGGCAGAGCCTTACAGCAGCATCAAATACAACTGATAGCAGAACAGGAACAATTTCTACTGCGCCCTTCCATTAAGTGTGGACACAATAGTTATTCAACCTTGTCCCCACACTGACCCTGCAAAGGGGTCAAAACGAAGAAGTTGACTTCCCCGAGACCAGCCGGTGAGTTCGTAGTGGGGTAAGTGTCTGAATCCAGGGTTCCCTTGTCCAAAGTCCCGCACTGACTCTTGTTTCATCTGAGCTATCAAAATCCGGTCTGAAAGGAAGCAATGTTTCTGGGCCTCAAACACCTGCTTCGGGAAAGATCCAAAAGGAAGCTGCTTCACAGCTGCAGATCAGCTTGCCAAGAGAGCTTGGAGAAATGGACATCAGGCAGTCCTGCCAAACACACGGAGCAAACAAAACCTTGCAGGGTTACAACAGCTTGGAGGGGGGCAAAAATCTCCTGCCCCTTTAGCAGGGGCATCACAGGATGTTAACTGCCAGACGATGATGTTATTTACCCCCATGCCATGGAAAGCGTCAGCTGCCCATTTCCACATGTTAAGCCTCTGATAAAGAGACAGGATGTTTTTCTCCAGGCCTGTTGGCAAAACTACAAAGGAGACCTCTCTGCCAATCTTTGCTTCCCACCTCCCCACAACGTGCAGGGCCACATCCTCGCCCCAAAGCCCCTAAGTATAGGTAGTAGCTACATACGCATCTGAAATGAAGTACAATAGGCATTTCAACACTCCTAGGTAGGGTTGCCAGGTCCTTAGACATTAGGAAGAACTTTCTAATGGTTAGAGAGGTTCCTCAGTGGAACAGGCCTCCTCGGGAGGTGGTGAGCGCTCCTTCCCTGGAGGTTTTAAAGAAGAGGTTAGATGGCCATCTGTCAGCATCTGTCTATGACCTTAGGCAGATGATGAGAGGGAGGGCACCTTGGCCATCTTCTGGGCATGGAGTAGGGGGTCACTGGGGGTGTGGGGGGGGGTAGGTAGTTGTGAATTCCCTGCATTGTGCAGGGGGTTGGACTAGATGACCCTGGTGGTCCCTTCCAACTCTATGATTCTAGGGATGCCAGCCTCCAGGTGGGACCTGTGGATCCCCCAGAAATACAGCTCCTCTCCACACGAGTCTAATGAATTCCCATATTTTAACTAACCAAACACTCTTATTTGGAGAGACACGTGAGAAGGAAGGAAGGAAGGAAGGAAGGAAGGAAGGAAGGAAGGAAGGAAGGAAGGAAGGAAGGAAGGAAGGAAGGAAGGAAGGAAGGAAGGAAGGAAGGAAGGAAGGAAGGAAGGAAGGAAGGAAGGAAGGATCTCACAGCTATCAACACTGTTTTGGAAATAACACGACATAGTTCAACAAGCAGATCCAGCTACATTGTAAACTCAAAAATAGAATCGACAAGCATCTCCCAGAGGTTTTGTTCTCTAATGCATCTGAATTGTATTTCTTCAGCACTTCCAATTACTCCTTTGTAAGCCATTACTAACTTCTAAGGCATTATTCCTTGCTAAGATACCACTGACTTGCCATTTTTAAATTGCTCTTACAAATTGAAGCTTGACCGAAAACAGCAATCCCCTCACATATAGAACCTTCTTTCACCCCTTCTTTTCATATAATTTGCCCAGCTGAAATAACTGGTTAAAATAAAACATGGAGGCGGGGGGGGGGGTGACCCTTTTCTCTCTCAAAGTGTATTGTTCCATAACTGAAATGAGTTTTGAACTCCTGGTGTACAGTTTACACTTTTAACTTCTACAACATACCAGTGAAATCCACTTTGGCAGTTTTACCAGCTTTCAAAAAGAACAGAAGGAGGAGCAGGAGGAGGAGAAGGAGGAGGAGGATTGTAACCGGGTTACAATCACCTTCCCTTCCTCTCCCCACAACAGACACCCTGTGAGGTAGGTGGGGCTGAGAATCCAATGCACTTTGCAGATGGATTTTACTGTATGAATTGGCAAAATCCACTTGCAAACGATCATTAAAGTGCATTGAAACTTGGACTCAAAGTGCATTATTCAGCATGCATGAAAGCGCCCAATCGTTGGCAAGTGGGATTTTTCTGTTTCACACAGTACGATCCAGCTGCAAAGTGGATTAAAAGTGCACCATTTGGCATGTGTGAAAAGCACCTTCCAAAATGTTTTTCTGATTAGTTCAGGAATGCAGCTCTCCTTCTTTCGAAAACCTTTCCAGCCAAAGAGTTAGCAAGGCGTCCATCAAACAGAACAGCTGCAGTCGCCTACAGGTTGGCGGGCTATTTTTATGCCTCCTTAGCCAGTACAAACAGTTAAATGGGACTCTAAATAATTCATATTTCCAGTGCAATCGCATCTTTCGGCACAAGAAATGACATCATTCGGAAAGAGAAAGCTCCGGTTCAGCTACAGCTGAGAAATAAGATCTCAGCATTGGATAGCATCACAACAATTTGGTTTTAAGACGCTGCTGCTGAAAGCCAGCAGGTGGCTCGGCAATACACCGGGAGATGTCATTTACAAATGCACCGAAAAACACAGCAGATGTTATATGGAAGAAATGCAGGTAGAGGCCGGCTGAGCTCCCTGAGATTAAAGCAAAATCTGTATGTGTCTGTTCAGGGCCAAAACCAGCACAGAATGGGGAAAAGGGCGGGAGGGAGAGATGTGCAAAACATTTTAGGATGAAGATAAAAGGCGCTGGATAGAAACGTCCGCTGCCACACCGCCAGCAGCTCTGCTCCTATTTGGTTGCATTGGCATGAGGGATTGTATTGTACCCTCGGTTTCGATAGTTTAAAGGGATTAATTATTGATGGCCAAGGGAATAAAAATGGTGGGGGGGGGGGTTTCCAGCAAAGGAAGGCAAACAGAGAGCAGGGTGGAAAACACATCTGATAAAACAAACCAATGTTGTTTGCTTATAAAATATTCACAAATGGTATAATGGGCTAGTTGCAAATTTGGCAGCTTAAGAACGCCTGAATCCAAAAGGAGTTTTCCAGTCTCACAGGCCGATCCTATGAACGTTTACTTGGAAATGGGGTTTACTGCCAAGAGGGCATAGGATCAAACCTTTAATAGTTCGAATGCGATACTTCTGAGACAGGGTCAGCTATTCCAGTAGCCATAGTGGTAGGGTTGCCAATGCCAGGTAGTAGCAGGAGATCTCCTGCTAATTCAACTGATCTCCAGCCGATAGAGATCAGTTCACCTGGAGAAAAATGGCCGCTTTGGCCATTGGACTCTATGGCATTGAAGTCCCTCCCCTCCCCAAATCCTGCCCTCCTCAGGCTCTGCCCCAAAAATCTCCCGCCGGTAGCAAAGAGGGACCTGGCAACCCTACATAGTGGATAAATGGAACGTCCATGCTCAGAAGCAGTGTACCTTTGCTGGGAGCAAACCACAGGGGAGGGCTGCTGGCTTCTTGCCCTGCTTAGGGGCTTCCCATAACTGTTGAAAACAGGACGCTGGTCAAGATCGGGGTCCCCAAACCTTTTGAGCCTGTTAGCACCTTTTCTCCACTCCTCAGGCTGCCTCCCTCCCTTTCAATCAGACAATAAATTTCCTTCATTTCCCCATTGTGTCGGTTTTTCTTCTTAGCTATCACATAGATGCCCTTGCTGAATGAAGGGAGACGCCATTCAAACAGTTGATGTGGAGAAGCCCTGGAGTTTGGACTCAGCTTAGCCCCGGAGCCCAGCAGAAAATTTTACCCGGAGTGACCGACCAGCTTCCTCCCTAAAATCCCGCCACGCTTCTGAGTCACAAAGCTCCCTTCACTGAACAATTACAGGAGAGCTCGAGATGTAGAACTTTTGCTCCTAAATTTGGAAAAGGCAGCCTTAAAAATAGCACTCCGGCTGTCGATGCTGCATTGAAGGACTGGACTGATGGAAAAGGTCTTGAAGCCCGATACAAATCTGACCCACAATCTAACAGTTTTCTTTTGCCAGGCAAACACTGAGATACACAAACCGGTTTCAGGTGAAGCGTTTCCTGGCCAGAAAAGGATGGGAAACACTTCCCCTGCTACCTTTTTGCCCATCCGTTTACTCTTATAGGCAGAAAAGCCGTACATAAGAATATAAGAAAGGCCCTGCTGGATCAGACCAAGGCCCATTAAGTCCAGCAGTCTGTTCACACAGTAGCCCAACCAGGTGCTTCTAGGAAGCCCACAAACAAGACGACTGCAGCAGTATTATCCAGCCTGTGTCCCACAGCACCTAATAGAATAGGCCTGCTCCTCTGATCCTGGTGAGAATAGGTATGCAACATGACTAGTATCCATTTTTACTAGTAGCCATGAATACTCCTCTCCTCCATGAACATGTCCACTCCCCTCTTAAAGCCTTCCATATTGGCAGCCATCACCACATCCTGGGGCAGGGAGTTCCCCAATGTAACCATGCATTGTGTGAAGAAATACCTCCTTTTATCAGTTTGGAATCTCCCACCCTCCAGCTCCAGCAGATGACCCCGCGTTCTGGTATTATTATGAGAGAGGGAGAAAAGCTTCTCCCTGTCCACTAAAACAAAGCAATCCCTCCCCCCCCCCCGGGTCTCATGTCATTGTTTTGAAAACTCCTGCAGTAAATTCAGCCTTATGCCCTCCTGGAAAATCTCTAAGAATAGATTTTGCTCCAGTGGGAAACAGGGACTCCGGAGCAGGAGAAGCGCCTGGTGGAGAATCTCAGACCATCACTCCTCAGCTGCAGGCACTGTTCAATCGGGGTCCTATTACTTCCCATAATGATTTTATCTCAGCCCTGCATGCGGTCAACTGTGAATTACAAGCTGGAACCATCTATCGCCAAAAACTGGCACTTAATTTTGTTTGGGACTTTTATTGAGTTGGCCTGGGTACACGCTGTTTCGGGGAGGGATCTCGACTTCTGATCCCACTTCTGATAAAGCACGATTTATCCTGCCTTCAAGGGTTTGTCTTCTGGTGTTTATGCCCCCCCCCACCAAAAAAGTATGCAGGATAGTCCCATTGCTTACTTTAATCCGTTCTCTCTCTAAAGGCCCTTATATGGCTGCTATTGTGGAGCTGCCTGTAGGCCTGGTCAATGTTTGTGATGCTGTTTTGGAGGGAGACTTTGTAGCCCAGAATAGGAAAAGCAAACGTTTTTGGCTCCAAAGAACATGAGGACACAATCGGTGCCTTAATGTAAGAATTTCCAAACCAGCTGTAGAATGAGATCATCGAACCATAGAATCATAGAGTTGGGAAGGGTCCACAGAGGCCATCTAGTCCAACCCCCTGCTCAGTGCAGGGTCAGTCTAGAGCTTCCCAGACAAGTCCTCGTCCAGCCGCTGCTTGAAGACTGCCAGAGAGAGGGAGCTCACCACCTCCTTAGCCAGCCAACTCCACTGCTGAACTACTCACTGTAAAAAAAAAAAAAGTCCTAATAGCCAGCCAGTACCTTTCCTCCTGCAATTTAAACCCATTATTGCGAGTCCTCTGCTGCCAACAGGAACAGCTCCCTGCCTTCCTCTAAGGGTCAGCCCTTCAAATACTTCAAGAGAGCAATCATGTCCCCCCCCCTCAATCTCCTCTTCTCCAGAATAATCATTTCCACATCTCTCAGCCTTTCCTTGCAGGGCTTGGTCTCCAGGCCCCTGGTCATCCTCGTCGCTCTCCTCTGCACCCGCTCCATTCTGCCCACAGCCTTTTCAAATGAGGCCTCCAGAACTGCACACAGGACTCCAGGTACAGGCTGACCAATGCAGTGTACAGTGGGACTAGGACAGCTTGCAATTTGGATGTTACGCCCCTGTTGATACACCCCAAGACAGCATTAGCCTATTTTGCCGCTGCATCACACTGGCTGCTCATATTCAGCTTCCGGTCCAGAAGCTAAGCAGGGCCAGCGCTTGGAAGGGAGACCTCCAAGGCAGACTCTATAGAGGAAGGCAGTGGTGAACCTTCTCTGCTTCTCTTGCTCTCCTTGAAAGTCCTTTGCTGGGGTTGCCATAAGTCGCCTGCGACTTGATGGCACTTTTCACACACACACACACAAGAGGGTACATCAGCAGGAAGAAAAGATTTGCCCTTTCAAATGCTCAAGCTTTAAGTCTGCATGTGGAGTGTCAGCCTCTTACGGCTGGAGGGATCTCCCATCAAGCTAAAATCCCTAGTTTGGGACTGACGACAGAAACCCGGCCACACGCCAGGCCTGTCCTCTTTGGGTTATCTAAGTTCATGAAGAACGGCCTTATCTTGTCTTGGTTCTCCCTCACTTTCAGGGACAGTAGATGAACTCACTGAATCCCTTCATCTCTCATCTGGCTAGACATTAGGAAGAATTTTCCAACAGTCAGAGCGGTTCCTCAGTGGGACAGGCTTCCTCGGGAGGTGGTGAGCTCTCCTTCCCTGGAGGTTTTTAAGCAGAGGCTAGATGGCCATCTGTCAGCAAGGCTGATTCTATGACCTTAAGCAGATCATAAGAGGGAGGACACCTTGGCCATCTTCTGGGCATGGAGTAGGGGGTCACTGGGTGTGTGTGGAGGGGGGAGGTAGTTGTGAATTTCCTGCATTGTGCAGGAGGTTGGACTAGATGATCCTGGTGGTCTTTTCCAACTCTATGATTCTATTCTTCTATTCTAGGTGGTAAAACCTGTAAAAAATTTAAAAGCCAGCCACGCGCCTTTCCTCTTTGCAAACACACACAACGAACTACCTTGGAGTGTATATCACTGTTTCCAAAGTAATGAATCTCTTCTTTGTTACTCGGAGTCTTCAGATCTTAAGTCTCGCTCTTTAATTCACAGATAAATTTGCTCAGTGATGAGTAATTTGCAGTGACAGGAAGATAATTCGCTTGTTTTTCAGATACATGTAAACTCCATCATGGCAAACTTATTATCTTCCTTGTTCCTTCTGCATTGTTTAGTATGAGAGCAAGACGGCTTCCCAAGGTTATAGGCTCAGTTTAGACTGACAAATGGCCATGCCAGAACACAGGCAAGATTGAAGCGACTATATACATCTGTTCTATAATAGAAATTATATCTTAAAAAAAAAAAGTCAACCAGCATTACAATATTGAACCACTGATAATGTTGGTTTTAGATCAACTTCTCTGACTCAGCTAGATTCGAGTCTAGTAGAACCTTAGAGACCAACAAAAATTTGGGGTATAAACTTTCGGGAGTCAACTCTCCCTCTGTCAGATATAGAGCTTTGACTCTCAAGAGCTCATACCCCGGAAATCTTCTTGGGGAGGCTGTTCCATAACGGTGGGGCTGCCACCAAAAAGGCCCTCTCTTCTGAACCCACAAAATGAGCTTCTTTGATTGAAGCTGTGATCTTAATTCCCGGGCAGCAAATACATTCTCTCAAGGACTACCTGAAAGTGCAGGTTGGAATTACTGGCATCAGGATCAGAGTCTTTAAGAACCACCTCCTACATCTATTTGTATTTCAACATATCACGGGACTCCAAGTAATAAAGCTGAAGCACACAGCTCACGGCTTTATTCTTAAACTCTCCAAGAAACAAAATCTTATACTTCGGGGGGCCTCTTGACAGAGTCTGAAGCTCTTCGCCGTGATTCTGCCCCAGTCATCTTCCACAATGTGTGTATCAGAGAATGTCCTTCCCAGCGCATTCTCAGTTGCAAACTTCTCTCTAACTATTTCTACAACAGAGATGTCACGGTTATAGGGTTGTCAGGTCCCTCTTCGCCACCATTGGGAGGTTTTTCTTCCTTAAATGGTAGAGAAAGTCAGCATACAAAAACCAACTCTTCTTCTTCTTCCACAGCAGTGGGATCTTTAATTTTAAAAATTTTATAGAATATGTTGGGCACAAAGCCCAGTTGGAATACATCCCTACATACATACCTGGGTTGTTGTTATTATTTTCCGTTTATCCACCTGTATTAGTTGCCATTGTGCTTTCTTTTAATATAATTTTGAATGCTTTTAATATAGATATCAGTGCCTTAAAATAAATATATTTCTATACGTAATTGAGCCTTTTTTCTGCCCAACCTTTGGGTACCCATACTAGAGGGAGGGCCATAAATGCTTCCTAATTTTAACCCTTCTGCACCAACAGAAGATTCACAAAACCTAAAGATCTGCCCACATTATGCCGACTGCAATCTGTGTTTAAAGAACGAGCCTTGGCTACTTACCGTGAAGGCTTCTTCTGCTCAGAGGGACGAAGGACATCTGTAGAATGGGTGTTTTCCGTTCCTCGTTCTCCGGGAGGCAGGACTCAAAACTCAACTTCCTGTCCCTTGAGGGAAACGCCCCTCCTTTCAGTTTAAAGACTTTCCGAGTAAATACATTTCAAGTTGGATAGGTAAACATAAATATTAAAGATGGAGGATAACCACCTGAATAACGACAGAAACTAAGAACGTGCAACTATCTAAGAACGTGCAACTATCACAGGGTTTAGGAGGAGACCCTGTAGTGTAGAGCATTAAGGAACTGTCTGCTAACTGCCAATCGAGTTGATAGGACGTCTGGGTGGGCCAGATGTCCTTCGTCCCTCTGAGCAGAAGAAGCCTTCACGGTAAGTAGCCAAGGCTCGTTCTCGCTCAGAGGGAGAAGGACATCTGTAGAATGGGACATACAAGAGCTGTCCCGGCCCGGGTAGGGTTTAGACGTCCTGGAGTATACTTTGTAAGATGCGCCTGCCGAAGGCGGCGTCCGCAGAGGCGTATACGTTTAACTTATAGTGGCGCACGAATGTGGAAATGGAGGACCAGGTCGCGGCCTTGCATATTTCCTCCAGTGGGGCTCCCCTATCGAAGGCGGTGGAGGTGGCCGCGCTCCTGACTGAGTGGGCTGTGACCCCTGAAGGAATGGGAAGGTTGCTTTCTCTGTATGCCTGTGAGATGCAATGTGTGATGGTTCTGCTGATGGATGCCCTAGACATAGGTTTGCCCTTGTTAGGGGCTGTGAGATTAATGAATAGTGAATCAGAGTTTCTGATCGCTTTCGTGCGTTCTATGTATATATAGAGGGCTCTTCTAAGGTCTAGGGAGTGCCAGGCCTTTTCCGTTATGGTCTTAGGTTTAGGACAGAAGGAAGGCAAGACTAGCTCTTGCTCCCTGTGAAACTGACTGTTGCGTTTTGGGATAAAGGAAGGATCTGGTCTAAGGACTACTTTGTCCTTGTGGAAAATGCAAAGGTTTGGTCTAACTGACAGGGCCCCCAGCTCTGATACTCGGCGGGCCGAAGTGACCGCTGTTAGGAATAGGGTTTTCATGCGTAGCCACTTTAGACCTATCTGAGTGAGTGGTTCAAATGGTGGTTTAGTGAGGGCCGTGAGGACGGTATGGAGGCTCCATGAGGGGAATCTGTGTTTGACTGGAGGTGAGGCAAGGCTGACCCCTCGCAGGAAGGACTTAATGTGGGGATGTTTGTTTAGAGAATATCCGGAAACTTTTGGAACTATAGTTGCGATGGCTGCTAATTGTCTGCGGAGAGTGGATGGCGCCAGACCCTGAACGCGACCGTCCTGGAGAAAGGCTAGAATGCCGACTGCGCGTGGTTTCAGGGGGTTTCGGTGTTTCCGTCTACACCAGCGAGCGAAGGCTTTCCATGTGGTGTTGTAAATCCGTTGGGTAGATGGCCGTCTGGCCGCAAGAATGGTGGACACGATCTCGGGGTTGTAACCCTTGTCTAACAGTCTGCTCCGTTCAATAGCCATGCGGTTAATTGAAACCAATTCGGGTCCGGGTGGCAAATCGGGCCCTGTATCAGAAGGTCTGGTCTGTCCGGGAGCCTCCAGTGGTTGTGTCTGGACAGTTCTATCAGAGACGGGAACCATGGACGACGGGGCCAATGAGGAGTCACCATGATGACTGAGGCCTTGAGAAGCCGGACTCTCCTTAAGACTCTCGGGATGAGAGGGAGGGGGGGGAAGGCATACAGAAGACCCTGTGGCCAAGGGGAGAGGAGGGCATCGATTTGTTCCGCCCCTGGTTGTTGGTACCTGGAGAAGTATCTCGGGAGCTGGTGATTGGTCTTGGAGGCGAAAAGGTCTACTAGTGGGGTGCCGAATCGGCGAGTGATGAGGGGAAAGACTTCTGGGTTGAGGGACCACTCGGCTTCGTCTAGGTGTTGCCTGCTGAGCCAGTCCGCCTGTATGTTCGTGGTTCCCCTGATGTGTTCTGCACATAGTGATGAGAGATGAGTTTCCGCCCATAGCAACACTGCTGTAGCTTCCCGGTGGAGAGCCGATGACCTGGAGCCTCCTTGCTTGTTCAAGTAAGCTTTTGCGCTCACATTGTCTGTTCTGATCATCAGGTCCTTGCCCACCAGTTGTTTTTGGAAATGTTGCAAGGCTTTGAATATAGCTCTGGTTTCCAGTATGTTGATATGTAGCCTCTGCTCGGAGGGGTTCCACAACCCCTGCGCCGGTTGTCCAAGTAGAGTTGCACCCCATCCTAAGAGGGAGGCATCTGTGAACATCTGCAAAGGGGTGGGTCTGATGTATTGAAGACCCTTGGAAAGATTGTTTGGTTGTGTCCACCAGATGAGACTGGACCTGGCCGCCTTTGATAGGATTAGGTACCTGTCCCTTTTCTGGATGATATGCTTCTGATGGGCTCTGAGGAACCGCTGGAGAGGTCTTGCTTTGAGGCGAGCCCATTGCACAGCTGGTATGCAGGAAATCATGTGGCCCTGTAATTTCGCCAGGGTCATGAGGCTTACGGTTCTGGATTTGAAGGCAGATTTGGCCATGGAGTGTATTTTGAGAATCTTGTCCTCTGGTAAGATGAGAGCGTTGATTGTCGTGTCTATGTAGACCCCTAGGTGACGGAGTCTTTGAGTGGGATCTAGATGGCTCTTCTTGAAGTTTATCATGAATCCGTGAGTTTCTAGGGATTCCAGTACCCTTTGCGTGTGCAGTGAGCTTTGCTCGGTGGATGAAGCGCAAATAAGTACGTCGTCCAGATATGGATGTAGACGTATTCCTTCTTTTCGTAGCAGTGCCACCACTGTCACCAGCACCTTGGAGAAGACTCGTGGGGCTGAAGACAGACCGAAGGGGAGCGCCCGGAACTGGTAGTGATGACCTTGATACTGGAACCTTAGAAATCTTCTGTGTTGAGGGTGAATTAAGATATGAAGGTAGGCTTCTGTCAGATCTATAGAGGTGAGGAAGTCTCCCGGTCTTAGGGCCTCCGCGATGGATTTCAGGGTTTCCATCCTGAAGCGCTTTTTGAGAACGTGCCTGTTTAGGTGTTTGAGGTCTAGTATGGCACGCCATCCGCCGTCTCTCTTGGGCACGGTAAAGAAGATTGAGTAGATTCCCAAGGAGCGTTCCAATGGTGGGACCGGTTCTATGGCCTTGATAAGTTGAAGGTGTAGGATGGCCTGGGAGGTCCTGTGTTGTTTGTCCCTGTTCTTGGAGGTCGGTGAAACTCTCATCCGATCTGACGGAGGTCTGAAAAATTCGATTTGATAGCCTTGACGTATTAGCCGAAGCACCCAAGGGTCTGGCTGGGAGGCTTCCCACTGAGGGTAAAATAGAGTGAGTCTGCCCCCCACCGGAGGTGGGTTGGCGTCACTGTTTGCCTTGGCGAGCAGTCTTGTCTCCTTTTTCCCCTTGGAAGTTGGAGAATCTGTTGGATCTAGAGAATCGACCTGTTCTTCGAAAGGAGCCACGGTTGGAACTCCAATTGCCTCTTCTCTGTTCTGGTCTGAACCGCTGGAGGGTATGGTAGGGTCGAAAGGATGTGTTAGATGAGAAACCTTTGGGGTCCTTGCGTAGACTCTTGGGAAGCATCTTCTTTCTGTCCCTGGTTTCCACCAGGATGGAGTCCAGTTTATCTCCGAAAAGCCTCTTCCCTTGGTAAGGATATCCCATGAGGACTGATTTAGATCTGTGCTCTGTCTGCCAAGGTCGAAGCCAAAGCGCCCTTCTAGCGGAAGAGGCGGTAGCCATGGCTCTAGCAGCGAATGTCATCGTATCTAGAGTAGAGTCTGCCAGGAAGGACACAGCTCTCAGAATTCTTGACACTCCCTCCTGGGCATTTTTCTCCTCTGCCGGAATAAGTTGAGCTAGTTTGCGAGTCCATATGATGGCCGCTCTGGAAACCAGGGCCGATGTTATGGAGGAGCTTATGGCTAGAGCAGACGCCTGATGAGACTTCTTACATGCTAATTCCGTCTTCCTATCAGCTGGGTCTCTGATCATCACTAAACCCTCCTCAGTGACCAGATCTGAAGAGTGTAGAGCTGTAACTGGTGACTCCACTAAAGGGACCTGTAGCAGATCAGCTGTGCTATTGGCTATAGAGTATAACTTTCTAGTGGCTAGGGGGACCTGTTTGGTTGCCATCGGTTTGTCCCATTCTGCCTTTAGTAAGGACAGGAAATAGTCTGGGACAGGGACTGTCCTGTCTGGGGCTTCATGCATATGGAAAAATTCCTTGGATCCTCTCTTTTGCTGCTCTGATTGCTTATCAGGTTCTGCTGAGAGGTCCAACGCTGCAAGCGTCTTAGTTATTAACAGGGGAAATTCCTCAGTATTAAAGATTCTATTTTGTTTTGGTTGGTCAGGGATCTCCTCGCCCTCTGAAGAGAACTCGCCCTCCTCTTTGTCACTCCCTTCGTCTTCAGAAGAAAAAGGGGAGGTGGTCTGTTGCAAGACATTGTCCTGAGTAGCAACAGTGGTCCTACGTCCCTTCCCTATTAATTGACTGGAGTAAGGATCCAGTGTTTGAGCTCTGGATCTCTCCTCTGGTCTGGGTGCAGAGTGCCCAGCCATGATGGATGGAGGTGGGGAGGCTATTTGTGCTGCTCTGATGCCTTCAGTGAGGGCTTCCTTAAATAAGGTAGAGAGCTCTGCTTTTAGAAAGGAGAGGCCGCTAGTATCCAGCAGGGGGGGTGGGGGGAAGGTAGGATTCATTGGTAGAATGTTGCCAGAGGCGATTTGAGGCGAGACGCCGGGTATATTTTGAGGCGAGACGCCTGGGGGGGGGAGGGGGCGAGACGCCCATGAGCGCGCTGGGATTGAGCAGGGGCGAGACGCCCTGGAGCATGGCGGTGGAAGGGACTGGCGAGACGCCGACCGCCTGGGTAATCCCCCGTGCGCTGAAGGAGGGAGGAGCGGCAGACGCCGCTGAATGTTCCCCGGTTCCAAACATGGAGAGGGGAGGGGCGATAGCCGCGCCGTAATCGCTAGCAGCGGTTTGAATATCAGCGGCGCTTGCTACAAAACCCGAAGCGGCGTGTGCTGCTGTTTCTCCCCCGCCCGTCTGGTCGGCTCGTATTTTTGGGGCGGCCTGCGGGGCGGGCGCCGCCGCGTCTTTCCCTTTGTTCCCGCTTGTAGGCGCGGTGGAAGAAGGAGAGGTGCGATCGGCTTTAGGCAGGCGTTTAGCTTTGCCAGTTTTAGAGTTGCCGGTCCGCTTCCTCTTTCCCGCTCCGGGGCCCCCTTTTTGCTTACCCTTAGCCTCGAAGGTATAGCTGCAGGATGGCTGCTCCTGCAAAGTTTGAGTGGGCTGCAAAAGACCCGGGTCCAGATCCCCCGGGACTATGAAGGGATCGGACTGCTTGTCCGCCATCTTGGAATGGCGGGAAGGCAGGTATCCTAATGTAGGTTAAATTTAGGACAGAATTAGGGATAGATAATTAGTAGTAGATAAGTGATTATAGTAGTAGAATAGGAAGAAGAAGAAGAAGAAGAAGAAGAGGAAGTAATCAGATTATTTTCTATTTTCTAGTAGGTCTGCGCAGAGCTGCGACTCTAGGCTGCTCTCCCGACGAGGCAGGAAACAAAAGGAGGGGCGTTTCCCTCAAGGGACAGGAAGTTGAGTTTTGAGTCCTGCCTCCCGGAGAACGAGGAACGGAAAACACCCATTCTACAGATGTCCTTCTCCCTCTGAGCGAGAACAGCGTGAACCGTGGCTTGTTTCAACGGCAGCTTGGATTTGCAGTATTTCATGCCTCTCGACTATCCGACGTTTTCTAGAATCTTCCACCCTTTTAGAATTCAGTCTTCACTGATTCATAAATTAGCAAGTATGCTCACGGAGGGCAAGATTATCACAGCGAAGGGACGCGGGAGGATTTCTGTGCCAACAGCTGCCAACAGACTGACAGAAGAAATCCAGCAGGAGGAAGCTTGTTTAAATGCATTTTTTTTTAAGATGAATGTATTATTAATTGAAAAAACTCTCATCCTTTAAGGTGATTCGGTGGCTCCGTCAACGAGAATTGGAACTAACGAGGCTGACACACGAAAAAAGAATTTGGCTAGAAAATGGAGACATTCTTTCGAGCTAGAAATGCTCTCTGTCACCCACTTAAACACAATTTTTTCTGTCAATATTGGCTGTTTAAATCTCCATCCTCCTGTTTTCATTCCACCTTCTCTTCCGTGTGCGCGGCGGGGGATTTACTGTTTTTACCTAATGCCAGGGGCCCTCGAGGCAATGGAAGAGACAACATCAAAATGCAACCCTTAACAAAC
This sequence comes from Euleptes europaea, assembly GCF_029931775.1. Classification (NCBI taxonomy): domain Eukaryota; kingdom Metazoa; phylum Chordata; class Lepidosauria; order Squamata; family Sphaerodactylidae; genus Euleptes; species Euleptes europaea. The sequence continues at coordinate 852,902 of NC_079315.1, read as the reverse complement.
AATGCTAATCCTCGAACCTACCTCGCAGCCAGAAAGGAGCAACAAAGGAATATTGTGTGCTCCTGTGGACTGGAGGATGAATGTCCTCTGACCAGGTGAACCGGCTCCAAATCGATGCTCATCCTGCCAAGAAACCTTCTGACTACCTCTCCCAAAACCTTCTGACTACCCAGCCTTCCTCATCAACGGCAGGTGAATTGTGAATTGCGACCAACACCTTTGACTCTTCAGCGTGAAGGAGAAATGTAGACTTGGCTCTTTTACTGTTTTACTGCTGGAGACTGGAGATATCCATAGGGACCATATTACTACAGTCTTGCTTCCATTTACACTGGCTTCCAATTCGCTTCCGGGGTTGATTCAAGGTGCTGGTGTTGCCCTTTACAGCCTGGGGCAAACACACCTTAAGGACCACCTTTTCCCATATGAGCCTGCCCGTACACTGGAGTTGCAAGCTCCGGGCTGGGAAATGCCTGGAGATTTTTGGGATGGAGCCTGGGAAGGGTGGGGTTTGGGGAGGGGAAGGACTTCAATGGGGTATAAAGCCATGGAGTCCAAATTCCAAAGCAGCCATTTCCTCCAGGGGAACTGACCTCTGTCACCTGGAGATCAGTTGTAATAGTAGGAGATCTCCAGCCACCACCTGGAGGTTGGCAACTGTACTGTATACTGCAATCATCTTTGGAGGCCCTGCTTCGGTTACCCCCTGCTGTCTGAAGGAAGACCAGTGGCAACGCAAGAAGGAATTAGAAGTTCTCCATTGCGGCATCAAAACTTTGGGACTCCCTTCCCAAGGAGAGTCTTCTGTCTCCCGCCATCAGTGTCTTTCACCAGCAGGTGAAGACTATTGGGGGTGTGGGGTCCGACATACCCCCCAATAGCAGTTACTGGCCTTCCTTCTAGTGTTGTGTGTTTTAATTGAAATATTTTATAATTTTAACTGTATTTTTACATGCTTAAATGTTTTAACGTTCTTTGTGTTTGCTGCCTTGTGGACCCTGACTGGGTGGAAAGGTGGCATAAAAACGTTTTAAATAAATCAAAGGCCTACTTGGGTAACCTGTCATCAGTGGCCTTCTGCCATTTACACAGGCCAAACAACTACACAAAATAAGTAAATGTAACACGTGTTGTAATAGAATGTACAGTTTAGAGACGTTCCCTTACATTGAATAGTATTAAGGAACTGGTAATTTGTGGACCTTCGTGACCTTAGTTCTAGGACAAGGCTTAGAGACTGCAGAACAAGATGTTTTAGTTGCTGTACATTTGAAAGTTGTTTTAAGCCATTCCTTGTTCTGTTAAGTCTCTAACTGCGGACACAGAAATATTACAATTCAGATCTTAAAATGGAAAGCCTCTAATACCAGTGGGGGACCATCTCAGTCTCCCTGGACACTCTGTTCCAGATTTTAAAGTCACTGCATATGGACAAAAAACCCAAAAACTTTTAAAGAGGATATTCCAGCACAAAGCCACCAAGGTAGAATTCAGAAGGAAGTTTTAAAACTGCAGTATTTGGTCTCAACAAATCCTGGGAAAGGCTAGTTCCCAGCGGCAGAAAGAAGTCTTCCTTCTCTGGAGTGCTTATTTACTCTTCTGTGGTTGCTCTGCCCATTTGAACCCCCACTTGGCAACTGGAACTTAATCCGCTTCATTAGATTGTGTATTCACCTGTATTTTTCCACATTCCTTCCTGTTCTCTCTGTTCACACATTTCTGTGCAGTAGCTCAGGAAAGGCCCGCATATCAGGATTTCAGGTCCGGATGCTCTCACAAACTTAACGGTTGTGGGTTCAAATCTTGTCTCCCTGCCCGTAACTTAGAACTGTGACATAGCAGAAATGTGACGTACCAGTGAGAATGTTCCGCCTCATGGTGGCAGCTATTCCTGGGGTTGCCAGCCTCCAGGTGGGGCCTGGAGATCTCCCAGAGTTACAACTGACCTCCAGAGATCTGTTCCCTTGGAGAAAAGGGCCGCTTTGGTGGGCGCAATGTATGGACTGATGCCCTGCTGAGGTCCCTCCCCTCCCTCCCTAGGCTCCACCCCCAAATCGCCAGGAATTTCCCAAGCCGGAGTCGGCAGCCCTGGCTGTTCCACTCTTAATAGCCTTCCTAGTCAGAAGTCGCCCGCTCGAGTTCCCTTGCTGTAACTTCAGAGAGCTCGCAGCAACATCACTGCCTATTCGACTGTCCATGCCCTTTGTTTTATTCATCCTTTCTCCCTGCCACCAGCAGTTCCATGTCAAAAAATTAATAAAAGCCAGGCAGACAGGCCAGCCTGGTAATAGAGCCGGCTTTTCGTACGGCCCTGTGTTTCCCCCAGGAGGGCTGCTTCTTCAGCTGTCCTTCTGCATATCTGCACTTAATCTTATCGAAAAGCCAGTCGGATTAGCCCAAAGGCACACAGAGAACTAATTGGCCCTGCTACCTTCCACCATACGAAGGCCCTTTCCCCTACTCAACAATATTAAACAACGGGTGGCTGTAGTAAAATACCCTTTTCTGCCCTTTTCCCATGGAATTAGAGATGTGCCTTTGGTATCAGAGTCATATATGTACATGTGGGAACACAGAAGGGGGTTTCCCGCCTCATTTTTATGTGCACAAATGGTAAATGATTTTAATAGGGTGGGGAGTCTTTATTGTTTTATTGCAAGGTGTAGATGTTATTGTGATGTTGGATCAATACATGCTGTGGGTTGAATTTATATATACATACACACAAACATATATATGGGTGTCGTTGGATTGTTAAAGCCTGTGACCACAACATAAATAAATTTGATCTTGGTCTTGATGTGCACAAATAATATTTGGTGTTCATGTTTCTCAAAGCAATATTAAAGTGATTCTGTGTCTGGCTAATTCCAGTGGGCACCAAAGGAACCAAGACAAGAAGGCAGGTTTCAATATCTGAGCAGTTTCCTGTATCAGCATAAGTGTTATTCAGACCAGCTGATCTGAAACCTTACTTTTCAAAACCAACCTAGAACTGCATGGTGGCTTACTCCAAGTGTGTAGTTGCCTAGTTGCCAACTCCAAGTTGGGAAATTCCTGGATAATTTTTTTTTTGGGGGGGGATCCTGGGAAGGGCACAGGTTGGGGAGGAGAGGGATCTCAGTGGGGTACAATGCCACAGAATCCACTATCTGAAGTTGTCATTTTCTCCAGGGCCTGGAAATCAGTTGTAATTCCAGGAGATCTCCAGCCCCCACCTGGAGGTTGGCAACCCTAGCTGAGAGACTGGTCCTCGAAAGGACTGGTTCTAATCTTGCTTCTGCCGTGAACTTCAGACTCAGCCCTTTTCCCCTCCATCTGCGACAGTGGGATAATACTGATCCACCTTACAGTGTTGTTTGTAAGGATTCCCAAGATAAGAACCCAGTTCATGAGCAAGCCTCAAGCTCATTTATCTGCTTCTTCCTATCAGGCATACCAATTCCCTCCATTTCTGTTGCAAATCGCTACATCCAAACCAGCCAAATTCTGCATTGTGCCAAGAAGAACTGGAAGCCATTGGTGGAATTCCCCAACTCTCAAAGGTACAGAGATGCTCTGTTCAATATTTGGAAAGCATTTTTTAAAGAATTACGATATATATTTTATTTTTATCCCGCCTTTCTTCCAAGGAGCTAGCATCCCCTCCCATCTCACAGCCACCCTGTGAAGTAGGACACTTAACAAGCCCAAAGCCATCAAAGTCAACTATTTGGCTGAACAGGGATTTGAATGTGGGTCTCTCCTATCCTAGTCCAACACTATACTATACTGATCTCGAGTATCTTTTTAATAAGCAGTTCATACTCTATATGTGATTTGAGCTGATGATTCTAAAGTTGGCTTGCAGCTTGGAAACCTGAGCAGAGAGTTGTACTAGTTAGACATGGAGAAGTTGTCAGTTCTCCTTTTCATATAAAACTCAACCAAGGATGCAGAAGCCTGTAAATTAGGTGAACCCCCACTTCTCAATGTGTTCAAGAAATTCAATTTTGATGTAACTGTGCACAGCAAAACTCTAAATGAGAAGTATAATGTTCTGATATGAAAGTCATGAATTATTGATAATACTTATTGTGTTTACAGTTCTGTAATCTCAAATAAGATGGAGTTAACTTGAGTTGAATCACTGTAAAGTAATAATAGAATTTAGAATTTTACTCATAGTAGAGATATAGAATCATAGAGTTGGAAGGGACGACCAGAGTAATCTAGTCCAACCCCCTGCACAATGCAGGAAATTCACAACTGCCTCCCTCCCACACCCCCAGTGGCCCCTACGCCATGCCCAGAAGGTGGCCAAGGTGCCCTCATCATCTGCCTAAGGTCATAAAATCAGCATTGCTGACAAATGGCCATCTAACCTCTTCATAGAAACCTCCAGGGAAGGAGAGCTCACCATCTCCCGAGGAAGCCTGTTCCACTGAGGAACCGCTCCGACTGTTAGAAAATTCTTCCTAATGTCTAGACGGAAAAATATAATTATTTACTCAAATTATCTGAGAAACCATCTTCATACAGGGATGAGTATATATACAGTGTGGCGATTTGAGTAATTTAATTACTTATCTTGCCATATATTGCATACTCTTGTACTTTCTACTGAATTTTTTTACCTTTCTCCAAGTAATGATATGTTTCTTACATTTACTATGTTATCACCAAAGGAGACCTCGGCATGAGCCCTTCTAGGTCATTTGTCATAATCGCCGTTCTTTTTTTGTAATTTGTTTCATGTTTTGTTTTTATTGTCATATAATAAAACAATTTAAAACTTCGCAAAAAAAAGAGTTTATCTCTAAGAATTTATAATCTCTAAAAAATTATAATCTCTAAGAATTTATAATCATTGAGCTAATGCTGGCAAACTTTTGTGTCATCACATATAACAAATGGTAGTTCAGCCGGCAAACCTACAGTTTAGGAGTGGAGGAGAAAGCTACATTTAATCCCCAAATTCTGATCGACAGGTGTCAATGATGACGTCTGTTTTTCTCCTGCCAAAGTCTGTCTTAAACAAACTGGTTTGGCCGCAGTAATCCCACCCAGAGGATCAAAAGAAGCCAAAAAACATCACCAATACTAGAGAGTCAATCCAACAAAACCTCTTCCGCATTCCTAAATTTAACACGACCTGCTAGCACAATAAAGGAAGCCCCGGCTCTCAGTTTGCAAGATCTGAGCAAGGCTGTAAAATACAGGACATTTTGGAGGACGCTGATTCATAGGGTCACCAGGAGTTGGAAGCAACTTGACAGCACTTCTCACACACACACACGCCCGCACATAGCTGCTGTGAACGCAAAGAAGAGGGTTCAACGTGTTTTGTGCCTCTCTAATCTACACAGATTAAGAAAAATAATCGACCTTTCCTAAAACTAGGCCTGTAATACCAGAAAAGGGGGTTTGCTAAATACCTAGTGGCAAGCCAGGTTACAAAGCTACTCAGCTGGGCTTAGCCAATGAATTAGAGCAGAGGTTCCCACACTTTTTGAGTCATGGAGCACTTTTCAGGACAGAAATTCGTCACGGAGCACTGATTTTCACCCAGCGCCTATATACTAAACTAAATGACAGTAGTATTTTTCTTTCCAATCTCTTCGTGGAGCACTAAGAGGTGATATGACAACAATCTTCAAGTACTTGAGGGGCTGTCACATAGAGGAGGGGGCCGAGTTGTTTTCTGTTGCCCCAGAAGGTTAAACCAGAACCAACGGGCTGAAATTAAATCAGAAGAGTTTCCGTCTAGACATTAGGAAGAACCTTCTAACAGTCAGAGTGGTTCCTCGGTGGAACAGGCTTCCTTGGGAGGTGGTGAGCTCCCCTCCCCTGGAGGTTTTTAAGCAGAGGCTAGATGGCCATCTGTCAGCAATGCTGATTCTGTGACCTTAAGGCAGATGATGAGAGGGAGGGCATCTTGGCCATCTTCTGGGCATGGAGTAGGGGTCACTGGGGGTGTGGGGGGGAGGTAGTTGTGAGTGTCCTGCATTGTGCAGGGGGTTGGACTAGATGACCCTGGTGGTCCCTTCCAACTCTATGATTCTATGTATCTAAAATCCTACCAAATGCATTTGCGTCTGTATTCCAATGAGCATTTCCAAGGAATTGTGTTTGGGACCTGCAACACATTTGCCCACACAACTTTCAGCAGTTTGCACAACAAGACCTGCTCCCACTTCTGAGAAATCCACAGCAGCTGTGCCAATTACATTGCAGTCCTAAGCAGAGTTACCCCCTTCTCACTGACCTCCCTGGTGTAAAATGTTTAGGATTGCACTCTTTCTTCAGTAGGAGCAGGATGACAGCTTAGGAAGCCAGGCTGCCGAATCGGAGAACAAACTGAAGGGCTAGCTATTGCCCAGTGTTCAACAGCCGTCCCACGGATACTGAAGAATGTAAAGGAAGCAGCCACTGAATATCTTAGGGTGGTTTTTTCCCCCGTTTCATTGAGCATAAGTGGCTAGACAAGTCTGAATTGCCAAAACGCTTAAGCCTGAACATACAATTCTCCAACCTTGTCAAAGTGAAAGACAAACACCTCCGTGCCAATCTCTTTAGCAATACATGAGCCTCTGGAGAGCGATAGGTTAAGCCAAGACATCTCTAAAGAGAAAGGCCTCCCGATTGCTTTCCATTCATCCATCATGAGTGTTTGTTTAGGACGGATTCTGTTTACTCTAGGTGAAGATTTGCTGACGTGTTTTAAAAGGAGATGTATTCGCCTGCAAAATCTATGCATCTCATACATTACTGAAGTAATAGATCATAGATACGTAGCAGATGCACATAAAACCTCCTTTACTTCAGGAACCCTTTGTGAGTTGTGAGTAGCTTTTGAATTTTGTTTTACTGTTGTTTAGCTATTATTTTATCTTGGCATCTGCTTAGGGTTGCCATCTTCCTGGTGGGGCCTGGAGATCCCCTGGAATTGCAACCGATCGCCAGGACACCAAGGTCAATTCCCTTGCAGAAAATCGCTGCTTGGGAGGAGGGGCTCTATGGCATTATGCGTCAGTGAGGTCCCTCCCCTCCCCAAACGCCACCCTCCCCAGGCCCCACCCATAAATCTCCAGGAATTTTCCTGCCTGGAGCTGACAACCCTAGTTATGATTTTATTTGGATTCCTGAAATAGATTTTTGATGGAGTTTTCTTGTTTTAAATAAATAAAATCAGACAGACACTTGGGCCTGGCTGACGGACTACCTCATTCACTCACTTATGCAGGTACCAAAATGGTTAAGATATTTCTGAATATCTTAGGAAAAATGAGATTTGGCACAGCCGAAGCCTAAGAAAGTGGAACGTATTTGTATACAACAGTCATACACCTGAGTTCCGAAGGATGATCAGAACTCCAAAATGAAAAAGAAAAACCAAGAGGGTTAAACGGCCCCTTTTGTTCCGCCTGCCCAACCGGCTCAGGGTTTTTAAAAAGTAGAAGACTCACGCTGTGGTGGCGGCAGCTGCTGCCAAAGCAACATCTGTACAGCCAATCAAATCTCCAATAGTCAAGTCAGAAGGCTTGCTGAGCAAAAGCCCTACCTGGCCCCACCCACCACCTAAAAATACATGGTGGATGCCAGAAAAGATGTCAGTGGGTGCCATGGGTCCCCACGGACAATACGCTGGGGATCCCTGCTGTAGGGTTTTCAAGGCAAGAGAGGTTCAGAGGTGGTTTTACCACTGCCTGCCTCTGCATAGAGACCCTGGACTTCCTCGGTGGTTTCCTATCCAAGTACTCACCAGGGGCGATCCTCCTTAGCTTCCGCGATCTGACAAGACCACGCTAGCCTGGGCCATCCAGGTCAGGGCAGAAACAGAGGGGGTTTGCCATTGCATGTCTCTGCATAGAGACCGTGGACTTCCTTGGTGGCCTCCCATCCAAGAACTAACCGGGGCTGGACACTGCTCAGCTTATAAGATCTGATCAGATCGGGCCTTCCAGTGCAAAGTAAGGTCCAAGTTTTTTATGGAAGTCTAAGCCAACAGACTCTGCCTTCCACAAAAATATGAACTCAGTGGAAGATCACCTGGCTTGCATGCAGAAGAGCTCGAGCGGAATCCCTCGCATCTCCATCGTAAACATCCTTATATAACAGGCTGGGGAAAGAGGAAGACCTCTGCATAAGGCCTTGGCTGCAATTGCTAGGCAGAGTAGATCATACTGGCCTAGAAGCAGCAATGGTGTGACTCATTACATAAGACAAGTGCATACATTCCTATAAGGTTTTTCTCAAAGAGAGGGATAAGACATGTCTCAGGGCAGCTGCCTCTGAGGCTTCTCCGGTTATGTGTGCGTTTGTTGCACGGATCACTTTGAAGTCCTCAGATGAAAGCGTCGCCAGAAGCTCGAGCAGGTATTAATGTTGCAGGAGAAGAACAAGATTTTTTTTTTGCTGTTTTTCTTCCCTCCATTCCAACCTTTGTGAACTGAAAAGTTAAACAGCTACCACACCTTTGCAGTTCTTTGCCAGAGCTATGGGTTGGTTTCTTCTATGCCAATCTATGGGGTCTTAGAGGTTAAATACAAACCTGGGGGAGTATGCTTTTTTTAAAAAAAAAGCATGATGCAGTTTTAAAAACACACTCCCCAGTGTTCACATGGGCTGCAGGTATTGTTGCAAGATCAATTTTTAATGAGACATTTGCTGCCTAATTCTAACTGCCTGTATTCAGAAGCAGACCCCACTGATACTAATGAGAGTTATTTCCAGAGACTGCAGCTTTAATGGTTATGCTTTATTCAAATGTCAAAACAAACTCTGGTTTTTTCGTGATCAGAACAAGCCTGGTTTATTCACACTCTCCCTCTTTCATGCCTCGGACTGAGGTCACTTCCACCTGCGGCTCGTCTTCCACGTTCCGCCCCTCAAATCACAGTGAATTAAATTTTAACTTCCACACAACTTTGCTGTGCTTCCGCCAACCTTCCAGGTTTTCCCCAGCTCTACTGCCAAAGTTCCCACACCTGCTTTGATACAATTTATTTACTTCCTTTATACCCCCACCTTTCTCCCCAACGGGGACCCAAAACAGCTTGCATCATTCTCCATTTTATCCTCATAATAACTCTGTGAGGTAGGTTAGGCTGAGAGGGTGTGAGCCGTCCAGTACCATCCAGAAGAGTGAGGATTCGAACCTGGGACTCCCAGATCCTAGCCTGACAGCCTAACCACCGCACCCCACTAGCTCTCATACAATCTTTCTTGGAAAATCGTACTCAATCCAAATTTGGGGAGGTGAATGGATTTCCACACCTCCCCACCCATGTCTGGCACTATTTCTCCTCCCGCCTGCCATTTTCAACTCCTTATAAACGCAAAGCAAGATTACAGTGGAGAAAAACAGTCGCTCGTTAGTATAGCGAATGCTTTCCATGCTTGAGGTTTTAGGTTCACCCCCCGAATCTCCAATTGAAAAGGCAGCTTTATACCATTAACAGTACCTTTCAGAGCCAACAATGATTGATTGGGCTCAAAATGTGGGACATGACATTGTTTTAAATAAATTGGAAAGACTATGGTCAAAAGACCTGAAAGGAATAAATGCCCAGTCAGTTCGAGAAAATATTTATAAAATGATGTATAGATGGCATTTAACACCCAAGAAAATTGCAAGGATTTACAAAATGACGTCCCCTAAATGTTGGAAATGTAATAAGGAAGTTGGTTCCTTTTACCATATATGGTGGACCTGTGACAAAGCCAAAGATTTTTGGGATATGATTTATAATGAACTAAGACTGATACTATAAAAAAATATACCCAAAATACCAGAAATGATGCTATTAAGTATGATACCTGATGACTTGTCAACGCAAAGAAATTTCTTGATCTATGCTACAACAGCTGCAAGACTGCTTTATGCAGCAAAATGGAAAGGGGCAGATATTCCCAGGAAAAAAGACTGGATTATGAAAATGTTTGAACTGGTGGAAATGGCAAAACTTACAGCTATCTTAAATCAAAAAGACAATGTTCAATTTATGGGGGAATGGGAGGCTTGGATGAAATATTGTGAATATGAATTAAAACTGGGAAAAATGGAAGAATATCTTTTAATCTGATCGAAATGACACCTTTAATATTAAGAGTTATAACCATTTATATCAATAGTATGTTATATGAAAGTTAAATGAATTTCAAATGGGTTTAAGAACAATTAAGATCAGAACATATCACGTTGGGATAAAAATACTTTATTAAGAGGCGGACAGAGGTGATGGGGAAGTCAAAGAAATTTCCCTTGTTTTTTCTTTCTCTTTGAAATGTTTATATGTTTTTGATTGTTATGGAAAATTTCTATTATAAAAACCAATAAAAAATTTTTTTTTAAAAAAAAACAGTACCTTTCAGAGGATCACGACTAAAACATTTTAAGTGAGAAGTTAGACAATATTTAGTGGTATAGCAACGTAGTTTTAATTCTATATTTAGATAATTATCTGGTGGAGACATTAAACAGCACAGATAATGACCATTTATTGCTTATGCTATTTGTATAACTTGCCCAAACATCAAAATGCAACACAATGTTATTGTTTGATCTGCACTGAAACTGTTATTTTTTAGTTTGTTATCGGTAGGTTAGATATTTTTTTCTTTGCTTTTCCCGTTTTCCTTTTGTATCCCTCTATTATATAATAAAGAATTAAAAAAAAACAGTACCTTTCAGGGTTTCCACTTTTCAAACATACCATATTTATTCAAAAGGAAGATGACCCCTTTACAAATATTTGAGATTTGAGTCCAGTAGCACCTTAGACACCAACCAGATGTTTGGGGTATGAGCTTTCAAGAGTCGAAGCCCCCTTCATCAGATATGGCCATCCTTTGAAATCCCCATAAAAAAATTTACCAGCCAGAACCGTAACTTGTATGCAAATATAAAACGACCCCCTCTTTTTTTATGACATACTTGTTTATTAAAAAATAAATTTATTTATTAAAAAATAAATATTTAAAAAATGTAGTCTTGAATTTGGGTAAATACTGTATGTGCTTTGAGTTTGGTCATTCAGCCCTGTTCAGTCTCTGAAAAACTGAGCTCATCCTTATCGTTCCATTCATGCATCTCCCGTTTTCTTTATCCATCCATTCAGCTTTTATCCTTGAGTTACTTGAGCTTTGAGATAATTTGCTCTAGCAAAATAAATTAGAAAGGCACAGTGTGATATGTCAGAGAGTACGCAGTATAATTAAGTATTGTTAAAACTTCCACCATAATACCAAAGTCAGGATTTTAAAAAAATATATCAATAAACTGAAAAAGCATCACTGAATGTCTCGTTTACCGTAGCAGAAGAGTGATAGAACTATAAGATATATTCTTGTTTGTTTGTTTGTTTGTTTGTTTATGGCCTGACCTGGCTGGCCCAGACTAGCCTGATCTTGGCAGATCTTGGCAGCTAAGCAGGGTCGGCCCTGGTTAGTACTTGGATGGGAGACCACCAAGGAAGTCCAGGGTCTCTACGCAGAGGCAGGCGATGCAAACCACATCTTGAACTGCACAAGCACTGAGGTTTGTCCAGGCTACAAAAGCCAGCGTCGTGTAGTGGTTAAGGTTTTGGACTAGGATCTGGGAAGCCCAGGTTCAAATCCCTACTTGCACCATGGAAACTTACTGGGTGACCTTGGGCTAGTCACACACTCTGAGCCTCAACCTTGGCAAGTTTTGGATGGGAGATCTCCAAGGAAGTCCAGGGGTGCTACACCGAGGTAGGCAATGACGAACCCACTCTGAATGCCTTGGAAACTCCATGAGGGGTTGCCATAAATCAGCTGCAGCTTGATGGCCATTTCCACCACCACCATTTCATTAACTATTTTTCATTTGTTTATATTATTTAGTGTCACAATTTGATGTTTTCTGTAGGAAGCCTTGGAGAGGTGCCATACAGGTGACTTAAACCAAACACAGAAGGAATTGGATATTTCCTGTCATCCATAATACAACACAACACAACACAAGCCTTTGTTGACATATAAAAACAAAGAACATACATTTGGATGAAACCGAGTACAAATAAATACAAGTAAAATTGGATAAAACCATCCCAAATCAGCCATTAAGGAAAGCTACACACCATTCACGATACCTGATTGCTAACTGTAAAAACCTTGCCACCGATTCAATCGTTTTTGGGTTTTGTGTGGTCATAAGATAGGATGTCCTTATTTCACCAGAGAGCCATTCCCTGTTTACGAAACGTGGGTCAATGAATTGGGATCGGCTACAAGCATAAAAGCAACAATTAAAAAGGACATGCACAAGGGATTCAATTTCACCATTCCCGCAGGGGCAAACTCTGTCCGCAAATGGGATTCCATCCATAATACCAATGAGCAGCCGCACAGTTTCAAAACTTGTCTGAACTGCAAGGAATCGCTTCATGAGAGTTCCCTGCCCCCCCCTCTCTCTCTCCCCCACCTTCCAACAACTTTTTAATGCAGCTTAATCTGGGCAGCAGCGTCATAAATAAAAGAACACTGGGTAGCCAGTGTTCCTTCCTTGTCCAGATAAACAAGGCCAAATGGCAGGCAGGGAAAGCGACTCAGGAGAGGTTTAATTGGCACTCCGCTGAGATCTTGGGATTCAATGATTCACAACCTCAATTTTTTTTAAAAAAATTGTTTTCCCTTTCGCATAAATATTTGATGGGAAACAAGATGAAAGCGCTCTCCGTTTTGCAGGTACCTCGGGAACTTCCTCCCAATTAAATAAGCAGGAATGGCATGCAGAGAGAGAGAGGGGCCTGAAATGACAACCTGGAGGATTTATACCGGCACAAAAGGTGGCTCTCAGGGTCTTCGGACACATGACTAATGAAACTGCAGCTGCAACCCCCGTCCTCCGGCCAAGTCAGGTTTCACCCTGCCGCACAGACATCATGTCCATAAGCGCATAGTGATGTCTGGGTACTACTAAATTGACTGTGCATACCATCACTTATGGCTGGCTCCAGCCACCATCGAGGAAAAAAGAAAAGGGGAATGAAACCCTGCCTAAAAAAACAGAAGCTTGGTACCCAAGGTTGGGTGGGATAAATAAAATAAATAGATAGTGAAAATATAATTTATTTAAGGTGCTATGTCAGAATAAAAATTATTTTTAAAAAATAATTAAAATGGCACAATGGCATTTCCTAAGGTTGATATACTTTCCTTTATCCCTTAGAAGCCCCTTGATCCACTGATCTTGAGCAGAGTAAATATAATGTTTTAGGGATATAAGGACTGAAATAAATCTTGCCACTGACAATGTAGCCTTGGGATCCCTGTCGCTTAATAAAAAAAGGCATTACGTCAGACACAGAGGCATTACATTTATATGTTAAAAGGGGAGAGATATAACATGATCAAAGTTCCTCATAAAAGCGGCATTCCAAGAGGGCATGAGCCAATGAATCAAGAAGAAGAAGAAGAAGAAGAAGAAGAAGAAGAAGAAGAAGAAGAAGAAGAAGAAGAAGAAGAAGAAGAAGAAGAAGAAGAAGAAGAAGAAGAAGAAGAGTTGGTTTTTAGATGCCGACTTTCTCTACCACTTAAGGGAGACTCAAACCGGCTTACAATCACCTTCCCTTCCCCTCCCCACAACAGACACCCTGTGAGGTGTGTGGGGCTGAGAAGTGTGACTAGCCCAAGGTCACCCAGCTGGCTTCATGTGTAGGAGTGGGGAAACCAATTCAGCTCAATAGATTAGCCTCCACCACTCATGTGGAGGAGTGGGTAATCAAACCCGATTCTCTGGATCGGACTCCACCGCTCCAAACCTCTGCTCTTAACCACTACACCACACTGGCTCTCCAGCCAGAAGAGCAAGGACAGGTCCTGTCTGGATACAGTATATTCAAAATTCTGCCCTGCATAACCACAGGGGTTGATATACTGTAACCACATGCCAGATGCATTTCGGCCTATTTGGCCTTCCTCAGCGGTCAACTGAAACCTATGTAAAGCATACACACATATTTACAGATTATATAAACATATACAGAATTACATATCAGACCAGGCATGTATATAGGTTGCATAGTATATTTCCAATTATACAAACTTCTGGTTAGATTGTCCATAAGTTGTTATATAGGTTGTATATTTCCAATTATACAAACATCTGGTTAGATTGTCCATGAGTTGTTATACTGGGCTGTATATGTCTCCCATATAAAATGTGTGTGCAATTTATCAACCTGGTAAAACAGCCACCATTCTCTTCCCCGACCCCCACCGCCGTTTTGCTGCTGGGAGTTGAGTTTTAGGGACCCGCATGAACCACAGCAAGGCCCAAATGCATTTCGGCCTGGGAAGGCCTTCCCCAGTGGTCAGTCATAGAGTTATAATCTAGTCCACATCCTAATAATATAATTGTGTCATAATGTACAGTAAAAAATGCATAAAAGCCCTTCTAGTATAATGAAGCTCCCTGTAATGTTATTTATTCCTTATATACTAGAACATGGCTTCCAAGTCTCGCCTTCTGTTACATGCCGGGCTCTTGAGGATGTGTATACATCAAGCAAAGTATTAGGTCAAGTGTATTAGGTCAACAAGGAAGCCACGTTCTAGTATATAAGGAATAAATAACCTTACAGGGAGCTTCATTATACTAGAAGGGATTTTATGTGTTTTTTTACTGTACATTGTGACACAATTATATTATTAGGATGTGTGCTAGATTATAACTCTATGACTGACCACTAAGGAAGGCCTTGTCAGGCAGAAACGTGTTTGGTCCTTATTGGATCGTACTTTGGTCAATGTAAAAGAAGAAGAGTTGGTTTTTATATGCCAACTTTCTCTACCACTTAAGGGAGAATCAAACCGGCTTACAATCACCTTCCCTTCCCTACATCAGACACCCTGTAAGGTAGGTGGGGCTGAGAGAGCTCTAAGAGAACTGTGACTTGCCCAAGGTCACCCAGCTGGCTTAGTGTGTAAATGTAAGATTGTACATCGCAGGTGTATACGTTTGTAAATATTGAATGTGAAAGTCTTGCCTGTGTTAGAGGCCTTATGTTGTTAACTTGACTGTGCACCTTATTAAAATTTATATATTTGTAATTTTAGCATTTTTCAGCTCAATCTCTTCGGTTTGGAATCAGCATTTTGGTTGAGTTCCATTTGGTACCCCCTTTTTTTGGGTTGTTTTTCCACAGCACGCCCCCCAGAGCCCTGGGGGCAATGTGCTTGGAGCACAGCCTGATATGTTTTGTTGCCTTTGGGAAGGATCTCTTCTGAGTCCCTTCAGACTCTCCATTCGCTGTCCATGGTCCTGCCCTCGACCCGGATGAAATCAAAACTCTGTGCCCGCCCTACACACAAAATACATGCTACTTGGGATAACTCCATCTCAGATACAATCCACTCACAAAGAACTTTTTCAATATGCAGTTACGGCAGCCAGAACTTTGTTTGCATGGCATTGGAAGGACAAGAAAATACCTGTGTTATCGGAGTGGATTTCAAAGATGTACAAGTATGCCACAATGTCACAACTAACCAATTTGCTTTGAAGGCAACCGATGGAAGACTATCAGCAAAGATGGCAACTGTTTTTTGATAGATATGCATGACTAATGATAGACATGTTGGAGTTAAAGCTTTAGGATGTGGTTGAAAATTAGATATGAATCAGTTTAAGATAGGCTTCTATAAATGTTTGATTATTAAATGTTTGATTATTATTAGTAAGGTACTTGTGATGAGACTATAAGATTAGATTTGGACAGCATCAGTTAGAGACTTAATATTAACAGTTGAGATGTATGTTGAGGTTGTGAATACAGACTGGTTGCACCAGGCACAGATTGTGTTGAAATGTTATTTTCTCCCCCACACACACATTTTTCCTTCCCAATTTCTCTTCTGTACCCTTATTATAAAACTAAAAATCTATTTTTTAAAAGAAATCTGCGCCCCCCCCTCTTCCTGTCACATGTTCCGTAATATGATGTGGCTGCCATTTAAGCGGGATTCCAACGCTGCCATGCCTGGCATTCATTTATTTGTTTAAAGATTTATATCCCGCCTTTCCTCTTGGTTCAGGGCAGCTTACGATGTTAGTTGAAACATCCTTGGTGGTGGAAAGTGACATCAAGTCACAGCTGACCTCTGGTGATCCCGTAGGGTTTTCAAGGCAAGAGACATTGGGGGGTGGTTGGCCATTGCCTGTCTCCATATGTACTGCCCCTGCTTCTGAGATCTGATGAGACCGGGCTAGCCCGAGCCATTCAAGTGAGGGATCTCTCCCAACTACAGCTCCCAAGTTCTTCGAGGAATGGACTGTCTGTTTATAAAACTCGTAAAATACTTGAAATAGCTCCATAGTGTAAATATAGCTGACGGCAAAGGCAGGCTGGGGACTGCCTGCCATTTTTTGTTCCCACCCCCTTCTAAACCGCCTTCCTACGAGAACACGACACAGCAAAGCACGCAGCTCGACCTCTGAACTCTTGTCCGCTTTTTAAGGTTTCTCCAATCGATATCTTGTGCCTACATTCAAATTCACAAGGAGAATACATCCACACATTTCCCACAGTGAAACAAGAATCAACTAATTACTAAAAAAAAAAACACACACACATACAATTTTTGATGACTTCTTGTGTGTGTCAAGTGTCATCAAGTCGCAACCGGCTTCTGGCAATTTAGTAGGGTTTTCAAGACATGATTGCTCTCTTGAAGTATCTGAAGGGCTGTCACTTAAGAGGAGGGCAGGGAGCTGTTCCTGTTGGCATCAGAGGAAAGGACTCACTGTATTGGGTTTAAATTGCGGGCGTAAAGGTACCGGCTGGATATTAGGAAAGCATTTTTTACAATAAGAGTTGTTCGGCAGTGGAACCAGCTACCTAGGGAAGCGGTGAGCTCCCCCTCACTGGCAGTCTTTAAGCAGAGGCTGGACTCAAGCACTTGTCAGGGATGCTCAAGGCTGATTCTGCATTGAGCAGGGGGTTGGACTGGATGGCCTGTGTGGCCCCCTTCCAACTCTGTGATTCTATGATTCTACAGGAGACTAACAGAGGCGGTTGGTCATTTCCTGTCTCTGTGTCACAACCCTGCACTTACTTGGTGGGCATCCCTCACAGGGTTGTTCTGAGGATAAAATCGAGGAGAGGAGAATAATGTGAAATGTTTTGGGTCACCGTTAGGGGATAAAAAAAATAAGGCCGAGGCTGATGGTGCAAAATAGGTAAAAATATATTTTGTTATTCACATAAAAAAATCCCTATGCATTTCAGCCAACAGTCCCCTGAAGAAACCTCTTGGGAAAAACACGCAGGGAATTTTTAAAACCTATTTTGCACCATTGGCCTTGGCCTTATTTTTTATCTCCTGTGACTGGTGGGGCCCTTCTCCTCACCGTTGGGGGAGAAAGGCAGAGTAGAAATGACATAAATAAAAATGAAATACACGAACATACGACGCTTCCTTATGCCAAATCCGTCCACCCAGCTCAGCTTTGAGTGGCCATGGCTGTCCAAGGTCTCATGAAGAGAAGTCTTACTCAGTCCTTTGACCAGAGATCTTTTGCTAATGACTGGAACCCGGTTCTCAGCTCGGCACCTATCTAATTAATTTGCTCAATTACTTAACCAAAGTCCAAAAAGGGAACTTAAAAAAAAGAAGAAGCCAGTCAGCAGAGACTTGCATTTTAATTTATTTTTAATTGGATGCACCATTAATGATGCATCAAAAAATGTCTTTCAAGCCCTGATCCCTGCCTTTAGTAGTTGGTGGTCTAACAAAGAAACCGGCACAACTGAAATCAGCTTTTTCCAGTAGACTCGATACATCACTGAGCTAATGAGGAGCTTGAACTATGAGTTGGTTTCTCACTCCATAAACCTGTGGGTTCATTACAAAAGCTAACGGATAAAAAAAGGCCAATTTCTCTGTTTGCTGGACTGTGCCATCCAATGATAGATACCCTCTTAGAAGAAAGGTTTTACCAGTCCCCTTCTCTGTTTCCCTCTTTTTTTTTATCCTGCCTTTCCTACAAGGAGTTCAGACTCATCCATTTGATCCTCACAACAACGCTGTGAGGTAGGTAAAACGTACAACAGAGTGTCCCATTGTCATCTAATGAGAACCGGGTTTGATTCCCCACTCTTCCACATGAGCGGCAGATGCTAGTCTGGTGAACCGGGTTGGTTTCCCTACTCCTACACACAAAGCCAGCTGGGTGACCTTGGGCTAGTCACAGCTCTTTTACAGCTCTTTCAGCCTCACCTACCTCATAGGGTGTCTGTTTTGGGGAGGGGAAGGGAAGGTGACTGTAAGCTAGTTTGATTCTTCCTTCAGTGGTAGAGAAAGTCAGCATATGAAAACCAACTCCTCCTCCTCTTCCTCCTCCTCCTCCTCCTCTTCTTCTTCTTCTTCTTGATGATGATGATGATGATGATGATGAAGGAACTGACCCCTGAGTCTCTGCAGCTATGCCGCTTTATCACTTCTAGTCTCTGGTGAAGTTACAGGAATAAAAAAACGGTCTGTTCCCAAGAAGGAAGAGGAAGGAAGAAACGTTCCTGTTTGGCTTGTAGACTGCAGTTGATTGACCAAATTGGGTTCTTTCTTTATGCCAATATGTATCAAATTCTGGGTTTGACAAATTAAAACACACTTTTCTACCACACCAGCATCACTGTTCAGGTACAAGTAACCCAATGTTGTTTGAGATATTCCAGAAGTTTCTTCATTTAATCTTTGCATTCATAATTAATTCATTCAAACGAAAAGGATAAGTGACTATATTTGCAAGCAGCAACTTCATGTTCTGCACATATTAGTTTGAATTTCTGCCTTCAAAACCTTCACAATCCTCTTTAGTTGCATAATACTTTTCAGATACACTGTTCAGTTCGTACACCCTTAATTTGCTAAACACTTACCCAAGTATGCAATATACATATGCTCAACAACATTTTAGAGGTTAGGGTGGTACCCAGTAGCTCAGAGAGAGCAATCCTAAGCAAGTCTGTGCTGAATTCTACTCAGGTCTATTCAATGGGGCTTACTCCCAGGAAAGTGCTTTTAGGATTACATTGTTAACCTAGCAACATATGGAACGACAGCATTTCTAGAGCCTCAGGAAGTATTTTATAAACAATTCCTACATCGTTCACTTTCTCTAATTAAGGCTCAGATTGATTTGGGATGCCGGCGTGGGGACTTGTGGGGGAAGAATGCGTGGGTGTCCAGGGGCCGCGCTTCCGCCACGGTCCAGAGGGGCCAGCATAAGTGGCATCCGTACCAGTTTGCACAGTGCAAGTGGCATGGATGCCAGCGTAAAGGTCACAGCAGTTCCTAAGAGCATTTGCCCCCCCCCTTCAGGATTGCACACAAAGACTAACCAGGCCTAACCTTGCTTAGCTTCCCAGATCTAATGAAATAAGGCTCGCCTTGGTCTTCCAGGTCAGGGTGAATGCAGTTACAGGACTAGGTTAATTGGGACTCGGTTTCAGGACTTGGGCTAATTGCTGGGAGCCGGAGTGCTCCATTTGCCGACCTAAACCTTCTATTCAGAAGTATTTTAGTCCTTGCCCCCAGCAATCTCAGCTTAACACGGTTTCTTAAACTGGGCCATCGTTTGGGACAGCCAGTTAATCGGATTAAGTGCTGTCCTGGTTTTAAAAGGCACCTCTGGAGGAAAAAAACACCTGAAAACAAATGTAAAATTAATTTGACTGTGTATCAACTTTCATTGCTTTCTCCTATTGCTGTCCACAATTAAAGGTGGTCAGTTTAAACCACAGTTTATTGCACTAACCATGGTTAGAGCTGAAGATAACTGAAAGTAAATTTTGTGCGAAGAGGCCCTCTTGTACCCAGGGCCAAGGCTCACAATGGCCCCTCTCAGCATCAGAATAATTTCCTCAGCACCCACTTTTTAACACTTTGGTACTTGCTGAAGCCAGCTGAGAGTGGGCAGAAGACAACTGTGGCTAGAAACTTTGAGTTCGTTGTGCATGGCCCTCTCTGCTTGCCTCTTACCAAAGCAAAGTCAGAGAATGTAATAGGGGAACACAAACCATGTACTTAGGACAGTCTCAGACCACACACACATAACAGTAAAGCATATAGGTTTATTAAACTTACAAAGGTGCAAGGCAAAGAGAAGAAGAATACTCAAACAGATTTAACAACATCCCACATAGAAACTGATACACAGACAGACAGACAATCAGAGCAGCTCTGGGTCATTCCAAAAGAGAGACAGGATGGTTTCTCCCTGGGAAGGACAAAGGCCTGGACATTTGGACCACCTTTTTATAGGCTGGACCGTGAGGAGATGGTCTCAAACGAACCCCTCCTTGTCATTCTTCAGGATATGAGATTACACAAATCATGACTAAAATTATTTAGACATATCTTGTTCCATAATAATTCTTTCAGTGTCCAGGTCTGATAACTGATTGTTCTGTCCGTCAGTCAATGTACCAAAACAATCTCCCCCTAAACGGCCTTGCTCCTCTGAACATTGGAGCACTTAATGTGCTTTGGGTGATTAGCTCTTAGCAATGCAAATCTCCTGTTACTCTCTAAGGTCAGGATCCTAATGGAAAAGCCGGGGTCAGCTAGAGGGCTGCTTTCTGAAAGCCTTAGTCCGGTTTTGTGTGACTATAGGTTATAATATTAAGGTATGAATGTGGTTATTCTTAACCCAAATCATAAATATTCTTGCCACAACAACCAGATTTACAGTCTTGCAGGTCTACTCGGACTTAGATCCATCCCTTAGAGCTCACTCTCAGGAAAATGTTCTTAAGATTGGACGGTTAAGCACTTTAAGGCTACTTTCAGACATCACAATGAAAGGCGGTCAGTTTAAACCACAGTTTAGTGCACGGCTGGAACCAAAGAATATTGAAAGAATCCCTAGTTAATCTGCTGCTAGTGAGAGTGAACCACAAAAAGTAGTAGCAGTAAGGGGTTTTTGCTACTCTGCAGGCTAGCTACCAAATAAGCTGGTCCTAACCTGGGATAAAACTGGAATCCCTTCATTCACACACTGTGTGCTGGCAAGACCACTAATCAGTATTCACAAGTCAGGAGACAACTCTGGCCTGTAGCCCCCTCCCAACTGACCAAATTAGTAGGGTCGCCAACCTCCAGGTACTAGCTGGAGATCTCCTGCTATTACAACTGATCTCCAGCCAATAGAGACCAGTTCCCCTGGAGAAAATGGCCACTTTGGCAATCGGACTCTATAGCATTTAAGTCCCTCCCCAAACCCCGCCCTTCTTAGGCTCCTTCCCAAAAACCTCCCACCAGTGGCAAAGAGGGACCTGGCAACCCTACAGATTAGTGGTCTTGCCAGCATTCAGATGTCAAACTAAACTGGAGTTTATTCAAACCGTGGTTTAGCGAGATGCCCAAATGAAGCCTAAATCATTCCGGCCCAAGTATATGGCTTCCTCTCTGTCTCCTAGCCAGAACAATTCCCCCTCTCTCGTTCCAAAGTTAATTATTTTGCATCGCAAGAGTCTTGAGACAAACCACAGTTAACGCAAAGCCAGATTCCTTTGTAACCATGATTTGCAAATCCATTTCAAACCATGGTTTCAAGTCTCTCTTTTTTAAAATATTTTATTTCAAGTCTCTTGTTTATAAGTCTCTTGTTTATAAACTTTACAACTGACCATGCTAGAAGGGTCTACATAAAACTAGCCCTGTAAAAAAGAATCCTATAAGGCCACAATGGATGGTGGCTGGCCCTTTAAGAGTCCAGCAGCCACTGACAGATGTGCCTCTTCCAGCCAGCTGTCTGCTTTCAGGAGACCCCACCCTGTGGCCGGAGAAGGGGGGCGGCATGGGAGGGATTGCTCAGATGGTGCTATTGGTCCCTCATGGGCGGGGCCATGCCCCCACACAGCTTCTGGGTAGAGAGGAGCCCCTGGGCATGGAGGGAGGAGGCCAGACTAGCTGTGGTTCTCAGCTCAGAAGGGAACAGAGCTAGAGGGGAAAGGGACCTAAGGGGCCACTCAACCTCCACCCCTCCCCACCTGAGGCCAAGGGCAGGTGCTTCAGCCAAATAGGACCCTGGCACACAACATGGGGCCTGGGACATGATAGAGGTCTAGAAAATTATGCCTGGTATGGAGAGAGTGGACAGGGAGAAGCTTTTCTCCCTTCTCATAGTACCAGAATGCGGGGTCATCTGCTGAAGATGGAGGGTGAGAGATTCAAAACAGATAAAAGGAAGTATTTCTTCACACAATGCACCATTAAATTGTGGAACTCCCTGTCCCAGGATGTGGTGATGGCTGCGAGCTTGGAGGGCTTTAAGAGGGGAGTGGACATGTTCATGTAGGAGAAGGCTATCCATGGCTACTAGCAAAGATGGATACTAGTCGTGATGCATACCTCTTCTCTCCAGGATCAAAGGAGCATGCTTATTATATGAAGTGTTGTGGAACCCAGGCAGGATAAATGCTGCTGCAGTCGTCTTGTTTGTGGGCTTCCTAGAGGCCCCTGGTTGGCCAATGTGTGAACAGACTGCTGGCCTTGATGGGCCTGGGTCTGATCCAGCAGGGCCTTTCCTATGTTCTTATGACCCTCTCTTTTGTTTTGCTCCAAAACAATCCCCCTCTTAGTGATTATTGTTCTCAAAATGTTTCCTGTCATAATTTCCCTTTCAAGTGTGGGTGAGTTACTGTGTTCCCCCTCCCATCCCTGGCTAATGCAGAAGGTGGTGAACCCAGGAAGGGAGCATGCACACTCCCAAACGCTGCGCATCTCAAAGAGCGGCGGCAGAACCCTCCTTTGCAAATCCAGTCGTGTTCTGCCGGCTATGATATTTCAGACTCTTCCCCCTGACAAAAGAGGAAAGGCTTATGGTGATAACATTAAGAGCTGTATCACAGGCGTCTGGATGTATCTGTATAAATGTGTTACTGTGAAGAGCTCAGATAAATACGCCAAGCGCTTCTTATTTGTTAAGCTACTGTGAACTCCCGGGTCGGATATCAGCTACTTAAAACAAGGCATGTCTTACAGGCGCTGCGACTGCGTCGTGCTTTTGTGAACAAGAATTCAAGCAACCAAGATTAGTCGCCTGCCATCGCCATGAATGCAAGCACTCAAACTTCAAAAACAATTAATCTATTAGCCTGCCTGAATTCTAAGAAAGCTCTAAAGCAATACAAGAAGGATCCAAGAAAAAGCCTGCCACAAGCTGGGTTCGGGCACATTTTTATCTAAAGGCAAAGGTTGTCCCCTGTGCAAGCACCGGGTCATTCCTGACCCATGGGGTGACATCACATCCCGACGTTTACTAGGCAGACTTTGTTTACGGGGTGGTTTGCCATTGCCTTCCCCAGCCCCCTGCAAGGTGGGTACTCATTTTACTAACCTCGGAAAGATGGAAGGCTGAGTTGACCTTGAGCCAGCTACCTGTGTGGTGTAGGGGTTAAGAGAGGTGGTTTGGAGCAGGTGGACTCTGATCTGGAGAACCGAGTTTGATTCCCCACTCCTCCACATGAGTGGCGGACGCTAATCTGGTGAACTGGGTTGGTTTCCCCACTGCTCCACATGAAGCCAGCTGGGTGACCTTGGGCTAGTCACAGCTCTCTCAGCCCCATCTACCTCACAGGTGTCTGTTGTGGGGAGGGGAAGGGAAGGTGATTGTAGGCCGGTTTGAGTCTCCCTTAAGTGGTAGAGAAAGTCAGCATATAAAAACCAACTCTTCTTCTTGGCATCTTGGCCCTCTTCTGGGCATGGAGTAGAGGTCACTGGGGGAGTGTGGGGGAGGCAGTTGTGAATTTCCTGCATTGTGCAGGGGGTTGGACTAGATGACCCTGGTGGTACCTTCCAACTCTGTGATTCTATTCTTCTTCTCCTCCTCCTCCTCCTCCTTCTTCTTCCTGAAACCAACTTCTGTAGGGATCGAACTCAGGTCGTGAGCAGAGCTTGGACTGCAGTACTGCAGCTTACCACTCTGTGCCGCGGGGCTCTGACGTTTTTATCTAGCTGCAGTTAAATCGGACTTCCGGATCCATCCTACGAATTGGGGGCTACATGGTAAACAGACAAAGAGACTCTAATTAAGCTAAAAGAGATATAAGGACAATGGATGACCTTTTTTCACTAACATAAATTATGAGAAACGTCTCTCAAAATCCTAGAGGAACTGACTTCTAAAATTATCTAGTCAATGATTGGAGAAAATTAAAGTCGAGGGAACAGGCAGGCCTCTGGTGACTAGAATCTCATTTTAGACTTAAGGCTTTGAGGGACGCTTAGTAAAGATTCCAGGCAGGGAGGGCTGTGGTCGAATAAAGCAATTTTCTTCCCATAATTTTGCTTCTCGTGGGGGAAGGAAGCAAGTGTGCCTATGATCTGCATCAATTATATTATTAAGGGCACACCGAAGGACATATTTAACTGGAGAGCTGAGAAGAATAATGCCCGATCCCAAATACCTTTCAGACCCCACTTTTGAAGGAGCACCACCACCACACAGAGAGCTTGACCCATGACCATCTCCCCTCTTTGGTACCCCTGACATGCAATATACATTTTACAGCAAGTCACAAAGCAAGCGTGTGCTTTGCACATCTCTGACCCCGGAGAAGTTTTCAGCTTTTCAGAGGACTGCACAGACGTACGCCGGCCAGTGTGGTAGAGTGGTCAGAGTAACAGGCTAGGACAGGAGTCCCCAACGTGGTCTTCCTAAGCTGTTGTGAGCCAGCGTGGTTTAATGGTTCAAAGTGTCAGACGATGGTCAGGCTTGAATCCTCACTCCGTCATGGCAGCTTGCTGGGTAACCTGGGGCCAGTCACACATTCTCAGCTTAGCCAACCACACAGGGTTGGTGTGAAGATAAAAGGGAGAAGGGGAGAATGTTGTAAGTCACTTTGAGCCCCTATTACCAGGGTGGTGTTAAGAGTGTCTGACTAGGATATGGGAGACCCAGGTTCAAATCCCCACTCATGCCCTGGAATCTCTCTGCTTGACCTTGGGCCAGCCACACGTTCTCAGCCTAACCTCCCTCAGAGGGTTGATGTGAGGATAAAATGGAGGAAAGGAGAATGATGTATAAGCAAGCCGCTTTAGATCCAGCCTGAGGAGAAAGGTGGCATATAAAAGAAGTAAATAAAATAAAATAAGTAAAAATATTGGGGAGAAAACTGGGGTATAAGTGAAGGAAATACATTCCTGAGAAAGGCTGTGTCAGCAAGAAGAAGAAGAGCTGGTTTTTATATGCTGATAAGAAGAAGAAGAAGAAGAAGAAGAAGAAGAAGAAGAAGAAGAAGAAGAAGAAGAAGAAGAAGAAGAAGAAGAAAAGTTGGTTTTTATATGCCGACTTTCTCTACCACTTAAGGGAGACTCAAACCAGCTTACAATCACCTTCCCTTCTCCTCCCCACAACATACACCCTGTGAGGTAGGTGGGGCTGAGAGAGTGTGACTATCCCAAGGTCACCCAGCTGGCTTCATGTGGAGGAGTAGGGAAACCAACCCAGTTCACCATATTAGCCTCCACCGCTCATGTGGAGGAGTGGGGAATCGAACCCGGTTCTACAGATCAGAGTCCACCTCTCCAAACCACCGCTCTTAACCACTACACTCTACCTTTTAAGGAGTCTCAAAGTGGCTGACAATTACCTTCCTCTCCAGACAACAGACACCTTGTGAGGTAGGTGGGGCTGAGAGAGTTGGGAGAGAACTGTGACTAGCCCAAGGTCACCCAGCAGGCTGCATGTGGAGGAGCGGGGAACTGAACCCGGCTCACCAGATTAGGGTGGGGAATCAAAAGAGCATCTTTACAGAAAGACCCAACAGTTGTAACTCTCACGGGACGGCATGACGGGTCTTTAATTTTGTAGACATAAGTTCTACACGAAAGGGTTTGGTAGGCAGGGGCCGTCTTGCCGCTCACCGAGTAACGGACGCCATCAATCAATAGCCGCTCCCTCGCTCTCATTAACCAGAGTGGTTTGGCTGCTTGAAAGGAAGCGCGGGCAGAGGAGTCACACGAGGAAGGGGGTTCGTATTATCGCCCCGGACTGTTGACAATGTCCACTTGGAGACCGCTTTGGGACAAAAGGCTCGGTGTCTGAAGCCCTCGCTCCTGATAAGCCAAGCGAAGGGATCTGTCAGCGAACTTCACAGCCTGTACAATAACCAGCCGCCAGCTGGACGGGGATCCAGGCTTGATTTCCAAGTGCTGACAAGCCCAATTTCCCCCTCATCCCCCCCCCATTCAGCTTTCTCTCTCACAAAATCAAATTTGAAGCTTTTTATTTTTAAAAAAAATCCAATGCTGGGTATTATATACCAAGCCTAGTATTTGCCATGGAGTATTTTTTGATGCCTTGCACCTGATGGGTGATATGAAATATACAGAAGCTGACGGGCAATAAATGTGCTTACCAGGATGTTTTTCCATCTCTTCGACGTAGAACAATACCATCTGATTCACCCCACCCCTGAGAATAAAAGCCTCTAATAGGCCTGCAGAGGTTATGGCTGACAAGGTTACAAGACCAGTTTGGGTTTTTATTACTTTCTACAACAGGAAAATTTTGCATTTTTTCAGTACATTGCAAAATACAACTTGAACTCATGAAGCTGCCTTATACTGAATCAGACTCTTGGTCCATCAAAGTCAGTCTCATCTACTCAGACCAGCAGCGGCTCTCCAGAGTCTCAGGCAGAAAAGGGTCTTTCACATCATCTACCTGCCTAGTCCCTTTAACTGGAGATCCCACTGGGGATTGAACCGGGGACCTTCTTGCATGCCGAGCAGACGCTCTACCACTGAGCCACAGCCCCTCCCCAAACAGACCCTTGGTCTATCAAAGTCAGTTTCGTCTGCTCAACAGTGCTGAAGATCGTACTGATCAAACAAGGTCGTAGGAGAGCACCTGGGTGCCAGGTAGCATTACCAAACTCCAGGTGGCACCTGGAGATCTCCCATTATTGCAACTGATCTCCAGACGACAGAGATCAGTTCCTGTGGAGAAAATGGCCACTTTGGGAAGGTGGAATCTATGGCTCTGTACCCTGCTATGGTCCCTCCCCTCTCCAGGCTCCACCCCCAAAATCTGCAGACATTTCCCCACCCAGAGCTGGCAATCCTAGCACCAGGTCATTCAGGGCTTTAACAGTGACATATATACTATGTATATCACATCTCACATCTCTAGGCAAAAGCCTGCTAGATCATTTTCACAGGCTTGGATACGTCTCCAGGATTTTGTAAATACCTTCCTCTGCAAACATGCCCCCACCACCACCACCAAATGGCACTTTTTACCATTTTTACAGACTGAATATGAGGGAGAAAATGATACTTTGGCCCTGCAATCCTTCACAGAAGTCCTGCTTATTAAAGCCCGCTGTCAAAATCTGCATAGAAGCTGAACTGCGCTCAGCTCTCACGGCAAATACGTGTGAACATCTCCTTAGCAACCACCAGTCATGAGTTAGCAAGGAAATGCAACCTCCATCCCACTTCAAACATCCCACTTAATGCATCTAAAGTGATAATGCCACCGGTGAAGAAGAAGAAGAAGAAGAGGGGGCCAGCCCTCACCCAGCACACTCACTTTACAATCAAACATCTCTGAAGAAAACACCTCCAGAGAAAGCAGGAAATAAAGGCAACCTTCTTGCATGGAGAGCTTTGTCCTGATCAACAGAGCAAACAGAGAGCTTTGTCCTGATCAACCAAGAGATCCGTCAGATTGGGATTGTTACCGTGGCTCCACTCTGGTGCAGAAAAAAATGGAGACAAGAAAAAGAGGCTACCCTACTGGGCCAGCCTCTGGGTTTTGTTTTGTTTTTCAACTGTATGCCGGTTAGGGTTGCCAGCGCTGGCTTCGGAAATCCCTGAAGATTTGGGGGTGGAGTCCGGAGAAGCCGGAGTTTGGGGAGAGGGCGGAGCTCAGTGGGGAGTTGTTGCCCCAGAGCCTACTCTAGAATCACAGAATCATAGAGTTGGAAGGGACCACCAGGGTCATCTAGTCCAACCTCCTGCACAATGCAGGAAATTCACAACTACCTCCCCCCCACTCCCCCATGTGACCCCTACTCCATGCCCAGAAGATGGCCAAGATGCACAATATGTCATTTTTATCAAGTGCCAGGGAAGGCAGGGTATAAATTGAATAATCAATCAATCAATCAATTAACTAACTAATAGTCAGCTGTATTCATAGTGCAATCCTAAGAAGTGACACACAGAAGGGCGAGATTCTGCTTAACATCTCACTGCAGATGTGTCCCCGTGATACTTGTGATACTACCATAGTGTGGTACTCTTATAGGAGGTGGATATCATTGACAGGGAGAAGCTGGAAGCACAAAATTATGGCAAGGAAAAATCTATTTATTGCAAATGGAAACTTATCACTTTACGTTCTGGAAACCCATAATCATCTATCCTCTTTCCTAGTGAGAAGTCAAATGTGGTGCGATCGCTGCTATAAACTGTAAATCTTATATTATATTTTGACTCCTCAACAAATCTGAGATGGGGTTTTAAGAGATATAAGATCCTTCTCTGAGCAGCGCCTTAATGAATGGCCACGGTGTACCATTTTCCATCCCATTGAGAGCAACAGATGCTCTGTCTTGAGGAGACATAAATCTCCCTCACAGTATAACACCAAAGTAGGAAATACTTAGAGGGGATATGTATATAGATTAATGTGCGCGATGTGATGTGCGTTCAGGGAGCAGCATTGGGTTATAAATAAGGATTCGCATAACATAAGGGAGATTAATGTGTTGTAACTCGGTGTTTCTCCTTACTGGGAGGGGGGGGAGATTCCAGCTGATTGAGTCTAGACAAAGATGTGAAGGGATTCATGATATATGGGAAGCATGAGAAAAGACCACCATTTTGAAAGAGAGAAGCACGGACATAATGACATTATACGGCTATCTGTCTTTTATCCTTAGCAAAGCTGAAAGCAGGTGGGGGGGCACTCTGATCAGGAAAATGGTACAGGAGACGTGTCTCCCCACCCCCCATCCCAATTCTTTAGCTCCACGGCTCTTATCCATATTGCCCCACAACTATTATGGGCCAAAAAAAGACACATTGTGTTTTCCAACCAACGAAACTCAACATCTGGCCGTAAAATGTTTACTATCTTTTTTTAAAAAGCTTGTTTCCTTGTACACAAAATATTAGCTTTGGATGCCTGATCAGTTGAACATTAATAGCACATATGCCGAATCTCATAGAAACTCACTTTACATTCCCAGCCAGAAAAGAACTTTTGGGGGTGTTGAGAAATACCTTTTTACTTTGGGATTTGGGCTGGCATAGTCCCCACTTTTATTTTTTTTAAAGGTTTTCTCTCTCCTAGCAGAAGGCAGGTGTGGGAGGTCATAGAATCATAGAATCATAGAGTTGGAAGGGACCACGAGGGTCATCTAGTCCAACCCCCTGCACAATGCAGGACATTCACAACTACCTCCCCCCAACACCCCCATTGACCCCTACTCCATGCCCAGAAGATGGCCAAGATACCCTCCCTCTCATCATCTGCCTCAGGTCATAGAATCAGCTTTGCTGACAGATGGTCATCTAGCCTCTTCTTAAAGACCTCCAGGAAAGGTTTTTGTCCCAGGTCCTAGACTGACACTCTAACCACTGCACCATACTGCCATATTTCTTTTTTCACTGTTGACTTTGAAGGCTGGTGTCGCGAGAATTTTAATATTGCATATTATTATTATGTTGAGTATTATTAGTTTGTGTTAAGAAAAACCAATTTATAGATCTATAGTTTATATTAACCTACAACTTAAATTCACACATGGGAACCTGACTTTTAGCTGACCTTAGCTCCAATCAGGACTCTGACCTAAAGGGTCATAAGTACTTGCCTTGCCAGTAATTAATCACCCTATGTACATCGGATGCCCCAAAATTTATGCGTTATTAAAACAGACAACAAATTATCTGTTCACTAAGGGAGTAATTGTTTTAAGAACATTGACTGATAGGCTTGACGGGCTGATGTCAGGGCGACACTGAGGAAAATTATTATGGGACCGGGATCGTCTAAACAAACTATAGCCATGATTTGTGAAAACTAATATCCTAAGGAATTTAAAGGGAGGGGGCACTTACCGGGACCTCTCTCATGGGCTAAACACATATAAGGCTGACCCAAAACCCCAGTTCTTTGTCCTTCCTAGGAGAGAAAGAGATCACCTCGGTCTCCCTGTGGAATGACCTCAGAGCGCTCTGATACCTTTTATTGTTAGTGTGTCAGTTTTTATGTGGATCTGCTACCTTTTATATTTGTCTATTTACTGGATTATTCTTGCTTTTCCTACCTGCTCTATATGTCTGCTTAAAAACTTAAATAAATCTATGTGTTTGACCAATATGTGCTCACGGTAGTGTGTGTGAGTATGTTGTGCTGAGAGAGTGTGAACCCTCCCTACCTTGTTACTTTCTCTGGGAAAGCTCTAGTGAGTAGGCTGACAGAGAAACCCATTCTACACCAAGAACCAGGAAGGAGGCAAGGAAAAATTCTTGCCACAGCTGGCTGTCTGAGTGTGCGTACTAGGGATGCCACCCTCCAGGTGGTACGTGGAGATCTCCTGCTATTACAATTGATCTCCTGGTGGAAATGGCCCCTTGGCGGGTGGATCCTATGGCATTATATTCTGCTGATGCCCTTCCATTCCCCACATCCCGCCCTCCTCAGGCTCCACCCCCAAAATCTCCAGGTATTTCCCAACCCAGAGCTGGCAACCCTCGTTTGTCCGTACTAGATATACCAAAGGAGAATCCTGGTTATCCATAGTGGCATATTTATTGAGAATAGAATCCCTGTTGATGCTAATAGATTTTTAGAGGCTGCTATAAATAGGATGGGACAGAACAAACACGTTGGAGAACAAGGGTAGTCCAGTCAGCACAAGTCCCAGAACAAGAATCTATACTTCCTGAATCTGCTACTATAATTTCACGGCTCTTCAGGAGCAGAAATAATTCTTCATCCTCTGTGCAGGAATAGAAGAAATGTTTTAATGGTCCCTGGGTCTTCTAGGATGGCCATTATATGGACCTGAAATGGCTCAGCAACTGCAGAGTTTACCCTTCCCTGATTTCTGCAGTACATACAAAAAATGCTACCTTGAATATACACCTGTGATAACAAGTATGCCCCCAAATCACCGTAAACCAGAGGTGATGCTAATGAAGTTGCTTCCGCTGCTATCTTTAGACATTATTCATCCAACACAATCAATTAACACCACAATATCCGCCGCTCCATAGAAATACTGGAGAAACTCAGCTCCTTATTGTTACATCTGACTTACACAGAACTGTCTTCATTCCACAAAAGAGTCCCCCAAACAACAATCCCCCTCTTCCAACCTATGCTTACTGCAGCACTTGTGAACCCACTGAGCTGTGGAGTAGGGGTCACTGGGGTGGTGGTGTGGGGGGGGGGGTAGTTGTGAATGTCCTGCATTGTGCAGGGGATTGGACTAGATGACCCTGGTGGTCCCTTCCAACTCTATGATTGTACTACAACCAACAGGAGCATTATAAAAGACCATAAGAGATGTATATCTGATGGGGAAGAAGAAAAGAATTGCCCTCAATGAAAACAGGAGCCTAATTACACATGACGGGGTGGATCCTACCACTCCATGAAGCAAGGTATGGAATATCCCTCCAGCCTAATTCTCCAATTTAAAGGTTCTTTTGTCAAAGGAAGAGCCACTTAAGTTGGAAGAAGGCTTCCTGAAAGTTGGTTGGAGCCAACCCAATGTATTCGAGCCAGAAATCTGTTCACTGTGTCCACCGTGAGAAGCATCCATCTTCTCTGATAGGCATGGAATGTTCCTGTCCACCTCTTTAGCTTGGAGACAGGTAGAGAGGGGAGGAATGATCAGTTGTGCCTGGACTTTTGAGGTATTCCAGGAACGCCCTAAATGGAGTGCCACTATGGGAAGGATCTTCTACCCCCACTATGGGAAGGATCTTCTACCCCAATTCCTCAGGAAGAGGTCTAGGATTTGTGTCTAGCTGCACTTAGGAGGTGCCCCTAGATAAAAAGATGTGTACACCTAAACATATATCACAGGTGGTTGGAAACACAGGCTTCACACAGGTACAGTCACCAAGGAGCCAAGAATGGTAGCACATCCTACTAAGTATAACCTCAGAGAAAAATAGAATCATAGAATCATAGAGTTGGGACCACCAGGGTCATCTAGTCCAACCCCCTGCACAATGCAGGAAATTCACAACTACCTCCCCCCCACACCCCCAGTGACCCAAACTCCATGCCCAGAAGATGGCCAAGGGGCCCTCCCTCTCATCATCTGCCTAAGGTCACAGAATCAGCATTGCTGACAGATGGCCATCTAGCCTCTTCTTAAAAACCTCCAAGGAAGGAGAGCTCACCACCTCCCGAGGATGCCTGTTCTACTGAGGAACCACTCTAACGGTTAGAAAATACTTCCAAATGTCTAGATGGAAACTCTTTTGATTTAATTTCAACCCGTTACACATGTTGCTGTGCAATGTGTGAACAGCCCTGACCTGGATGGCCCAGGCTAGCCTGATCTCATCAGATCTCAGAAGCTAAGCAAGGTCAGTCCTGGTTAGTACTTGGATGGGAGACCATCAAGGAATACGAGGGTTGCTATGCAGAGGCAGGCAATGGCAAAACCACCTCTGAACATGTCTCGCCCTGAAAACTCTACCAAGTTGCCATAAGCCGGCTGTGACTTGACAGCACTTTACACACGCAATGTGTGAAGACCCTAACAGTGCCGTTTCAAGCATCCATCTAACCCCACTGGTTTCAATACACTTTGAAGGGTGTGACTGCTTAGAACTGCACTTTCAGAGGGCCGGGGGGCAACTGTCAACATGCAGGAATGTCTCTGTTAAATATGCGCGAGTCGACAGAACATACCGCACAAGCTGTTCTGTGGCTGTCTCATCACTCTTCAGGATAACCAGCATGCCTTGTGGAAGTTTCATGCTTTAATTCCTTTGTTTAAGCAGAAGCGGAGAAGATTGAGGGAGGGAAGGTGGGCACGGTGCAGCCCGATCTCATCAGATCTCGGAAGCTAACAGGGTCGATATTTGGAGGGCAGACCACCAAGGAAGACTCTGCAGAGGAAGGCAACGGCAAACCACCTCTGCTTAATCACTGGCCTTGAAAGCCCCTTGCTGGGGTCACCATTAGGTCGGCTGCGACTTGCCAGTACTTTACACACAAACACTGAAGAATAACCATCTTCAAGACCTTGAAGGGTTGTCATAGAGAGGATGGTGCTGAGTTGTTTTCTGTTGCCCCAGAAGGTAGGACCAGAACCAACGGGTTGAAATTAAATCAAAAGAGTTTCCGTCTAGACATTAGGAAGAACTTTCTAACAGTTAGATCAGTTCCTCAGTGGAACAGGCTTCCTCGGGAGGTGGTGGACTCTCCTTCCCTGGAGGTTTTTAAGCAGAGGCTAGATGGCCATCTGTCAGCAAAGCTGATTCTATGACCTTAGGCAGATCATGAGAGGGAGGGCATCTTGGCCATCTTCTGGGCATGGAGAGGGGTCACTGGGTGTGTGGGGGAGAGGTAGTTGTAAATTTCCTGCGTTGTGCAGGGGGTTGGACTAGATGACCCTGGTGGTACCTTCCAACTCTATGATTCTATGGCCACATGTACTCTCACACTCAGTTGAAAGGTGGGTTCATGCAATCTCCTTCTCTTGTGTAAAAGCAGCCCTGGCACCGGGTGTGCCATCCTCTGCTCTTACCAGGCACTATCCAGCTCTGTCCCAATGCTACCACTAGATCTTGGCACCTGGAGGAAGCGGCATGTTTGGAAGGTGGACTCTATGGCATCACATCCCTGATGAGTTCCCTTCCCTGGCGCCACCCTGACATCTCCAGGAATTTCCCAAGCAGGAGTTGGCAACCCTAGGCACTTGGTGTTTTGAGTCAGTGGGAAACATTTGTTACCAGTATTTGCTTAGGAGGCAATGGGGGCCGAGGCAGGAAATAAGGGCCTTGAGCTACTGGACAGCACAGCCAAGTCTCAAGGGTCTGAACTGAAGCGTCAGGGTTTATCCTCCCTCCTGATGCCCCCAGGATGAGGAGCCCAAACAAAGGAGTGTGGGGCATTTTCTGCAGGGCTCAAGAGCTTTTAAAGCCAGCGTGGCTTAGTGGTTAAGAGCGGCGGACCCTAAACTGGAGAACCAGGTTCGATTCCCCTCTCCTGCACATGAAGCCTCCTGGGTGACCTTGGGCTAGTCACAGTTCCCTCCAAACTCTCTCAGCCCCACCTACCTCACAAAGTATCTGTTGTGGGGAGGGGAAGGGAAGGAGATTGTAAGTCACTTTGAGACTCCTTAAAAGGTAGAGAAAATTGGGGTATAAAAAACAACTCTTCTTCTTCTTCTAAAGTAATCTCAGGTGACACTTATTTAAGATCAGTAGAAGTTGCTATTTTGCTCCTAATTTATATAAGAGAGGGTTGTGCGGCAGGAAAAAAAATGTGGATTCAGGTGCCGGCAAACCATTCAGAGGCAAAAATATAAAAGTACAAGAAGTAGCAAACATCTTTTTTTAAAAAAAGAGTGTTTGCCACACAACCTGCAAAAAAAAGAAAAAAAAGAAGAGTTTGCCTTCACAATTTGAAGAATGCCTAATTATTGTCCTTCACACAAAACGGCTGAGGAAATTCACACCGGGTTTGACACCAGGCCTTCGGCTTAAGTGTGAAGAGGATGGCACCCGGAGTTATTTGAGGGCAGAGGTACAGATTGCCATGAAGGTGGCAAAGCCAAGCAAAATGCCTTTTCTGCTGGGGGGGGGGGCAAGACAAGAAAGGAAGAAGAGGAAAGTCCTAAACTCCAAACCCAAAGGGATGCGTCACCCTCCCCATCCAAACAAATCTTCATCTCGCAGAATTACTCGCACAAAAAGGCCTCCCTTATCAAAGAAGTCCCGGAGGAACGGAATATATTTATTTCTCCTTCCATCCAGGGTTTCCTTTACTATTTATTCCCCTTTCACTTCAACACTTCTCTGAGGTGAAGAGTTTATGGGAAGAGCCAGGCCTCTTCTGCGTCACTGGGGCTGTACCCTGCACGAAGGGACAGAAACAATTTCCCACCGTCCCCAAGTTCCCTATTTCAAAGTTTCCTCTGCAGATACATTTGTGGCAGGTACGCCTATTTTTTTTTTAATCTCTATCATTTTTGACTGGATGCCAGCATGGCGTAGTGGTTAAGAGCAGTGGTTTGGAGCAGTGGACTCTGATCTGGAGAACCGGGTTTGATTCCCCACTCCTCCACACGGAGCCAGCTGGGTGACCTTGGGCTAGTCACAGCTCTCTCAGCCCCCACCTACCTCACAGGGTGTCTGTTCTGGGGAGGGGAAGGGAAGGTGATTGTAAGCCGGTCTGAGTCTCCCTTAAGTGGCAGAGAAAGTTGGTGTATAAACACCAACTCTTCTTCTTTGAGCATGATTTTTTACCATTCCCCCAATGTGAAAATAATTTGTCCCCCCCCACAAAAAAAAATGGACCAAGGATGCACACATGAGCCGGCACACAACCAGGTTTGCCATTCCTGATTAACTTATTACATTTCAACCCTGTCCCTCCTCCAAAAAGCTCTGGATGACGTAAAGGGTAGAGTCCCCCACCCCTACCCCGTCGCTGCCGGGATGGCTGAGAGAAAATAAACAGCTTCGGGTCAGCTTCTGCGCCCAAGCAGAGACCCGAAACTGGGTTTCTCTGAGGTAAACCCATCCCCTTAATCCTGAAAAAATAGCAATCTATAAGGTTCCAAACAATATTCATCCCATCCTTCCATAGCTGTCATATAGATCTGGTCCGGCACTATCTTATTTTTATTGCTAACCAAGCAAAACTAGCAACTCCATTTTTTAAGCTCTTACTTGTATGTGACAGTAATAATGTAAGGCATCGTTTCCTCAAGTCTCGCTAGGACCTTCTACAAGCAATGATGTTAATATTCCTGTACGTATGTGGTCATACAGCTTACATACAAATAGCAGACAGTCGGTAGTTTCGAGACCACCTTCTTTGCAGATACATTGACATGCTTCCATTGGAAGTCTACTATATTTCCCATCTAAATACATAGAGGGCAAAGGATTGTACCAAAGAAGCATAAAAGCTCTTTGATACCCATTTGCTAATGTCTCAGTAGGACAGAGGAAATACTAATTGTATATTTAGAGAACAGGAAAAATGACAGACATAGAGAGCCTGTCTACCTACCAGTCTGATTATGAAGGCAAAAAACCCCCCATAAAATAAAGACAGGGTGTTAAAATGGTGGAAAGGAATCTAAAGCCACATTGACAGGCCGTATTTATGACCTGTTTGTGTACCAAATGAAATAGATGTATTGTATTTGCTAAGGGGGCTGCTTAAGATTCGCAGGGGAAGATAAATTCAG
This sequence comes from Euleptes europaea, assembly GCF_029931775.1. Taxonomy (NCBI): domain Eukaryota; kingdom Metazoa; phylum Chordata; class Lepidosauria; order Squamata; family Sphaerodactylidae; genus Euleptes; species Euleptes europaea. The sequence goes on along the minus strand of NC_079315.1, from coordinate 816,477 downwards.
GATTATTTATGGCCCGCTTCTTGAACTGGACGCCATAAATTCAAACCACTGCGACTGCATCCCTCCCATCTATCCCCACCACTTTTTAATCTTCTTGATGTATCTCTGAAGTTATTTTAAGATAATGTATTATCATTTGGGGATTTCTGAAAGAGGAGGCCAAGTTGGCATAATGCAGTTATCCCGATGCCAATATTGCAATTTAACCAAGAGGCACATTAAGTCAATGCAGGGGACGATTTGTGCAGATGGGATGGCCTGGGCATTTTAAATCCTCTCTGCCTCTCCCCCTCCTCTCCCTCCCTGCCCCACATTCCTGAGATTCTTTCATTGCATCTACCTGCTGCCAACAACTCAGCCACACAGTTTATCACCAGGAGAGTTGCATCTGTCAAGAGCTCCTCATACAACTTGAAAGTGATATCAAAAGTGCGCTGGCCTCTAGCACCGACAGCTACACAGAACCCTGTGAGACTCGGAAGTCTACTCCGTACTGCGGCATTCACCCCCGAGATCTACCTACTTTTTTGTAGTGGTTATGGTGGTTTGGAGAGGTGGACTCTGATCTGGAGAACCAGGTTTGGTTCCCCACTCCTCCACATAAAGTCAACTGGGTGACCTTGGGCTACTCACAGCTCTCTTAGAGCTCTCTCAGCCCTACCTATCTCACCGGGTGTCTGTTGTGGGGAGGGGAATTACATTGGAAGGTGTGGTCTTGCTTCATAAGCCCTGTTTTACTTCTCCAGAAACATCTGCACCTCAAAGCAGAGACTTCTCTGTGGTGGCTCCCATGTGCTGCTCTCTCCAGGAGGAGCCATTTGTCTATCTCTTTGCTTGCAATCTGTGAACAAATGAATTTTCAGAAAGGAATTATCTGGCTGGGTTTTGTGTTGCCTGGTTTCTGACAGGAAAATATGCTATGCTTGTCTTTTTCTAATTCAGATTTGAAGCGATGCATTGGAATGAGGAGCTAAAAGAGAGGCTTACAAAAAAAGTGTAAATTTCTATGATTCTTGAACACCTGAAGCTGCCTTATACTGAATCAGACCCCCCCTTGGTCCATCAAAGTCAGCATTGTCTACTCAGACTGGCAGCAACTCTCCAGGGTCTCGAGTCTCGGACAGAGGTCTTTCCCATCACCTGCTTGCCTGGTCCCTTTAACTGGAGATGCCGGGGGTTGAACCTGGGACCTTCTGCATGCCAAGCAGATGCTCTGCCACTGAGCCACGGCTCCTCCCCAAAACTAGTGGCATGAACACACATGAAGCTTCCTTATACTGAACCAGACCATCAAGGTCCATCAAAGGCAGTATTGTCTGCTCAGACCGGCAGCGGCTCTCCAGGGTCTCAGGCGGAGGTCTTTCACATCACCTGCTTGCTTGGTCCCTTTAACTGGAGATGCCGGGGATTGCACCTGGGCAGATGCTCTACCACTGAGCCACAGCCCCTCCCCAAATGTTTCCTTCCCTAAATGTGTCCTTCCTCCCAAACAAAACTCCAGTGATTCACCGCTCTTGTTTTCCCCTTCCGCTGCTGTTCCACTTAGCACCATTCATTGTACATTGTGACGTTAGCCGACCAGGGCTTCATCCGGGGAGCACAATGACACCATGGCGCCACACGGTTATATTTGGCCGTGTGACGATGTGATGCCTGGCCCTCCCTCCGAACGAGAGAGAATTCATCATGCGCCTCCACGGCCAAAGGCAGCCGCGCCGATGCTCTCTCCGTCTCGCTGCGCTGCAGAGGTTTCATGGCCGGGCCTCACATCCCAATGCAGGCAAAGCAGGAGGCATCGCCTTGGTTCCCTAGGCAACGCGAGAAGAGGCCCGCCAGGTCTCCATGCGCTGGCAACCCATGACATTGCCACAGGGCAGGCCAAGAATCAAAACCTCGTGGCTCCTGCAGCAGGGGGGGGGGTTGCCACAGACACGTCTGTCCGTGGTCTTTACAGGACCCCTGAAAATTGCCAGAACAGCTGGGGGGGGGGGGAAGGGAAAGGATCACAAAAACCAGCCCCTTCTTTCTGACTGCTGTGACATTTTAGGAGACCCAAAAAAAAAACCAAGGCCAAGGCTGATGGTGCATGTAAAGTAAAAAACAACAACAACTATACTCAGCTAAAAATTCCTTACACACTTCACCAACAGGCTTCCTTCAGGTAGGGTCGCCAGCCGCCAGGTGGTGCCTGGAGATCTCACAGAATTACAACTGATGTCCAGACAAGAGAGGTCATTTCCCCTGGAAAATACGGCTACTTTGGAGGGTAGACTTTGTCTACGGCATACACTCTGTCTATGGCTTAGAAGAGGGTAACTCTGCCCAGGACTGCACTGTTAATGTCCCAAATAAAAAAACACTAATATTTATATTATTCAGTGCCTTCCTGTGCTTAGCAGACATGCAATAAGAACATCAGAAAGGCCCTGCTGGATCAGACCCAGGTCCATCAAGCCCAGCAGTCTGTTCACACGGCGGCCGATCAGGTGCCTCTAGGAAGCCCCCAAACGAGGACTGCAGCAGCATTGTCCTGCCTGTGTTCCACACCACCCAATATAATATGCATGCTCCTCTGATCCTGGAGAGGACAGGTATGCATCATGACTGGTATCCATTTTGACCAGTAGCCATGGATAGCCCTCTCCTCCCTGAACATGTCCACTCCCCTCTCAAAGCCTTCCAAGTTGGCAGCCATCACCACATCCTGGGGCAGGGAGTTCCACCATTGAACTATGCATTGTGTGAAAAATTCTTCCTTTTATCCGTTTTGAATCTCTCACCACCACCCCTCTCCCAGCTTCAGCAGATGACCCCACATTCTGGCATTATAAGAGAGGGAGAAAAACGTCATCCTAAGAGTCATTCCATTTCTTCCTCCCATTTCTTTTGTGGGGAACGTTATGCCAAGGGAGAGTGACGGCTCCAAGGTCATCCAGAGAACTTGGCAGCAGAGCTGGGGCTGAAACCCAGGCCCATCCTCCTCCAACGACCTGTCCCATACACCACCTAAACTTCTTAACAAAGGAATACTCAATAAACTGTCCTAAGCGCACCCAGACATCCAGTAATTACCTGACACCTCCCTCTGCCTCAAGCATTCAGTTGAATTTAAGATGCCATTAAATTCTAGAACCAAACTGCTCTGAATAATACATATCGATCTCTGCAGAACGGCATGACTGCCTTTCAAAAAATTAGAAAGCGCATACAATTTATTTCAAGAGCTCTCCTCTGGAAACACCCAGTTGGTTTCAGGGCTAAACAGCAGGCTGCCCAAATCCAGCAGATGCCGTTTAATTAACTCACTGCATAAAGGGAGGGGGAAAGGCTTTAAAAAAGCAAACACCGTAGAATGGCAGGAGAGGGTGGAAGAGCACCCCGAGCTTCCCACAAGATACGGGGACAGCAGCGTTACAACAGCTTTACACAAAGCTGGGCGGGACGGATCCAGCCACAGCTATTTACCATTCTACAGCTCAAAGGAAACTGTGAACGCAAGAAGCGAACCGCATGCCCTGCTTGGGAATTTTTGGAATCATCCGGTTGGCTTCAGATGCAGACAGAATGGGCTCTAGCATGGTGCAGTGGTTAGAGCGTCCAACTACGGTCAGGGAGTCAAAGGTTCGAATCCCCGATCTGCCATGGAAGCCTGCTGGTTGACCTTGGGGCTAGCCTCACACTCGCAGTCTCGCCTACCTTACAGGGCTGTTGTGAGGATAAAATGGAGGAGAGAAGAACCATGTAAACGGAGGGAAACAAATGAAGCAATTAAATAAATAGGAGCCTACATGGATTTTGGACTGACAAGATATCTGGCCTAGGAGAAAGTATGACATCCTGTGATATGTGCCACAAACATATACATTACAGAGGTGCTTAAATGAAATAAGAGTAAGGAAAAGGGGGAGGCATTTAAAGCTGCAGGTGTTTGATGACAGCTGCAGGTGTTTTGTGACTAATCTGAACCAGCATCCTGAGAGCAGTCCTAAATGCAAAGAATTCTGCTCAGTTCAGAAAGGACAGTTCATGTTAATGAAGCGGATATATTTAATAACCATGCAGCCTGTTGCATAGCAATAAGGTTGTGAGATCCCTTTCCCCTCTGGTTTTATTTATTTAGGTTGAAATGTTTTTTTATCCTGCTTGCTCTTTTTTTTTTTTTTAAACCATTTTGCAAAAATTAAAAATGCAAAAAATAACAACCAAAATACTGGTAGCAGGAAAAACATTTCTAATGAAAGCTGCAGAATACCAGACTCCAAAATCAGAGCAATGAAATTGCCATTAACAGCAGACAGTAAAAACAGCAAGCCAAAAAGAGCAACTGCAGAAAAAAGTCCCAAACCCCAAGCGGACAATCACCAAATGCCTGGGGAAAGAAGGGAGCCTTCAAAAAGTCTGTCACCAGTCAAGCAGCTGAGTAGAGGAAACACAAGGCCCCTCTTCCACTGGACTGCATGCATTTGTCTACGTTACACATAAGCAAACACGCTTGATACAACTGTCTGACTCAGTTAAGACCTGTACTACCTGGAGAGCCAGAGGGGTGTCATGGTTAAGAGTGGCGGTTTGGAGCGGTGGACTCTGATCTGGAGAACCGGGTTCGGTTCCCCACTCCTCCACATGAGCGGCGGAGGCTAATCTGGTGAACTGGATTTGTTTCCCCACTCCTACACACGAAGCCAGCTGGGTGACCTTGAGCAAGTCACATTCTCTCAGCCCCACCTACCTCACAGGGTGTCTGTAGTGGGGAGGGGAAGGGAAGGTGATTGTAAGCCAGTTTGAGTCTCCCTTAAGTGGTAGAGAAAGTCGGCATATAAAAACCCACTCTTCCTCTTCTTCTTCTTCTACTGTGGAATGAGAGGGCTGTGCGCACGTTGATTCAATCTGTCTCTAGGAAATTTTCATCCTTTCTCCAGGGAGCTCCAGGTGGCATACATGGTTCAGCTTTCCCGGTTTTATCCTCGAAACAACCCTGTGAGGTAGGCAAGGATGACCCCAGGTCACCCCAGCAAGTTGTACAGCATAACGGAGATGTGAACCAAGGCGTCCCAGATCCCAGCCTGACACTCTAACCACTACATCACAATAAGGGTTGCCAGGTCCCTCTTCACCACTGGTGGGAGGTTTGGGGGGCAGAGCCTGAAGAGGGTGGGGTTTGGGGAGGGAAGGGACTTCAATGCCACAGAGTCCAAGGGCCAATGTGGCCATTTTCTCCAGGGGAACTGATCTCTGTCACCTGGAGATCAGTTGTAATAGCAGGAGATCTCCAGATAGTACCTGGAGGATGGCAACCCTAGCCACACTGCCTCTATTTACTAAAGTCACAGCAGAATATAAGAACTGCCCTACTTTGCATATTCCAACTTAAGTCCTTGTAAGGCAAATCTGGGGATCTCAGGCAGCTTGTTACTGGGCCCTCTGCTTTTAAACTGTTCTCCTGCCCCTTTAATAGAGGCTTAATGGGATGTTATTGACCTTCAAGTCATGAAAAGCTCCAAGGGCCCATTTTCACCCATTAACCCTCCATTAAAGGGACAGAAGCTTTCTTCTCCAAGCTGTTGGCCACCCTTGATCCAACCCCGGAGAGTCTGCCTCTGGGCAGGACGACTCAAGGAGAATTCAGACCCTATCTGCCCCCACCCACTCCCCTTTAGAAAAACTGGCTGAGATCTTTAATGGTGCTGATGTCCTGTTGTCTTTTTTAAAAAAATGGCTTGCTGCCTTTGTGGCAATAGAAAAGAGAGGCTGTTTACACCCTCCTAGGCCCATAGGTTCTTCTAATAATTCATAGCAAAAGCTTTTTCTTGAATGAGGGGTTTTCTGTCGGGTGCATTCACCCACGGGCTAATTTCCTACAGAAGGTGAATCCTGTTGTTAGGGAAATATTGCATGCTGTTGTCTTTTCCTACATGAGTACAAGACATGCTGGCAGTGAAAGAGAAGCCACGAGGCCATGATGGCTAAGGGGTATGTGTTAAAAAGAAGAAACAAGCAGGCCCATGGGTAGGAAGGGACCCTATCCTCACGTGGCCCAGGACGCTTTGGAACAGGAATGAAAGAGTTTTGATATGACCACGTTTGTATAGTTAAGGCTAGAAGGCAGGAGAGGTGCCGGGGTTCTGGCAAATTTCCAAAGACCACCATACAGAAGACTAAAAGAAAGGTGGGGTTGGATGTCACTTTCCCATAATTCTTTGCAGAGGAAAAAATAAAACAGATTTCAGCTGATGGGGAAAGCTGAAAGGAGAAAGGGCGAGGAGAGGGGAGAGAGAAAGGCCAGGGTTGGTGAGGGGGAAGAGGTCATGTAAGATCTGATTTTATCCTTGGCATTTAAAGGTCTGGAAAGTCCCTGAGAAGATAACCACTTGTACATCAAACACAGAAACGTGTTTATAATATCCCTTATCTGGGCCACATAGCCGGTTCTATTCCAATCATATTGACGTCATTGACATGTTTTTTTAAATGTCCGAGTAAAGGGGCTTACGATCCTATTGATTCAATATTCTAAAGAAGTGCAAAGTCACTCTTCCTTGTATCACGAGAAGAACGCAAGGCCAGTCAACAGGCTTTAGCTGATGGCAGACAAATTAAGGCCAGAAATTTCATGCCCATCTATCATGGCTTTGCTTGAAAGCAATTTGAGCTGAATTTTAAGAGTTAATTATTTGTATTCTGGGTCTAGGTAAAGGTAAGGGTCCCCTGTACAAGCACCAGGTCATTCCTGACCCATGGGGTGACGTCACATCCCAACTTTTCCTAGGCAGACTTTGTTTGTGGGGTGGTTTGCCGGTGCCTTCCCCAGTCATCATCCCTTTACCCCCAGCAAGCCAGGTACTCATTTTACCGATCTCGGAAGGATGGAAGGCTGAGTCAACCTTGAGCCGGCTACCTGAAACCGACTTCTGTCGGGTTCGAACTCAGGTCGTGAGCAGAGCTTGGACTGCAGCTTACCACTCTGAGCCACGGGGCTACATCTCCTTAAAATCTTCCCACCTTGCTCTCAAAGGTTGTCTTTCTGTCATCACCCAAGTGTTCAGCAGTGACCTGGATACTGTCTTCGAGGAGGGGGCACCTAGGATCCTAGGAGTTAGTGACGCAGACCAAACACAAGGTATTGGCTCTCGTGCGGGGAAAAAACCCACCTGCCTAAACCAGGAACTGGCCGTCAAGACCAAGGAGGAGGAGGAGGAGGAAGAAGAGTTGGTTTTTATATACCGATTTTTCTACCTTTTAAGGAGAATCAAACCAGCTTATAATCGCCTTCCCCTCCCCACAACAGACACCCTGTGAGGTAGGTGGGGCTGAGAGAGCTCTAAAAGAGCTGTGACTAGCCCAAGGTCACCCAGCTGGCTTCGTGTGGAGGAGAGGGGAAACCAACCTGGTTCACCAGATTAGCCTCCGCCGCTCATGCGGAGGAGTGGGGAATCGAACCCGGTTCTCCAGATTAGAGTCCACCGTTCCAAACCACTACGCCGCGCTGGTCACCTGAACCATCGGAGCCTGAAAACTTTGAGGAACTGAGACACTGATTGCTCCGTAAGTTCCAGACCTTTTCACCAACAATTCCATCAGGAAACTACCGAAGTAAGTAAGTAAGTAAGTATGTATGTATGGTCGAGGCTAGGGAGGGCGGTCCCCTTAAACCAGAGAAAAGGGGACTACAGAAGTATGTACCCAAGTAATTCATGGGAACATGCCACATTCAAAGTTTCTGTCCCACATCAAGTCTGATCTCAATGCTAAGGGGTTGTGTTAGCAAACAGCTGACTTAAGTGGAACAAATGGCTCTCTGCACCCCAACCAAAAGGGAAAGCCAACCCAGACAGCCACATCTATAGCTTATGGGGAAATAAATCGCTGGGTGTGTACAGCCAGCAGGGCTGATTGCATGACTAACCCACTCCATGGGTAAGCAGAACGCTGCATGTGGTGAGAGAGATGGAATCTGCAAGTTCCTGTTTTGTTACAGAACGAAATCAAAGGCTCCCACCACCCGAGCCTTATATTCTCGTATCTTCTTTGAAAAGCAGCATAAGAACATATAGGGAAATCATCAAGCTTTATCTTCCAGTTCAAAGAGAGCACTTATGGGAGGGGGGGGACACAAATGTGCATTGTAGGCAATCATTATTCAGGCTCCCATTTCTCTTCCCAGTATGCTTGTTGCAAAAGAAGGGACCACCAGGGTCATCTAGTCCAACCCCCTGCACAATGCAGGAAATTCACAACTACCTCCCCCCTCCACACCCCAGTGACCCCTACTCCATAACTGGAAGATGGTCAAGATGCCCTCCCTCTCATGATCTGCCTAAGGTCAAAGAATCAGCATTGCTGACAGATGGCTAATAAACACATGAAGCTGCCTGATACTGAATCAGACCCTTGGTCCATCCTAGTCAGTATTGTCTACTCAGACCAGCAGCGGCTCTCCAGGGTCTCGGGCACAGAGGTCTTTCACATCTCCTATTTGCCTGGTCCCTTTAACTGGAGATGTCGGGGATTGAACACGGGACCTTCTGCATGCCAAGCAGATGCTCTGCCACTGAGCCACAGTGGTATCCTGCCACTCTGCTCAGCTAAGTATGGGGTCACCTTCTTTGTGTCTCCCCAAGATCCTCCCTGCATCCTTCTTCTAGCAACGGAGGAAGTTAGTTTTCAGATACTGATTTTGGAGGATCTTTTTTTTAATGCCTGGGTAAAATGGTGGTAACAATGAGTTGTTAAATACAGCCTTTCAATAAGAAGAAAAAGAGTTGGTTTTTATACCATTAGGAGTCTCAAAGCGGCTTGCAATCGCCTTCCCTGGTCAATTTCCACAGACAGGGGTGTATTCTTGGGAGGCACTATTTTCTAGAGCAGGGGTCCCCGACCTTTTTGAGCCGGTGGGCACCGTTGGAATTCTGACCCAGCACGGTGGGCACAGGGGCACAAAATGGCTGCTGGAGGAGGCGGGGCCAGCCACAAAAAGGCTGCCACAGTGACGATCCTTGCAACCTCCTAGAAATCTCCACAGCCAATCAAATCTCCAACAGTCAACCAGAAGTCTTGCTGAACAAAAGCCCCACCTGGGATGACTGACAAGCATTTGGTACTCAGCACATTAACCTCATTGGCCACCCTGAGCCTGACTTTTAACAGGAAAGGGCAGGATAAAAAGCAAGTCACATAAAAATAAATTAAACTTTTGTAAAATGAGACTACCTGCCTTTAGTTCGGGGCTGTTTCAGACTCTGTCTTTTCCCACTGGGTAAACTGGCATGTATCCCAAATGATTAAATGCCTAGTGGGTGAGAATGGGAAGACCAAACTCTGGAACATAAGGAAGCATCAATTTTGTAATTAACATACTATTATGTCAGATTATACAGAGGGCTTTCCCCCAGAAGTACACATTTCAAGTAACTAAATCCCAAAGACATGCTAAAAATGGGAACCCTTCCTATGAAAGTCCATTATCTCCACTTGAATGTTCCTTCCTTGATAAAAATGGTCAAGGAATCCTGCAAAAGAGAGCCGGCGTGGCGTAGTGGTTAAGACCGGTGGTTTGGAGCGGTAGAGTCTGATCTGGAGAACCGGGTTCGATTCCCCGCTCCCCCACATGAGTGGCGGAGGCTGATCTGGTGAACTGGATTTGTCTCCCCACTCCTACACATGAAGCTAGCTGGGTGACCTTGGGCTAGTCACAGCTCTCTCAGCCCCACCTGCCTCCCAGGGTGTCTGTTGTGGGGAGGGGAAGGGAAGGTGATTGTAAGCCGGTTTGATTCTCCCTTAATTAGTAGAGAAAGTCGGCATATAAAAACCAGATCTTCTTCTTCTTCTTCAAAACCAAAATCGCTCTAAACTCAGTCCACTAGAATTACTTGACTCTGTCCATTCAATATTCTCCCCCCTCCCCAGCCCTTTCTGCACTCTTCATGCTTAAAATTATCCTGGGAGGGGGAACCCTCTCCTTTTCTGACTGTGTCCGCGAGCAACGTCAAGGTGCCTGAAAACGATAAGAAGTTAACTTAAGGGCTGTTTATTTAAGGACTTGTTTATTCACTATAAATAGACAAACGGTTTGGAAGTGAAGTATTGCTCTCATTGAGCTAACATTTATAGATACTAAAATACACACTCTCGCCGACACACTCATTTAATTTCATTTCATTAACCTTTATTGGCATACCAAAAGACAGAGAAAAAAACAACAACAATATACCTCCAAAGGGCAATACATATAAGTTACAAGTAGGGTTAATAAAACTTTTCTTGTTCTTTAAGAACTCCTGTAAGAAATTCAGCCACGGTAGCCATAATTTTAGTATCATGGTCACTCAAAAGAAATTTGCATTTCACTTCATTACTCCTGTATCTCTTGTACTGGAGCAAAGTAAATAGCAGTTTATCCTCGCCGACACACGTACATATGGGTTCTAGAAGCTTCTGTTGCTATGAGGATTTTTTAAAAGCCCCCCCTGGAAACGCAGCAGCCCATCCCGAGCCAGGATAGGTGGCTGAGGCCCTGTCTGTACCCCATCATCCCCCCCAAGTACATGTTGTGGCTTCACATCTGGGCATACAGCCCCAGGTTCCCCACATTAGGGCTGCCAGTTCCCTCTTTGCCACCGGCAGGAGGTTTTTGGTGCGGAGCCTGAGGAGGGCGGGGTTTGGGGAGAGACTTCAATGCCATAGAGTCCAATGGCCAAAGCGGCCATTTCCTCCAGGGGAACTGATCTCTATCGGCTGGAGATCAGTTGTCATAGCAGGATGTCTCCAGCTAGTACCTGGAGGTTGGCAACCCTCTCCCATGTCCACACCCAGTACTCAGGCAACAGTCCATTGGTATCAAAGAGACAATTAATATTCACCATGTCATCAAACTTCCAGAGCCCAAAGGGCATGCGTTGAGATGTTGCTACTGCAGCGATGAAAAGCGTGCCTTCGCTTCTCAGCTGCTATTCCTGACCTTGGGCGCTTTCACACATACTGGATAATCTTGTCTGCACATGAGAAACAGCCCATTCCTTGGCTCTATTCTGCTCCCACCCAGCCACCCAGCTCCTTTCCCATCACAACAGCCCTGTGAATAGCTAATGAGGGACTCTGTCGGCACATCCCTTCCATTTATCTGGGGCTTTATTCTTTTCCTTTCCCATATCTTTGGGTTTGTGGATACTGTATTTTAGCCTACTGGACCGGCAAGATCATCTTCCATTGTCTTAAGACCCAAACAAACAGACAAGAACTTTCCACATTCCTTCTTTCTCCCCCTGCAGAAAGATCTTTATTTCTTATTTCTATTTGATACCTGAAGAACAGTTCTGCGTTATTTATTTGTGATTAGGCTTGCCAACCTCCAGGTAATTAAGGAGAAATACAGCACCCAAGCTCAAGTACACAGCATATAATCAAGAGAATATATTGTCCAAAATAAAGTAGTGGTAACTACCACAGTAACAGACTAAGGTAAGTATACAGTAATGAATTATATTTCTCAAAATCCAAAATTGTTTCAAACAAACCAAAAAAGTACAGCAAAAAATTCTTAAGCCCGGTTACTTCACCGTATATTTGGTTCAAAGTTCATAATCCAGAGTCCAAAGCCCAAAATGCAAAGTCCAAAGTCCAAATTTCAATGCACATTCAACGTCCAAACTATAAGAAAATCCAACTGAAAATCCAAAACGACACTTCCGGATTCGTGTGCGTTTCGCAATGTGAAAGCTTCTTTGGACTCTGGATTATGAACTTTGAACCAAATATACGGTGAAGTAACCGGGCTTAAGAATTTTTTGCTGTACTTTTTCGGTTTGTTTGAAACAATTTTGGATTTTGAGAAATATAATTCATTACTGTATACTCACCTTAGTCTGTTACTGTGGTAGTTACCACTACTTTATTTTGGACAATATATTCTCTTGATTATATGCTGTGTACTTAAGCTTGGGTGCTGTATTTCTCCTTAACTAGTGTTGTCTCAGCGCCCGTAGCAATTTATTGAGGTTTAACCTCCAGGTAATAGCTGGAGATCTCCTGCTGTTACAACTGATCTCCAGCCGATAGAGATCAGCTCACCTGGAGAAAATGACCGCTTTGGCCACTGGGCTCTATGGCATTGGAGTCCCTCCCCTCCCCCAAACCCCGCCCTCCTCAGGCTCCGCCCCCAAAAACCTCCCACCAGTGGTGAAGAGGGACCTGGCAACCCTATTTGTGATGGCAAATATGTGATGTGACGTGATGGCATAGAGTCCCACCCTCCAAAGCTGCCATTTTCTCCGAGGCAGCTGATCTCTGTAGTCTGGAGATCAGTCGTCATTTCGGGAGGACTCCAGCCACCACCTGAAGGTTATGATACAAAGTCGACACTTCTGTGTACACAGCCAGTTACTCAAAGTCTGACACAGAAAATCTCAAGCATCAATGGTTGCAAAACAACACACGCTTATATTGTACACAACCACAACAACGTACACTCAACCATGTTCATATACACAAGTAGTTCATAACGCTCAACCATTTGTATATGAACGTTGTTGAGTGTATATTGTTGTGGTATGTTGTTGTGGTTGTGTACAATATAAGTGCGTGTTGTTTTGCAACCATTGATGCTAGAGATTTTCTGTGTCAGAATTTGAGTAACCACCTGGAGGTTGGCAGCCCTGACACACACACACACACACACACCCAAAGCTACGGCCGCTTCCCAAAGCATCTCATACCAGGATCCCACCGAGAAAATTAAGACAAGGAGTTCACTCTACTGTGAGCTGCTGGACTTGATTCAAGCAGAGGGTGCAAAAACTGTGGTTCCGACGGCCCTTTGGCCTGAGAAGACCCCGCCCCGCCCCACCAAGTGCAGAAGTGGCTGTCAACACTCATCGAGAAAGAAGAGTAAGCCCCACTGCATGTCTGGCTGCTGCTGGACTTCAGGAACAGGAGCCACATTGCAGGCTGCAGCCGATCAATAAACCCATACAGCTGGCACCGAGCTTGCCGGCTTCCTGCCAACAGACCGAAGCCGCTGTGTTTCTTCAAAGCCAGATCCCCCGGCCCCCTTGCCTATATTCAGTTTCAAATTAGTCCGGAGCATCTTTTATTTAAGCAAGTAATATAGAAGGAGATGCCAAATGAATCAGCAAAAGAGAAGAAAAACAGTGCGCGTCTGCAAGGGAGGGCCCGGTCCGGGTAATTGAATCAGTGTCAATTACAAATTACCAGCATGTCATCTCTTCCTATGAGTTGCCCACTGGCGCTGTGCTGTTTGAAAGCTGATGGCTTACCCAAAAGAATTATAGGATCATAGAGTTGGAAAGGGACCACCAGGGTCATCTAGTCCAACCCCCTGCACAATGCAGGAAATTCACAACTACCTCCCCCACACACACACCCAGTGACCCCCTATTCCATGCCCAGAAGATGGCCTTCCCTCTCATGATCTGCCTAAGGTCATAGAATCAGCATTGCTGACAGATGGCAATCTAGCCTCTTCTTAAAAACCTCCGGGGAAGTAGCACTTACCAACTCCCAAGTGTTATATACCAATTGTGTTATGTGCTATTCCTTTTCTACATGGATTCATCTGCTGAGGAACCCTAGCACATAGTAGAGGGTTATGGGGTGCATTCTAGGGGAAATGCTTAGCTGTTGCTGGGGGGGAATGCTGGCTTGGCTTCTTAGACCTCACCTTGAATGGAGGTTCTGCACTGAAGACACCCCAGGCTTAGGGTTGTCAACCTCCAGGTGGCGGCTGGAGATCTCCTGCTATTACAACTGATCTCCAGCCGATAGACATCAGTTCCCCCGGAGAAAATGGCCACTTTGGCAATTGGACTCTATGGCAGGGGTGTCAAACACGCGGCATGTGAGCTGTCATATAGAGCTGTCATATAGAGGAGGGTGCCAAGTTGTTTTCTGTTGCCCCAGAAGCGTTTCCTTGGTGGAACAGGCTTCCTCGGGAGGTGGTGAGCTCTCCTTCCCTGGAGGTTTTTAAGCAGAGGCTAGATGGCCATCTGTCAGCCATGCCGATTCTATGACCTTGGGCAGCTGATTCTATGACCTTGGGCAGATGATGAGAGGGAGAGCACCTTGGCCATCTTCTGGGCATGGAGTAGGGGTCACTGGGGGTGTGGGGGAGGGAGGTAGTTGTAAATTTCCTGCATTGTGCAGGGGGTTGGACTAGATGACCCTGGTGGTCCCTTCCAACTCTCTGGTTCTATTATTCTAGGAACCTTTAGGTTTCATAGAATAGGGTTTCAAAACGGCAGTCTTCAATTAATGTAAGATTCACCTACACTAGGGGTCCCTAACCTTTTTGAGCCTGCGGGCACCTTTGGAAATCTGACACGGGGGGGGGGGGGGGCTCAACCACAAGATGGCTGCCAAAACTGCAGAGCCAACCACAAATTCTGCTTGCCCGCCCCCTCTCTCCAAGGTGAATGCATTCTGTGCTGCTGATATATTCTCTTTCAGACATTTGACTCAATCATACTTTGCAGATGATTCAAAACACATCTAATTTCCCCCCCTGGGTTTCAAAGTCCACTGTGATTGCGTGAGTGAGGGGGCATGTAGCTTCATGCATAAGAAAATCCATTTAAAGGGCTGTAATTCCATTAGACTGCCAGAACTATAAAGGACAAACACTCTTCGATCATTCAGTTTTGACTCGCCAGAAACCTGCCAGAATATAACAGTGGGATGCAGGCTTCCATCCTAAGTAGAGAGCCGGCACAACACAGGTGGCTAAACGAATGAACTGCAAATCAGAATGGACCCAGGTAAGTAAGCCTCAGGAAGACCCTCCTCTCTCAGCCTTAACGCCCTTCTGCAATGTGGAGAATAACACTCCTGAAATTCCTTACAGGGTTGTTGTAATTGCAACAAATAACATACACGTCAAATTACTTGGAACATTCTGGAAATGCAATGTATTCATAGAATCATAGAGTTGGAAGGGACCACCAGGGCCATCTAGTCCAACCCCCTGCACAATGCAGGAAATTCACAACTACTTCCCCCAGTGACCCCTACTTCATGCCCAGAAGATGGCCAAAAAAAACCCTCCAGGATCCCTGGCCAATTTGGCCTGAAGGAAAATTGCTTCCTGACCCCAAAGTGGCAATCGGCATTTCCCTAGACATGTAAGAAAGGGCCACAAGAGCCAAGCACTGAAGCAACCCTTCCTGCCCTCCCTCTCATGATCTGCCTAAATTCACAGAATCAGCATTGCTGACCGATGGCCACCTGGTCTCTGCTTAAAAACCTCCAAAGAAGGAGAGCCCACCACCTCCCAAGGAAGCCTGTTATTATCATGGTTTTTAATAGTAGCTTCTATCTTGTCATATGATTGGTGGCTATTCTTCAGATAGTAACACATGTGGTGGTGGAAAGTGCCATCAAGCTGAATTTCTGCAACCCCTCACGGGACCTTCAAGGCAAAAGACATTCAGGGGTGGTTTGACATTGCCTGCCTCTACGTAGCAACCCTGGACTTCCTCGCTGGTCTCCCATCCAAATACTAACCCCGGCCGACCCCGCTTAGCTTCCGAAATCTGACAATATCGGGCTGGCGTGGGCCATCCATTTCAGGGCACTAAAGCATGTACCAAAGGAACATTCAGATGGCTGCATGCACAGTACAGCCACTGCTTTCAATTCAAGGAAGAAATCTAGCACTGTATTATCTCAGAAAATGGTCTGGAGACCAGACTCTTTGAATGAACTTGGGCGTGAATAAATCCCTCAAAAGAGTCAAAGCCAGTAGCATTTACGTCAACGGTAAAATCAGTTTAAAACAAAGTGAGCTTCAGAGAACCCATTCTGCATCCATGAATTCTGAGGAACCCAGACATGTTTGCTAAAATACCCAGGTTCTAGAAATATTCCAGAACATTGCACATGTTGAAGGGCTTCAATATTACTCTATGTGAACTAATAGAATCATAGAGTTGGAAGGAACCACCAGGGTCATCTAGTCCAACCCCTTGCACAATGCAGGAAATTCACAACTACCTCCCACACACACACACCCAGTGGCCCCTACTCCATGCCCAGAAGATGGCCAAGGTGCCCTCCCTCTCATCATCTGCTTATAGAATTAGCATTGCTGACTGAAGATGCACACGAGAATACACCCAACCCTCCCCTAAAGATCCACATTTTAGGAGATTACCAGATATACTGAGCAAATGGTCTTATAGGGAAGCTTGTCTTATTGACAATCACGTGTATGAATACTGTCTCCCGCCAGACTGAGTTCTGCATTAGCTAGCTATACAACGGATTCAAGGTAGCACATATCCCCATCTGTGGAATGAAACATATTTCTTCCTGCTGGGAGTGTTAAATCTCATGGGAAAGCTTCCACTAGGTGTAAACATTACCACTACTTCAAGCTTCCTGTTTTATTTTTGAAGCAAACTATTCTTAACGATAGGAATGATGGGATCCTGAATTTACCTGACCTGTCAGAAGGAAGGAAATGAGTGACATATCTCAAAATGAGAAGCAATTGTGGTGCTCGGAAGAAGGCACGGGCAAGGATAACGCCTGTTTCTCCTTGCCCTGATGGGATGGAGGGCGTGAGATGACCATCCTCTAGCTCAAGGGTGTCAGACATATGGCCCAGGGGGCAAACCCAGCCCCTTGAGAGCTCTTATCCAGCCTGAGGCAGCCACCCCCTCAGCCTCGATTTGGGCTGGCAAGTCACGTCCCGGCCCAGCCAAGTGACATTTATGTCCTATCCAGCGAGTTCGACACCCCTGCTCTAGCCGACAGGAGGTTTACATCAAATCTCTCCACGTGGCTGATGTGTTACAACATGTGGATCTGCCCGTTCGATCGCAAAACGGAAAACAAAAGGTTTTAGGATCATGGGGTGGGGGGAAACCTTCCGTATGAAAAGAGGATTACAATTAAATATCTTGATAGGCTTGGACATTTTCCTCATGGGATTTTCCTCAGGAAGAACACAAGGACCTAAGAAGAGCCACGCTGGATCAGACCAGAGGCCCATCTAATCCAGCATTCAGTTCTCACGGTGGCCTGCCAGCTTTCCCTAGGAAAGAAGAAGACTGCAATAGGATCCTCCCTCCCGCGCCCACCAGCCACCGAAACAAAGAGGCACAGTGCCTCTGGTACTGCAGGGAGCAGATATCCATCATGATTAGTAGTTGCTGATAGCCCCGTTTTCCACGATTTTGTCCACTCCCCTTTCAAAGCCTTCAAAGTTGTCGGCCATTGCCACATCCTGTGGCAGTGAGTTCCACAGTTTTACTACAGACCGGGTGAAGCACTTCCTTTTGTCTGTTCCGAATCTCCAACTCTTCAGTGGATGAAACAGGGAGCTTACAAGGGCTTGTGCAATTCTCACTGGCCATTTGTGCAGGGTCAGTTTTGATGCTCGCTCAAAGCTCTTTTTAAAAATGCGACTTTAAAAATGCCTTTTCATGGTCCCGATGCAAAAGGAGTTCCTCTCCCCCCACTCGCCTGCTCCTTTGTTCCTGTTTGTATAGCACATGCATAGCTAACACGCCTCTGTTGTTTTGCATTGTTCCTTGAGGGAAATTCTTCGCGGAATCAGACCCTCGGTCCATCAAAGTCAGTATTGCCTACTCAGACTGGCAGCGGCTCTCCAGGGTCTCAGGCAGAAAAGGGTCTTTCTCATCACCTATTCGCCTGGTCCCTTTAACTGGAGATGCCAGGGATTGAACCTGGGACCTTCTGCATGCCAAGTAGATGCTCTGCCACTGAGCCACAGCCCCTCCCCATCAAGGTTATTATCTTCTACTCAAACTGGCAAGGGCTCTCTCCAGGGTCTCAGATATGGGTCTTTCACATTATCTACTACCTAATCCTTTTAACTGGAGATGCCGGGGATTGAACCTGGGACCTGCTGCATGCAAAGCAGAGGCTGTTCCACTAAGCCACAGCCTCTCCGTCTTCTGCAAGAAACCTCTTGTGTAAATCCCATTGCCATGACGACCGCCCACTGAATCGCGCCCTTGGCCTTTAGTTTGTGCTGACAGGCCTACTCTTGAATGGAGGAAAAGACCCGCACACATTTGATTTCATAAGGTGGCCATCTGTCAGCAATACTGATTCTATGACCTGAGGCAGATCATGAGAGGGAGGGGCATCTTGGCCTTCTTCTGGGCATGGAGTAGGGGGTCACTGGGGGGGTGGGGGGTGGGAGGTAGTTGTGAATTCCCTGCATTGTGCAGGGGGTTGGACTAGATGACCCTGGTGGTCCCTCCCAACTCTTTGACCCTATGATTCTATGGTGAACTTTCCTCAGTGGTCAAAAATGACAGCGAACGTCCGGCCAGGAAACAGCCCTAGACTCATGCTTCCGTGCAGTCATTCCTCCCCTTCTGAACAGACAGTTATGCCTCCCCTTTACAGCTGCCGGCCCCTTTATAAGCGGGGCCTTGACTTCATCTCTCTGGCATGGTTTCTTTTTACCCGGCCAGGCAGGCATCCTTGAGCTCTCTTGTTCCGAACGGTTTACGTAACGAAGCGGCTTCAATGAAACGTTACTCTCATTGTGTCTGCCTGCGGTAAATAAAGAATGGATCTATTAGCTCGCGGGCCCCGCTACATGCTGATCTACTGAAAGCTTCGGCAGGGAGCCAAGCTCCGTCCTCGGACGAGGGGCACATGACGGCCGCTAATAAGCTCAATGCGATCCTTTCTGCCCTTACCCCCAAGATGCAGTTTGCCTTTATGTTTTTTAAAGCCTAATGTAACGGCAATAATCAAATGATTAGGAGTTGTTTTTAGAAGCCGGGCTCATTCGGGCCCTTCCCTTTGTATCGTTAAAATAGGGCATAAATAATACAAACGGGCAAGCAGAGGCTGAATTTTCCAATGCACGGTGCCCGAATTCAAGTATCGGTTACACTGAAATAAATTAGGACTACCTTTGCCGGAGTCGCCGCCGCTCTGAGAACAGAACCCAACCGCGAGCGCAAGTTTTCCACATTTTAACCTCTTGATTTCAGCCCTGACCCCCAAGCTACAATGTGAAGAGCTGCGAGAAGTACAGATTGTTCGGTTGCGTGTGCAGAATTGTTCCCGTTATTGAACGCGGCATGGCGAAGGAGAGGGACGTTTTCTCCGATGGAGGTACTTGCAGGGCCATCCTAAGCTCAGTTGGGCTGTAAAGCCCATGGCTTCAATGGACATGGAAGGGTCTAATTCTGCTTGGGGCACAGCCCCATTGAGTATAACAGTTCTAATTCCTGGGTTATCGTACATAGGGTTAGCCTCTACGGTTATCAAAATATCATTGACTGCAGAAATTTGACAGAGTAAAAAGCCCTTTTGGAATCCGGAGAGGGGGTGGTGAGTGCCATCCCAAAAATGGCTGCCACAGGAGGCAGAGCCAAATACAATACTCCCCTCCTCGCTTGGCAAAAGAATCACACGGCAACCAAAGTGAACACACGAAGCAGCTTAGTGCCGAATCTGGCCACTGGTCTGTCAGGGTCTGAACTTTGGGTGGAAGCAGGGTCCAGTCACTGGGAGGACAGCAAACCTGGAGGAGGAAGGCGTGGACTTCCACTCCTGAACACTCTTCTCCCTTCAGGCATCAGCCCAGCTCCCTGGTCCCTAAGACTCAAACACAGCTCCCTCTCTGCTTTACAAAAGAAGCTCATGACAAGAGTCGGTCAGGACTGGAAAAGAATGGAATTGCATGCAGACTAAGGAAAGCCTCAGTGCTTCCTAGGGTTGTCAGCCTCCAGGTGTGGCCTGCAGTTCTGCTAGAAGGACAACTGATCTCCAGAAGAGAGATCAGTTCACCTGGGGGCATTGGCAGCTTTGGAGGACAGACTCTAATCCCCGCTAGGGTCGCTAGCTCCAAGTTGAGAAAAACCTGGAGAGTTTGGGGGTGGAGCCTGAGGAGGGAGGGATTTGGGAAGAGTAGGGACTTCAGTGGGTTGTAATGCCATAGAAACCCTCTCCGGAGGAACTGATCTCTGTCGCCTGGAGATCAGATGTAATAATGGGTGATTAACAGTAACACAATGGAAATGTGGGATGCGTCCCTGCAGATCTGACTTATGAGGCAGAACGCAGGAGACACAATGTCTTTTTTTGGTTGGACCAGGACCTTTGGCTCTAGCCGCAAAGGATGGGGAGGGGGTTGTCTGACCACCCAAAGATATTGCAGTTGCCTGTTATTGAGTCTTCTCTTTGTTTTGTGCTAAAAATGAAAATCTTTTATTTTCCTTAATAAGGACAAACTTTCCATCCCAGAAGGCCATCAAGGAATAAACCTGAAGGGGAAGGCCTCAGGGAAGGCCTCGGCCTCTATGCCCTGTTGTTGGCCCTCCAGGAGGACTGGCTGGCCACAGTGTGAGACGGGATGCTGGACTAGATGGACCCTCACTGGTCTGATCCAGCAGGGCCCTTCTGAGGTTCTTATTAGGGGAAGACCTCAGCCTCTATTCCCTGTTGTTGGGAATAGGACCTGGTTGGCCACAGGACCTGGTTGGCCACTGTGGGACAGGATGCTGGACTAAATGGACCATCACTGGTCTGATCCAGCAGGGCTCTTCTGATGTTCTTATGAAGGCCTCGGCCTCTGTGCCCTGTGGTTGGACCTCCAGAGGAACTGGTTGCCCACTGTGTGAGACGGGATGCTGGGCTAGATGGACCACTGCTCTGATCCTACAGGGCTCTTCTGAGGTTCTTATTAGGGGAAGGCCTCAGCCTCTATGCCCTGTTGTTGGACCTCCAGAGGAACTGGTTGGCCATCGTGTGAGACGGGATGCTGGGCTAGATGGACGGCTGCTCTGATCCAGCGAGGCTGTTCTTACATTCTTAAACCTGCTCCAAGTGTCCTGGTTTCTGCTCAATGAGCACTGAAATATCAGGATGATTGTCGAGCACTTATGTGCAGCTCATTCACACCGAAGAACTGTCCGTTGGATTGTGTCCAATGTACAGAATTGGGAATGGAGACGCTCTTAGCCTAGACCTTTTCCCCTACAGAATGGGGAACAGCAAAGATGTGAACCGCATTTGGGTTAGGGGTTTTTTTTTTTTGCCTCTCAAGAAAGGTTACCTAAAAGACAATCAAGCCTTCTGTGGATACAGTTTCAATATCTAATTGAGGAAATTAATCATTAATGCTGCTGTTTACCATCGAGAACAGGGCTGTTCTTTACCATTCACTGCAAATCACCACCGGCATATTGTAACCACGCACCACTAATGTGACATAAAGGGCAACTCGGCGGCCGTCAACTTCCGCCTCAGCGCGCAACTCACAATTTCACCATTGATTTCTAAATAAATATGTATTTAGCTATTCCACACGAAACGGCCCCTGAAAGAATTATTGGCATATAAAACTGAAATTAGCCCTGATTAATTTATAGGGACTAATTTAATTAAATGAATAATGGGCATCTCAGTTTCCCGAACGAGGAAGCAACAGAAAACAACATTTCTAGCTGCTGCAAACATGGCAACAACAACAAAAAAGAAGCCACAGAGGTGTCATCCAACACAATCCTCAGCGGAGTTACACACTTCTAAGCCCACCGGCATTAACTCAGCTCAGGGTTGAACGGTAATTGTCATACTTTCCTGTGTCATGTATGTGAGACATCTGAATTATTTAATACGTACCAATGAATATACAAATTAAAATGTTGGTGTCAGGATTCAGTCAGTCTATTTCGATACAAAACCAGAAGGAGTCAGGACTGAGCTTCCTCGCAGGACTTCTCTGGGCTTGACTGGGTTTGCAGCTTATTTCCCAGCTGCAACCTGGAATGTTTTGCATCTGGTAGAACAGGGGTGGGGAACCTTTTTTCCACCAAGGGCCATTTGGATATTTAAAACATCATTCACGGGCCATACAAAATTATCAACTTAAAAATTAGCCGACCAAGCCCCAAGCAGGCAGCTGCCCTAGATGACACACACACACCCCCGCATGGGCAAGCAGGAAGACATCCAACCGGTGGCGCACTTGCCCACCTGGTGGCACAGGATGGTCTGTTTTACCAGCCGGGCGTAGCTGTCCAGCCGCACGCCAGAGTTGCTCCTGCTCTGCATGGTCAGGGCCGGATTCTACAGCCGGCTCCTGCTACCTCCGCCTGCAGGGATGAAATGAGGACACACTGGCTAAGAACTCCCCCCCCCCCGGGCACATTCTGGCCCTGCCCCCTTTAACCCCTCCATTGTCGCCACTTCCGCCCCCAGCCCTCTTGTAGTACCGAGGGAATACGTTTCTCCAAGGGAAAGGGTTAACACAGTCTCTTGGGCGGTCCTAGCAGCTCCATAGCTAACACCTCTTCTGCAAGGGGGAAAAAGGTTCTTTTTCTCGGCAAAACAAACTCACATCCGCCTTGAATAGAGGCTATTCCTGTCCACGGGAGGGGGCGGATTTCCAGTCTTAGATCCTTCTGAGCTAGAGATCTGCCAGGACACACAAAGGGCCAGACCAAATGATTTCGCGGGCCTTAAACGGCCCCTGGGCCTGACGTTCCCCACCCCTATGTTAGAATGTGAACCTGGCTGGAATCAAGAAAGGGGCATATTGCTCTTCCCATTAAGACCACATTTCTTGACTTAGAACACTCGTTGCCCACAGAAACCATCTGAGAATCTCCTTCTCTGGTCCTGCACTACTTGTAATTACAGAGCACTTGGGTTAGGGTTGCTGGCTCTCAGCTGGGAAATTCCTGGAGATTTGGGTGTTGGGGCCTGGGAAAGGTGGGATTTGGAGAGGGGAGGGACTACTTCAATGGAGCATAATGCCGTAGAGTCCACCTTCCAAAGTGGCCATTTTCTTCAGGGGAACTGAACTCTGTCACCTGGAGATCCTGGTTGTAATTCCAGGAGCACTCCAGCCCCCCACTTGGAGGTTGGCAACCCTAAGTCATGTGCCTGCTTCACCTCACACTGACCATTCTCCAAGGACCCTTCCTCCAACTTCAGTGGCTCTTCCTACAACAGAAGACCCACTTAAGTTAGAGGACAGTTCAGACTTGGCTCACTGAGGGGGCAGGAGAGGGGCGGGATTCACCCCCACCACCTGGTCCAGCCAGGTCTTTGAGATAAACCTACCCTGCTATAGGGGCAAAAATGCAGTTAGGAAGGTTAATAACTTCTTTTTTCTACCTGCAGGTTCCTGATTTTTGGCAGACCCATCCAAAACCAATTCCCAGACAAATTAGTCGCAGGCCTATCTTATCACACATACTTCAACTACTACACTCTCTGAGAATCTCTCCTGAATTTCAAGCGGCAAATTAACGGCGCACACCTTTGAATCCCAATTGCTCAAGAAGAGTGGCAAATACAAGCAAAAACCCAGATTTCTTGCACCAGCGTTGTGCTAGCCATCCCAGAAAGGAGAAAATGGCAGCATTTTCATGACAGCCTGCGAACCCTGGCCACAATCTATTGGGGAGGTCTCCTTTAATCAGTGTCTTAAGCAAACAGCTGGGTGTTACACAAGAGTAAACTTGCACAGCAACAGCCACTGGACAATGTCCATTATTATTTCTTTCCCTATTGCAAATCCTGCCCGGACATAATCTGAGGAAACCAGGACTCTGTAAAGCCATAACAAGCTATTCCATAACAACTATGGGCAGTCAGCTCAAGAGGCAATTCAAGAGCTTCTAATTATCCCAGGGGCATGTTTCCTCAGTTTCACCCCAGTTTTGTATCTTAAACATAACACATAAGAAAAGCCAAGCTGGATCAGACCGAGGCCCATCAAGTCCAGCAGTCAGTTTACACCATGGCCAACCAGGAGCCTCTAGGAAGCCCACAAGCAAGACGACTGCAGCAGAATTATCCTACCTGTCTTCCACCGCACCTGATATAAGAGGCATTCTCCCCTGATCCTGGAGAGAATATGTATGCATCATCACTAGTATTCATTTTGACTAGTAGCCATGGATAGCCCTATCCTCCATCAACATATCCACTCCCCCTCTTAAAGCCTTCCAAGTTGGCGGCGGCCATCACCACTTCCTGGGGCAGGGAGTCCCACAATTTAACCATGCGTTGTGTGAAGAAATATTTCCTTTTGTCTGTTTTGAATTTCTCACCCTCCAGCTTCAGCAGATGACCCCGTGTTCTGGTATTATGAGAAAGGGAGAAAAGCCTCTCCCTGTCCAAGCTCTCCATACCATGCATAATTTTATAGACCTCTATCATATCTTGAACATTCAAAATCAGTTGCAAACTAGAACTCTGTGGTTTGGAATATGCCATTCCCTTGCTTCTCCGTCAAAGAATGTGCACGCTGGTAAGGTTGCAGGAAGTTATAGCTGGATGTCCAAGGAGCAGACCCAAGGAGATGGGTGATGCCACACACAGCTAAAAAAGATAACCAACCATAGTCCACCTTCAAGAAGGATGAACATGTAATGAGGGAAAATAACTTCCCTGCAGACTCAAGGAAACATTATATTCAAGTTTTGGCAACAGGATTCCTGCTACATATCAGAATGGAACTAGACATGACCCTTAAGAGAAGGCTGCTACTGCAGACAGCAACCCTACGCCAAACTCTCTGGACTCTCTCTGTAGCCTTTAGCCAAAACTACCCACCAGCCAAGGATGACGACGACGACGAAGACGAAGAAGAAAAAAAAGAAGAAGAAGAGTTGGTTTTTATATGCCAACTTTCTCTACCACTTAAGGGAGACTCGAACCGGCTTACAATCACCTTCCCTTCTCCTCCCCGCAACAAGACACCCTGTGAGGTGGGTGGGGCTGAGAGAGCTCTAACAGAGCTGTAACTTGCCCAAGGTCACCCAGCTGGCTTCACGTGGAGGAGTGGGGAATTAAATCCAGTTCACCAGATTATTATCCTCCGCTCATGTGGAAGAGTGGGAAATCAAACCCGTTTCTCCAGATCAGAGTCCACTGCTCCAAACCACAGCTCTTAACCACTACACCACACAAGCCCACAAAATGGGAATGCCTGGCTCAAGATTACAGGAAGAAGGTGGAGAGCCTGAACCTGCTGGGCTGCAGCCCTTTCTCAGGTATCTCATCGAGCTACCCCAAATTCCCTTCCAAGAGACCTTGCACACAAAACCTGGATCTTGCTTGGGAGGAACCCCAAACGGATGAATAATCACCAACGTGCTTCTGTTTCCCCAGTGTGCAGAGCAGGATGGTGAATTTGCACCCATGATCAAATGAGTAGTTCCTAATTAAGGCTCTTCAAACAAATCCTGGAGCCTATTAAGTAGAAACCCGAAATAGATGAGGGATAATAAGAGTGATTCCTCTTGTTTTCCCAGTGCACATGGAAGCATCCTGACTTCTCCCCAGGAACCAAACTAGTGGAGCAGAAAAAGAACAGGGACGGCAACCGCTCCAGTGCCAAAGCAACCTATTTATATCTCCCCATTAATAAGGCCGCAATCTGAACCGTGCTGTATCAAACTGCAAGAGTTAAAAGGAGTGAGACAAGCCATCCTCTCTTTTTATTTTAGGGTTTTTGGGAAACAATAAAGCATCAATCTAAACAGCTCAGACTTCACAATGTTTCAACGATGGCTTGGATTTCCCTTCATGGAGGTCAGCTGGTATATCAAAAATTCCTAGATCAGGACATTCAACGCGTAGCTTTTGACTGACAAGGAGG
Source organism: Euleptes europaea (assembly GCF_029931775.1). NCBI lineage: Eukaryota > Metazoa > Chordata > Lepidosauria > Squamata > Sphaerodactylidae > Euleptes > Euleptes europaea. The sequence continues at coordinate 790,856 of NC_079315.1, read as the reverse complement.
CACTCCCCATTTTGTAAGTTAATGTAGGCTGGCCTCCTCTGTTAACATAAGAACATAAGAAAGCCCATGCTGGATCAGACCCAGGCCCATCAAATCCAGCTAGTCTGTTCACACAGAGGCCAACCAGGTGCCTCTAGGAAGCCCACAAGCAAGACGACTGCAGCAGCAGCATCCTGCTTGTGTTCCACAGCACCTAATATAATAAGCATGCTCCTCTGATCCTGGAGAGAATAGGTATGCAGCATGACTAGCATCCATTTTTACTATAACAACACAGGGGCTACAATTCTGTTCCCTCACGAGAGTTACAGGGGACAGCAAGGCGGTGGAAGAAGCTGAACGTCCCGAAGTTTCAAGGTGAGGCATGAGGCGAGGGCATGAATTATTTCCCTTTTCCCCAAACCGCTGTCTAACTATTCTAATTACCCGTGGCAGCAGCGAGACAGCAGGTCCGGTAGAAGCTTCTATTTTGTGGAATTTTACAGAGAGAGTATGATAAAAACGATGAGTTCAAGCAGTACCAGAGGAAAATGTGTCACCTTGTCATCTTAGGGAGATGACCAGTCTTCTTTTTATAACAAGAGTCAAATCCTATTTGGGCTCAAAGTCAGATTCAAGAGGTGTGACACAGTTATGGTTCAACCGGCTATGATTTAACTTGTGTGTGTGTGTTTTTTTAAGGGAATTCAGATTCCTCTCCTTTTCCCTTCAGCGGTTTATAAAACCATGCATGAATTGCAGAAAGGGAAAAGAGAAAAATTTATCACTCTCTCATAACACTAAAACTCAAAGTAACGTTAATGAAAAGGGCTGACAAGGGGATTCAGAAGGAGCTTCACAAAATGGACAATTAATATACCGTCAGTTAGTCTTTATTACAGCCCATGGGCCATCCAGAAACAGAAAAAAACACAATTATCGAGTTAATGACCTACGTATACGTATGTGTGTACCGTCAAGTCACAGCTGACTTATGGCGACCCCGTAGGGTTTTCAAAGCAAGAAACATGCAGAGGTGGTTTGCCCTTGCCTGACTCTGAATGACGACCCTGGACTTCCTTAGTGGTCTCCCATCCAAGTACTAACCTGGGCCAATGAGATTGGGCTATCCTGGACCATCCAGGTCAGGGGAAGTTGGAAAATACCAGCATGGAAACAGTAACACAGCCTTTTTCCTGCCCACTCAACTGCTTAGAAGCAACCTTGTCCTAGGCTGCCTTAGGTTTAACAAAAAAAAAAGCTTGTAAAGGAAAATAAATCACAGAACTCGTTTTAGTGATGGCTGAACCCTAAAGGACTAGATACAAAGAAAGGAGAGCAGAGAAAGAAACCACAGCAGGGAAATCAGTAAGAGAATACCAATGTAACGAAGCGAAGGCATGTAAATACACAAATGGTAGCAGCTAGTCAGGCGGTAGGGTTGCCAGCCTCCAGGTACTAGCTGGAGATCGCCTTCTATTACAACTGATCTCCAGCCAATAGGGATCAGTTCTCCTGGAGAAAATGGCCACTTTGGCAATTGGACTCTATGGCATTGAAGTCCCTCCCCTCCCCAAACCCCACCCTCCTCAGCCTTTGCCCCAAAAACCTCCTGCTGGTGGTGAAGAGGGACCTGGCAAATGCTATCAGATGGCAGTAGGAAAATGGAGCTCTAACAGAAAGACTGTCTGCAAAAATAAATGTGAATCTTGTGGCACCTCAGGGAGAATCCAGTGTGAAAAACATTGGCTTGGGATTCATTAAGAGATTTCACACTACCGCCCAGTAACTAAGGTAACTAGTAAATGTTCTCTGTACTATTTTTGAACTTTACAAAATTGCATTTAAACATTCCTAACGGAGTGATACCTCTGCACAACCTGTCTTTCCTTTTCTTCATCTTAAAAAAAAAAAAAAGTTTTCCCAATTCTTGTTGATATTCTTTTAAGCAGTTGCCAGCTTAGAAAGTTTAGCTAAAATGATCACTGCCTGGAGGTTATCCAAAGGGGCTCTGTTGGGGGATCCCTGCTTCTTGGAGCCGATCCAACCAGGCCTGTCACATTTGCCTTATTTATTTCAGTCATGCTCTTGGGAAAGAAGGGATGCACTAAAGTGAAGACCATATCGCAAGGGCGGCACATTCTAAGGAAGTACCATAAGGTTTCTGACTTACACAACACATCGTTTCCTTATGGGCCTGGAGCGGGCTGCTCCCCTCTCTGGATTCTTTCAAGCTCTCCGACTTTGACTCCTGAGAGGCATTCCAGTTTGCTAAAAATACGTCACCCAGTGACTTTCAACCATTCTGCCTCGAGGGACACATTCCCATATCAACATATCTGCTAAATAATCCCACTGCGAAATGTTGCGAGGTGCAAAGAACGGAGTCAGAGAAAGGCCCATGGTAGGGATGCCAACCTGCAGGCACTAGCTGGAGATCTCCTGCAATTACGACTGATCTCTAGCCGATAGAGATCAGTTCCCCTGGAGAAAATGGCCGCTTCGGCAATTGGACTCTATGGCATTGAAGTCCCTCCCCTCCCCCAAACCCCGCCCTCTTCAGGCTCCACCCCCAAAAACCTCCCACCGGTGGCGAAGAGGGACCTGGCAACCCTAGCCCACGGTAAGAAGCAAAGAGGAAATCTCAAAGGTGCCAACAACAATGGCAACTAGAAAAAAAACAAGCATGCTGTCTTTTTTGTGTATCATACAAAAACAGTTGAAAGCGTATGTTTAAAACATCCAAATGTCTATTTTATACATATTTTTAAAACAGTACATCGTACATAGCAGCCAATGTGGCAGAGGGGTCAGAGTAGTAAACTAGGTCTGAGCAGAACCAACTTTAAATTGCTGCTTGCCAAGAAAATCCCTGGATGGACTCGAGCCAGACAATCACTCGTGGCTTTAACTACCTCATAGATTTGTTGTGATGGTAATTTAGAGAAGGGCCCTGAACTCCACTGAGGAAGGGAAGGATATAAGGGACACATGACCAAGCCTGAAAAACTGAACAAAGTAAATAGCATTTACTACTTCTACTACTACTACTACTGTCTCTCTCTAAGAAAGGAAAACGATCCACGAAACATTATCTTATTTCACTTTAACACTACCCACTCCATATCTAGACAAAACAGCACTTATCTCCATGCACACTTCACCCATCTATAATAAAAAAATAAAGATAGTATACAATTACAGCCTCCTTGTAGTCTAAAATTCTCTTGTATTTATTCTTTATGCAGTTTGCTAACAACAGAGACATAAAATACATGCTGAATCAGCATTGCTGATGTTGTCTCAAACAGTTTCTTCCAACTCTGAGGAAATGTCTAAGCCATAGGGTGTGCACCCCGTTCATGGGAAGTACTTGCCGGGTCAGTTTCTTGAGTCTCAGTTGTCACTCAGGGTGAGCTTATCAAGCACCCAAGAAAACCCCCCTGAGACCCGCTGGAATAGAGTTTAAAAACCACTGGGTCAAAACGATTGTCCACAATTCAGAAACAGAGACCAGAAGAAACCATGTGTGGGTGAGCAGACCAGCAGCGGCTCTCCAGGGTCTCAGGCTGAGGTCTTTCCCATCACCTACTTGCCTGGTCCCCTTAACTGGAGATGCCGGGGATTGAACCTGGGATCTTCTGCATGCCAAGCAGATGCTCTACCACTGAGCCACGGCCCCTCCCATAAGCACATGAAGCTGCCTTGTACTGAATCAGACCCTGGGTCCATCAAAGTCAGTATTGTCTACACAGACTGGCAGCGGCTTCTCCAGGGTCTCAGGCAGAGAAAGATCTTTCACATCACCTCCTTGCCTAGTCCCTTTAAACTGGAGATGCCAGGGATTGAACCTGGGACCTTTTCGCATGCCAAGCAGAGGCTCTAGCACTGAGCCACAGCCCCTCCCATGATCTCTGTCTCTCTCTCTCACACACACACACACACTATCACAACTCAGACGTCTTGCATGAGTGGCCAAAGGGAATCACCTGTCAGCCTTAGGTCTCCACCCTTGCTGTAACACCTGCTCTTGCTGTGTGTGTGTGTGCATAAAGTGCTTGTGGCAACCTCGCAGGGTTTTCAAGGCAAGAGATATTCAGAGGTGGTTTGCCATTGCCTGCCTCTGCATCATGACCCTGGTATTCCTCGGCGGTCTCCCATCCAAATACTTGCCAGGGCCGGCTCTGCTTAGCTTCTGAGATCGGACGAGATCCGGATAGCCTGGGACAACCAGGTCAAGGCAGAGATGAACAGTGGTGGTTTGCCATTGCCTGCCTCTGGAACAGGGACTTGGACCAGCGACAGCCATTCTGAACTTGGGGAGAAGAAGACAAGGGGGGGGGGAAACTCTCACACTTCCTTCCCCAAGCGATCACTCATACACTCCCAGCGCAATCCTATGCAGGTTTACTCAGTGGTGAGTCCCACTGTATTCAATGTGGCTTACTCCCAGGTAACAGTATTGGATTGTACCTTTGTTGTCTGTTATTTCACCTGACAGGTGCAATTAAATATTTAAATACATGTAGAAACGACCCCACCCAAGTTTCCAAAACACTATTTAAAGAAGAAGAAAAAACCTTAAATACAGGGATGGTAGAAGAACATAGCTAAGCCCCTGGTTCAAATCCCAATTAATGGTCTGAGGGCTTTATTGCTGGAATTACATTCAGTAGGAAACAACCTTCAAGCACGATTCCCTAATGAGCGGTGATGGAAAGTGCTGTCAAGTCGCAGCCAACTTATGGCAACCGCATATGGTTTTCAAGGCAAGAGATGTTCAGAGGTGGTTGGCCATTGCCGGTCTCTGCATAGCAACCCTGGTATTCCTTGGTGGTCTCCCACTGAAATATCTACCAGGGCCAACCCTGCTTAGACTCCCAGATCTGACGAGATCGGGCTAGCCTGGCCCATCCAGGCTAGGTCAGAAGGTACTGACTATGTATATTCATCCATTTTTATTTGTTTCTTCGATTTCTACCATTTCTTCCAACCAAAGTTCTCAAGGTCAGAGGATTCTATGGCCAAAAAAGCATCCCCTACCAACAACCCTTGCATGTAGACAACAATTATGTATTGTTAGCTACTAAGGACATAGGTATATTGAATATAGCATATCTACTAGAATTATGTACTGCTATCTATTAAGAACATATGTATATCGAATATAGTATATTTACTAATAAAACCAATTAAATATTGTTACCTATGTATACAGTGGTAGGCAGGAGAATATGCTTAGGCCTCTCTCTTCCTTTAAAAGACTTATTCTACACTAGATTTATAAATAAGTAAATAGGTTTGGTATGATTTATACCCGCTCCAAAAAGTAGCCAATGGGTATTTTGTAATAGGTACTTAGTCGTGTTTATGTATAATGTGTGTATGTTGCTTGTTTTGCCTGGTTTGTTTTACGTTGTTTGAAAATAAAAATTTATATTAAAAAACAACATGTAGATTTCCCATGCCTTTTTTTAAAAAGGCCAAAAGCCGCTGTAGAAGCTACAAGTACTTTCATGGATTTAAGCAGAAGAAAAATTTCTGCAGCCTTCCATTCAAGTCTTATGTCTGTTTAAGCAGCTTTTGTTTTCTTATTTTTTTAAAAAAGGCAGAAGCACTGAGATGCAACTGAACACCCTGTGTGGTCTCCACGTAAGGCGTAAGAAATCATCTATTCTCTCCAGGATCAGAGGAGCATGCCGAATATATTAGGTGCTGTGGAGCACAGGCAGGATGGTGCTGCTGCAGTCGTCTTGCTTGTGGGCTTCCTGGAGGCACCTGGTTGGCCACCATGTGAACAGACTGCTGGACTTGATGGGCCTTGGTCTGATCCAGCAGGGCCTTCCTTATGTTCTTATGAGCATGCCTACTGTATTAAGTGCTGAGGAACACAGGCAGGATAAATGCTGCTGCAGTGGTCTTGTTTGTGGGCTTCCTAGAGGCACCTGGTTGGCAACTGTGAGAACAGACTGCCGGACTTGATGGGCCTTGGTCTGATCCAGCAGGGCTTTTCTTCGGTTTATGTTCTTATGTTTAATCCCGGATTTCTGTAAATGGACATTATAGAGCTGAGTGAGACATTCAAGTTGGGGATCTGGTTCTCATTAGCCAACTCACTTTACTCAACGGAGGTAAATAAAGGATGACACAGTCCTTCGGCCGAGCATCTGATGACTCACCTCTGAAATGCCCATTCATTTTTAACTTCATCAAGTTGCCAAGAAGGGAAGGTTTTTTTTTCCATTAGGGTAATTTAAAAAACAACAACTTCAGAACCTAACATGGTAAAGATATGGTGGAATTTAAATCTACATGGTCAAAGGCCGCTGAATATTGGGATAAATTGGCAAAAACGGATCTTAAAAGAATAGTTAACGAATTATAGCATAATGTGATTTTAACTAATGTATAATAAGTGAATTTTTTTTTTAATATTGTCACAACATTCCATCGGAAGTCGAATGGTGATGGGCACCGTGGTGGGGGGTGGGATTTGGATTCAGGGCGCTATCGGATTTTTATATTAATAATAATGTACCAGCAGATAATTAATGCTCTGTATATGTATTTTTTCTTTTATATATTTTTTCTTTTCTTTTTTCTTTTCTTTTCTTTTTTTTTTTTTGGTATTCTTTGTATGATTTATTATAAAAAAAAAGCAATAAAAAAAAGAAAAAAAGAAAAAAAAGAACCTAACTGTAAATTATTCTAATGATGGACTACCGGGGTTATTTATTTAGAGAGCAGGGAACACGGTGCCTCTGTTTTTATTTGTAACAGAGAACCAAACAGGAGGCGGACACTGCCATCCTAAGCAGTTTCCTCTCCTTTATGTCCATTGACTTCAATGGATTTTGAAGAAGAAGAAGAGCTGGTTTTTATATGCCGACTTTCTCCACCACTTAAGGAAGAATCAATCCGGCTTACAATCACCTTCCCTTCCCCTCCCCGCAACAGACACCCTGTGAGGTAGGTGCGGCTGAGAGAGCTGTGACTAGCCCAAGGTCACCCAGTCGGCTTCGTGTGGAGGAGAGGGGAAACCAATCCAGTTCACCAGATTAGCCTCCGCCGCTCATGTGGAGGAGTGGGGAATCGATCCCAGTTCTCCAGATCAGAGTCCACCGCTCCAAACCACCACTCTTAACCACTACACCACGCTGGCTGCCTTGAAGGGTATAACTCTGCTTGAGATGGCAATGCCAGGGTTTGATGCTGGTTTTCTATCAGACTGAGCATCGGGCAAAGAGGTCGCCATCTTGTCTGACTATGCCACTCCACAAATCTGACAAAGGGAGCGTTGACGCTCAAGAGCTCATGCTGCAAAAATCTTGTTGGTCTTTAAGGTGCTACCAGACTTGAATCGAGTTGCTCTGCTGCAGACCAACACAGTTACTGTCTGAAAGTATCTTCAGGGGGAGTCTTATTGGTAATTGTACTACAGGAATCACCAATTTTCTCCATGCATTGCACAAGCACTGTTCATTTGTGACTAGTTTTTTTTTTGAGAGAGAGAGGAAAGAAATGTCTGCTGAAGCATTCAAATGATTCCCCACCAAACTAAGCCAAAATGGAACCATGCTGTCCTTGAATAGGCAAGGTCAAAGAAACCAGCAAATGAAGGAGAACACAGCAAAACAAGCAGAGGATCCTTGAATCAACTCCCAACCAAAACATGTCAGGGAGTCTAGTTGTCTACAATCACCTTCCTTTCCCCTCCCCACAACAGACACCCTGTGAGGTAGGTGGGCCTGAGAGAGCTGTGACTAGCCCAAGGTCACCCAGCTGGCTTCGTGTGTAGGAGTGAGGAAACAAATCCAGTTCACCAGATTAGCTTCCGCCGCTCATGTGGAGAAGTGGGGAATCGAACCCAATTCTCCAGATCAGACTCCACCGCTCCAAACCACCACTCTTAACCACTACACCACGTTAGTATTTACACGCCATCATGGGCCCAACTGCAATGGAGGAACCATCTTGGTGGCTACCCTATGACTGGTGTCGACTTCATCTTGACCATAATGCTTCACTCAGATGTCACTTCAAGGTGACAATAAAGAAGACGAGCAGAAACCTGTCTTGTTGCCATGTCTGGAAACCCGTCTCCGCTGTGGGAAGGGCTGTGGATCAGTGGTTGAGCTTCTGCTTGGCACGCAGAAGGTCCCAGGTTCAATCCCCGGCACCTCCAGTTAAAGGGACTAGGCAAGGAGGTGATGTGAAAGACCTCTGCATAAGACCCTGGAGAGTTGCTGCTGGTCTTTGACAATACTGATGGCCCAAGGATCTGACTCAATATAAGGCAGCTTCACAGGTTCATGTGTTCTCCCACAAAGAATCCTGGTTAGACGTTTTATTATATGTTTTATTTTATGTATTATTTATAATATTTATACCCAGCTTGCTTCTTGGATCAAGGCAGTTATCTGTGATGTACGAATGCAAGAGCTTAGGTAACTAGAATGAGTTTCCCTGCGGCAAACCGGGATTCTAACAAGCTATATATTTGTACTCATGCATCACAGTTAACCCGAGTTAGTTTGTCACCAGGATTATTCACATGAGATGGGAGAGGAGAGAGGAAGACAGAGCATGCACAAACCCAGCCAACAGTTGCTACTTGAGCATCTTTGCCTAAAGTGATATATCAACCCAGCTTTAGTACAAGGATGCCAACTACATTAACCTTAACTTGCTCCAATTTAGTTGGTTGAAATCGCTACTGGTAAGCAAAGGGTATGAATTTCCTAACGATCACCAGAAGCAGGAGGGAAAGTGAACTCTGGAGAACCAAAGCAAAGAGGGGGTGAAATGTATTACATTTCCATCCGCTAATCGTCAAGACGGCTACATTACAAATGATGCTTAGGATAATCCACTCAGAACTGCCCTGTTCCAATGTGACATTTTTCTATGAATATATAAATAAGAGATAGAATTGTTCATTTCTTAACTTCTGGTTCCAGCGAGAGAATCATTGTTCGGGCACGCATTCAATATCCAGGCTCATGTATCTCCAAATCTGACAAGATAAGGTCAAAGTCTGGTCATGAGGATCTAGCCGTCCCTGCTACACTCCTTCCCCCTGGAACCGGCTGCCGAAGCTTCCTCTCCTACCCCCCCCCCCAGACAAATTCCACCAACATCTCCTTCCCTGAGCTGTGACTACCCCTGATTTTACTGCAGCCTTTGCCCTGTGCCAGATGGGATGGTCAAAATGGTCGCCTGGGTAGTCATCCAGAGAAAATCCCCCATTGTTCAAAGAGGAGAAAATAAAAAGACTGCAGCAGTCAATGTGAGGTAATAATTAAGGTCAAAGCGGATGGTGCAAGTAAATGACAGACAGACAGACAGACAGAATTACTTGGCTGAAAATTCCCTATGCATTTTGCCAACAGGTTTCTTCAAGGGAATCTGTAATACAGGGGTGGGGAACGTCAGGCCCGGGGGCCATTTAAGGCCCACGAAATCATTTGGTCTGGCCCTTTGTGGGTCCTGGCAGATCTCTAGCTCAGAAGGATCTAAGACTGGTGATCCACCCCCTCCCATGGACAGGAATAGCCTCTATTCAAGGCAGATGTGAGTTTGTTTTGCCGAGAAAAGGAACCTTTTTCCCCCCTTGCAGAACAGGCGTTAGCTATGGAGCTGCTAGGACCGCCCAAGAAACTGTGTTAACCCTATCCCACCTGGGCCATGGAGAAATATATTTCCTCGGTACTACAAGAGGGCTGGGGGCGGAAGTGGCGACAATGGAGGAATTAAATGAGGCAGAGCCAGAATGCGCGGGGGGGGGGGAGTTCTTAGCCAGTGTGTCCTCATTTCATCCCTGCAGGTGGAGGTAGCAGGAGCCGGCTGTAGAATCCGGCCTCGACCATGCGGAGCAGGAGCAACTCCAGCGTGCGGCTGGACGGCTACGCCCGGCTGGTAAAACAGACCATCCTGTGCCACCAGGTGGGCGAGTGCACCACCGGTTGGATGCCTGCCTGCTTGCCCGTGCGGGGGAGGGGGCTCATCTGGGGCAGCTGCCTGCTTGGGGCTTGGTTGGCTAATTTTTAAGTTTATAATTTTGTATGTCCCACAAATGATGTTTTAAATATCCAAATGGCCCTTGGAGGAAAAAAGGTTCCCCACCCCTGCTGTAATATAATATACAAATATAATGTTGAGTTCTCGTAGTTATAGAACAATGGTTATTTAGTTAAAATTATGAAGCCCCAACATGAGCTGGCCCCTTCCAACTCTATGATTCTATGAAATGATGTTCATTTCATAATAGTTCAGACTTATGGAGCTGAAAATGTTTGTATTCCAAATAACGTAATGATGAGCTTTGGTGACCTGACCAGTTAAAGGCTGCCTGACTAGCTTGAAAGACGCTTGGAACACAGGGATATAAAAAAAGGTAGAGCATTTCCACATGATCTTGAATCATGAAATGTGATAGACCTATCATCAAACACAACCAAGGTCTAAATACTAGGGCATCGGCACACTACTCCTCAAAAGGGGACATATAATGTATTTTCCAAAACAGTTAAAATAGTTTGCACACCACCCAGAAAACTGAAATTTGGTATCATCACATCCCAACAGACCCTTACTGTTAGCAAAAGACAAAGAGGATATTTGTACATCTCTGCCGTACACTGGGGTACATTACATTAAAACCCAAATAGCGCATTTCCACGCCACCGAGAAAGCTGAAATTTGATGCACTTCAAAAAAAATCAGAGGGTGGGATATGACTGAGTTAGTTTCAAAACAGAAGTCAGCTTTCGGCTACAAAGCAAACCAAGAACACTGGGCCAGGGGAGTCCTTCATGAATCAGACTTGGATTTGGGTGAATAACCAGGTTTTCAGTACAAGCCAGAAGTTATAGCTATGTTTGCAAAATGCAAGATTTATTTTAAGGTGCAACGGAGTACCTTAGAAGTGCTCAGAATACGAGCGAGCAAATGCACAACGCTAACTACAGTTTTGTTCCTTTGGAGAGAATACTGTTATCGTCACTTGGGAAGGACTGAAGTCACAGTTTACCATCCAACCATAACATTTCCCTCCTTACACTGCTGCTCACTGTGGGCAGCCAGTTCAGCTGCGATGGAATTTTCCTACAATGTAGACTATTAGTCAGCGGCATGCAGAGAAGGCCAAGCGACCTCATTGCCTTTTCGTCAAAATAGTTTTCAGGATACCAACAGTTCATCTGTTCGGCTTAAGTGACTTTAGCATCACCCTGCTCTTTAGCATCACAACGTAAGAGGTATACCTAGAGTACTGGGTTCCGTTCTGGGCACCGCAATTTAAGAAGGATGTAGACAAGGTGGAACGTGTCCAGAGGAGGGCAACAAAGATGGTGAGGGGTCTGGAGGCCAAGTCCTATGAGGAAAGGTTGAAGGAGCTGAGTATGTTTAGCCTGAAGAGGAGAAGGCTGAGAGGGGATATGATAACCATCTTCAAGTACTTGAAGGACTGTCATATAGAAGAAGGTGCCGAGTTGTTTTCTGTTGCTCCAGAAGGTCGGACCAGAACCAATGGGTTGAAATTAAATCAAAATAGTTTCCGTCTAGACATTAGGAATAATTTTCTAACAGCTAGAGCGGTTCCTCAGTGGAACAGGCTTCCTCGGGAGGTGGTGAGCTCTCCTTCCTTGGAGGTTTTTAAGCAGAGGCTGGATGGCCATCTGTCAGCAATGCTGATTCTATGACCTTAGGCATATCATAAGAGGGAGGGCATCTTGGCCATCTTCCGAGCATGGAGTATGGATCACTGGTGGTGTGGGGAGGGGAGGTAGTTGTGAATTTCCTCCATTGTGCAGGGGGTTGGACTAGATGAGCCTGGTGGTTCCTTCCAAATCTATGATTCTATTATTCTACTCTCCCCTACTGAAGCCCTGTGACTCCTAGCTAATACCCTTCAAGGGTCTAGTGAATTTCTATGCACTGGAAGCATTTATGGATTACTTTCTCAGGCTGTTCTAAACTCTGCACATAACCACCAAAGTTTTTGGCATAACTGTTTTTCTCTAGCCAGCACAGTGTAGTGGTTGAGAGCGGTGGACTGTAATCTGGAGAACTGGGTTCGATTCCCCATTCCACATGAACTGCGGACCGTAATATGGTGAACCGGGTTGGTTTCCCCCCTCCTACACTCGAAGCCTGCTGGGTGACCTTGGGATAGTCACGGTTCTCTCTGAACTCTCCCCATCTACCTCACAAGGTGTCTGTTGTGTGGAGGGGAGGGGAAGGTGATTGTAAGCTGGTTTGATTCTCCTTAAAAGGTAGAGAAAATCGGTATATAAAAACCAACTTTTCTAATCAGATGTCGGGGGTAGTAAGGGCAATTAAAGGGTCTTCAAGGTGAGAGGAAAAGAATCTGTAAGTTGTTGTCGCTTTCAGGAGAACAGAGAATTGCCTTTCTATCGAGGGCATTTCTCTCCTGTCCTTCTCCCAAAGAGCTCAGGGTCTGTGTACGGGCATCTTCCTTCCCCACGTTGACAGCATATGAGGTCACCCAATGCATTTCATGTCAGGGCTGGGACTTGAACCCAGGTGTATCAGATGCTACCCACAACATCACAATGAAACTCTACCCACAACATCACAATGGCGTCCCCCATGTTAGAGAGGGACCAGCCACTGGACTGTGGTGGACTGTGCAAAGAACTTGTTGAGAGGGTAGCAGCGGTTTAGTTAGGCCTAGTCTGAGCCAGCGTGGTGTAGTGGTTAAGAGCGGTGGTTCGGAACAGAGGACTCTGATCTGGAGAACCGGGTTTGATTCCCCACTCCTCCACACGAGCGGCAGAGGCTAATCTGGTGAACTGGATTTGTTTCCCCACTCCTACACACGAAGCCAGCTGGGTGACCTTGGGCTAATCACAGCTCTCTTAGAGCTCTCTCAGCCCCACCTACCTCACAGGGTGTCTGTTGTGGGGAGGGGAAGGGAAGGCGATTGTAAGCCAGTTTGATTCTTCCTTAAGTGGTAGAGAGTCAGCATATAAAAACCAACTCTTCTTCTTTCTAGTTTTAACTGAGGTAAGGTCAGCTCTACTGCAGTCAGCTCTTACACTGTGCTGCGTAACTTTGGTCTCTGAAATAAGAACTGATGCAAATTCAGTGGCTCAATCAGCCTTCTTCAGTGGTCACTAATACATAGATACACACACACAAGCATTTTTTAAGGCAAAGAATACCCCTGGATCATCCTTCTTAACACCTAATGAATGCAGACAGGATGGTTATTCCCCTGACCTATAATAGCACGTACAAACTAGTTCCGGAAGTTACAGATACTCTAAGGTGTAAGTTTCCTTTTCTATTCACCAGGAATCTCAAGGATATGTTGTTTAGGAGTAGGTTACGAACACCTACTACAGACTACGCCACAACTGATGGGAGGGAAATGCCCAAATGGTTTTTCCTTGTGGGCATTGCTCTGTTCGTGTCCTCTCAACTGTAACAAAAACTTTTCAGAATTCATCTAAAAATAGGATCTTTTATATAAACTCATTTATGAATTGTAATTCATGGGGTGTAATTTATGTTACCCAGCGGCGCTGTGGCTTAATGTATGTAGGCATGATGACCAGATCTGTCAAGACTTATATATGTGAGCATAGAAGCTCCATTAGAACAAAAAAAGGGGGGCATGCTCCACTTGTTAAACATTATTTGGCCTTCGGACATTCAGATAAGCAGTTGAAATCCTGGGCGGTGGAACACCTGCGTGCTGAGACGTTCTGGATCTTCAATTTCCAGACATTAGCACCACAAGGACTGAATGAGGATATTGATTGGATGCATGTACGACGAAATATGATCATTCTGTGAATTCCTCTATTGAGAGATTTTTGCATTTCTGATCTTTTTTTCCCAACTCTGGGAGGAGAGATGTTTTCCTCTCCAGCTGGTCATGTTCTGTGCTGCTCAGGTGGTATTGTATCATCTTTCATATTCACCTATAGATTATGCCCGGGTCCATCATTTTTGGTATTTTGTTAGATTGCCAGTTCTATATTCATATACACACACACACACACACACACACACACACACATATATATATGCCAGTGGTATATACATACCACAAGAAAGTGAACTGCCAAAATTAAGTTGGTAAGACATTTCATTTATTTAGTATAATTTTTTTCGTTAAGATTATTTTGTTAGTACAACCCTAATATATGATATAATTACTATTATATATATGTGTGGGTTTTTTTTGCTATTTTAGATATAATTTACAATCATACATTTTATGCACGAGCATGAAAATCATGGAACAAGATCCACGATCCTAACTATGGGGGTTACCGCACTCTGTATTCCCAGCAATGTATTAAGAGTTTGAAAATGTTGTAAAAAACATTGCTTTAAAAGGGTTTTTGGATACCACGGCTTATAAATGGTTGGAAGATGTCTTCACAGCTAAAGGGGCCAAACAAAGTGTGAACAGTATTTTTTATAACGTTTTCAAACTCTTAATACATCGGTGGGAATACATAGAAAGTGCGAACAGTATTTTTTGTAACATTTTCAAACTCTTAATGCATCGCTGGGAAGACAAGTGCGGTAACCCCCAATGCCACCATTTGGACACACAGAATAAAATGCGTGAGTGATTATTTACATTTTTTCTACCAAGCACTTGTTAACTTTTGGTGTTTTCTGCTTGTTTGTTTTTAAATCTCTATTTTTATTTTCTTAGGAATCAATCAACACCTGTGTTGGTTTATTATATCAACAACTGCTCTCGGTGTGTATGTGTGTCTACGTATTAGTGACCACTGAAGAAGCCTCATTGGGCTGAAACACGTTTGGTCTTATTTACCGTGATTCTGTCCTGACCTGGATGGCCCAGGCTAGCCCTATCTCATAGAATCTGACATGATATCTCTGACCTATTTCTGACAGGTTACTGGATTTTTAAGGTGTGCGGAGAAATGCATTTTATTTGGAAGTCTGGGTTTGATAAAACCATGTTGAGCTTTAAAAGGGTTTTGTCTCTCCTAATGTCAGGCATGGTCTGAGAAAGGAATGTTGTGGTTTCTCCAGGTGCTGGCCTTGGCCAGCTCTGTCTCCTGTAAACAGTGTGTTAGACTGCTCTCTGTGGGAATGCTCCTAGCTCCCTGACAACTCCGGGGAGGGGGGTTGCCATGGTATTCAGATCTACCCCGATTTGCCCTTTGCTCTACCATATATGCCCTGTACTATACCCGTAGTTTTCACTAGTGTCCATCTGACTCCTGGCTTCTGCTACCTGTAGATTTCCCAATAAATCAACTTTCTTTGGACTGTCAGTCTGCTGGTGTTGTTTGTGGGATTATCACGGGACTAGAGTTTACACCTAGCTGAAGACAGGCAGCAAAGGGGAAGTCAATTGCTCCTCAGCCTTGACAAGTAGCAATCATTAAAGCTTTGGAAATGCTAATGGCGCTCCTGGCCACAGACAATGAAATGGCCAGCTCCTATTTTAACTGGGAATCTGACACCTAGAAGGAACACAATGGTGACCTGGATAGCCCAAGGCTAGCCTGAACTCATCAGATCTCAGAAGCTAAGCAGGGTCGGCCCTGGTTAGTATTTGGATGGGTGACCTCCAAGGAATACCAGGGTCGTGACATGGAGGTAAGCAATGGCAAACCACCTCTGAACATCTCTTGCCTTAAAACCCCTATGGAGTCGCCATAAGTTGGCTGTGACTTGATGGAACACACACACACACACACACACACACACAGAGAGAGAGAGAGAGAGAGAGAGAGAGAGACAGACAGACAGACAGACAGACAGACAGACAGACAGACTTGGAGGTGATTGAATCTTCCTGGAGGTTTCAGGAAAGAATTTTTCAGTCCACAAGGGGGTGGGAAAACAGAACAGACAACATCCCTTGGCGTGGAAGGAGAGCCGCCGACCCTGGCTAGTATTTGGATGGGAGACCACCAAGAAAGTCCAGGATTGCTGTGCATGGGAAGGCAATGGCAAACCACCTCGGAACGGCTCTTGCCTTGAGAACTCTACTGGGCTGCTGTAAGTCCGTGCAACTTGACAGCAAAAAAAACCCACCTTCTAAATTAAACAGGTTGCCGTAGAATAAGATCAGCAAGGGCATGTACAGAGTGAGGGACAGGGGAATTGTATGTTTACACTTTTCCTTTGTGTTCCATGCTCAATCTCTTGCTGTGAAGAAAGTATATGTATCTGGAGTTTTAACTATTAATAATTTCTTTACTGTTTTAAATGCTGGTAGTTGTTCTCCATACCAAAGAACCCTTCTCCATTAGAACACACTATTCAAAATAGTTGCCTGGGAAAGGGAGGTGGGCATTTGGCGAATCTTTTATTTCCCCAAGAGTGCACAACTACGGTAAGCCATGCTAACCAGTCACTGGGTAGTAGGAGACAGAGGCACTGGGCGGAGTCTTAAAACAGCAATGCCAGAAGGAAGGCTGGGAGAACTGGCCCTCTCAGCAAGTAATTCCAAAAATTGCCAGCTGGTGGCATTGGTACTGAAAGAACAAGAGAGAAACCCGCTGATCATTGGGCGGGCCAGGAGAGCAATGCATCACTGGGCAGAGACTCGGGGGGCCACTGGTGGGCCGAACACAGAGGCACCCACAGGTCAGCGGGGCCATTACATCTCAAGGCACACTCTTGGTTTATTTGGAATGATAAGACATGCCCAAGAGACCTAGCCCATGTCCACTTGTACATGGCCCAGTGTCCACTGCAAAACCATTGGCAGACAAATCAACTTGGAAAGGGTTCCATAACAACAGAAGGTTTGGAAATAGCTGTGACAGAAGAACCGTCCTCCCTAGGCTGGACCAATAAACTGTCGCCACGTTTTGCAGCCCAATAGCAAACTTGTTTACTTGGAAGTAGGTTGCAGTTACTTCCATGGGGCTTTCTTCCAAGCTGGAATGCTTAGGGGGTACATTTGTAGGCAATCCATTCTACTGACGGTTAGCGCAACACTAGGTGAAACAGCAACCTTCTTCATATGTCTCCTGAACTCTCCAACTGAAGTTAGGTTTTTATCTGCCCAGCTCATACTGCTTTTTAATTGGAGCCATGCAGCTCAGAACCCTACGCAAAACTGAGAAAAGAGGAAACAGCATATCCTCTGCATACCGAGACACAGAAAGGCCCTGGGGCATGCTGGCTACCATATGGTCCCTAAAGGTAGCACTTTGCTTTAAAAGAAAGAAGGGCAGGGAGGCAACACACTAAGTGGAAGGACCCTGGGTGATAGAAACGGAAGGTCTTTCCACAGAGATGCACAACAACCAAAGACATTAGCTTGCAAGTCACAAAGCCGTAGGGGGGAAAAGGGGATTTGATGCAGGTCTTTACGTAAGCCAACAGTACTGAGCGTACTCTGGAATATACCCTAATGCAATCTATAATCAGACATTTGTTCCAGGATAACTCAAGTTTCTATGAAGCTGATTTCTTCAACCAGTACAAATTATGATTAATCAAATGTTCGTGATTATTTATCTGATTTAGTATAACTCCTGTATTTTATTTGTGTATAATTTATTCTGGTTTATCTTGACCTTGGAACGGGCTAGGAAACGAAGTGTCAGAACTCTGACCACCAGCAATCTTATTCAGCTATTCCTCCGGCTTCTGAAAATGTACTACCCACACACTTCCAATCATACCTTGAAAATGCACAAGACTAGAAAGTTGCTTTTTTCCTCCACCGTTATAATTAATTGTTTATAATGATGTCTTTTACAGTCTCGGTCTCATCAATGTACCTAATTCTCAACGTGGCCACATCTGTGGATACTTAAATTCAGAGAATGGAGCCATAAACACACAAGACAGGTTTTTCTACAGCCTTGAGCAAAGCCCCAGGTTTGCAGAAATATTCTAACAACAATAAAAATTGGGGGGTTCCTCCCCCCCAAAAAAATAAAAATAAAAGAAGCAGTACCTGTGGCTTTAAGAAACAAATGACCTCAGGGGCTGCTGCTTGGCAACCACATCAGTACAGCCAGTTGAAGCCCTGGCTTCTGTCAGTAAAAGACTGAGGGAGGGGAGCTTTGACTCTTGAAAGCTTATACCCTGACGATCTTGCTGGTTTCTAAGGTGCTACTGGACTAAAATCTAGCTCCTCTTCAGGTGTTTGCTCATGTAGGAATAAACATGCAGAAGGGGCCATTGAGCCCTTATTGGCTCCACTTTTCAACTCTGTGTGCTCAAGGGTCATGTGTGGACAGAGCCCACATGACCCCTGTACCTTTCATAGAATCATAGAGTTGGAAGGGGACCACCAGGGGTCATCTAATCCAACCCCCTGCACAATGCAGGAAATTCACAACTACCTCCCCCACACACACATCCCAGTGACCCCTACTCCATGCCCAGAAGATGGCCAAGGTGCCCTCCTCTCTCATCATCTGCCTAAGGTCATAGAATCAGCATTGCTGACAGATGGCCATCTAGCCTCTGCTTAAAAACCTCCAAGGAAGGAGAGCCCACCGCCTCCCGAGGAAGCCTGTCCCACCGAGGAACAGCTCTAACGGTCAGGAAGTTCTTCCTAATGTCTAGACAGAAACTCATGATCCTAGGGCATTTATCATACATAAACCGTTTGCATGTGGGAAATCTCAAGGGTGGAGATGGGGAATGCAATCTATGCAGTCCATTCATCCATTCCAGTGGTGCAAATTAAAATGTTCTGCTGCACGGAAGTATATTATATTTACTTCATTCATCCCCAACGGGATCTCAAAGTGGCTCACCACTTTCTCCCCTTCTCCATTTTATCCTCGCAGCAACCCTGTGAAGTAGGTTAGGCTGAGTGTGTGACCTGGATCTCCCAGATCCTAATCCAACACTCTAACCACCACACCACACTAGGCTCTCCATTACGATAATCCCACAATGCTTTACATGTACAGGTAGCTCCCAGAGACCACCAACAGACTCCCTCGATAATGTATCCACTCTGGTTTGTACACTTACCCCCACAAGCTGGGCATAATTTAGTTGTGAGAAGACATTCAGCCACTAGTCCTTATGAAATCAAGATAATGGCACTTCTGAACAAAAGAACAGCGCAGAATAGGGAGAGGAAATGGATGTCTAACTTAATTGCTTCTTGGATGTACAAATTACAGGGCTTTTAAAGCCTGGACAACCTCTGTATTTCATTGGAAATTGAATCAATCTTTTTTTTAAAAAAATAACAATAATTGTTGTGCCATTAAGAAGGGAAAAGTTAGAGCAGTTACTTAAGTAATATGCAGAGGCAATATGCTTATTTTTATAGGGTAATTTAGATGGAGTATATCACTTTGCAGACCTATGCCTCAAAGCTTCTGAATAAATCTAGCCCCTTCCTAACTCCCATTTCCTAATGCGCCTGATAAAACGAATGCTGCTTATTTGTACCAGCCAAGACTTCTGGGTGCCTGAGGCAGGAAGGCCCATATGGTTCCCACCTTTCAATTTTATTTCTTTTATTTATTTTATATTCAGGCACAATTCCTGTGCCAAACAGCTTCCTGACAGGTAGAAATTCGACAGTTTTAACCCTTGGAAGGGCAATGATAGGAAAAGTCACCTACTGAATTTCTACCTGTCAGTCAGAACTAATAAAGGCACAAAAGCCATGTAGTGGAAAATGCAGCCAACCCGTGGTGACCCCTTATGGGGTTTTCAAGGCAAGACTTGTGCAGAGGTGGCTGGCCCTTGCCTGCCTCTGCATAACTACCTGGGACTTCCTTGGTGGTCTCCCATAGAATCATAGAGTTGGAAGGGACCACCAGGGTCATCAGGTCCAACCCCCTGCACAATGCAGGAAATTCACAACTACCTCCCCCCCACACACACACAGCGACCCCTACTCCATGCCCAGAAGATGGCCAAGGTGCCCTCCTTCACATGATCTGCTTATGGTCACGCAAATACTAACCAGGGCTGACCCTGCTTAGCTTCCAGGTTCTGATGAGATCAGGCTCGCCTGGGCCATCCAGGTCAGGGCAGAAATGAACAGAGGTGGTTTGCAGTTAACTGTTTCTGTTTAGCGGCCCTGGACTTCCTTGGTGGTCTTCCATCCAAATATTAAACAGGGTCGATCCTGCTTCACTTAGAATCATTGAATAGAGTAATAGAATCATAGAGTTGGAAGGGACCACCAGGGTCATCCAGTCCAACCCCCTGCACAACGCAGGAAATTCGCAACTACCTCCCACACACAACCCCCAGTGACCCCTACTCCATGCCCAGAAGATGGCCAAGATGCCCTCCCTCTCATCATCTGCTTAAGGTCATAGAATCAGCATTGCTGACAGATGGCCATCTAGCCTCTGCTTAAAAACCTCCAGGGAAACAGAGCTTACCACCTCCCGAGGAAGCCTGTTCCACTGAGGAACCGCTCTGTTAGAAAATTCTTCCCAATGTCTAGATGGAAACTCTTTTGATTTAATTTCAACCCGTTGGTTCTGGTCCGACCTTCTGGGGCAAAAGAAGACGACTACACCACACTGGCTCCCCAACAACTTGGCACCATTTTCTATATGACAGCCCTTCAAGTACTTGAAGATGGTTCTCATATCCCCTCTCAGTTGTCTCCTCTCCAGGCTAAACATACCCAGCTCCTTCAACCTTTGCTCATAGGACTTGGTCTCCAGATCCCTCGCCATCTTTGTTGCCCTCCTCTGGACACGTTCCAGCTTGTCTACATCTTTCTTAAACTGAGGTGCCCACAACTGAACACAATACTCTAGGTGAGGTCTAACCAGAGCAGAGTAAAACGATCACTTCACGTGATCTGGACACTATACGTCTGTTGATGCAAGGTGGTTTGCCATTAACTGCTTCTGTGTAGCGACCCGGGACTTCCTTGGTGGTCTCCCATCCAAATATTAAACTGGGCCGATCCTGCTTCCCTTTCAAGAACTGACAAGATCAGGCTAGCCTGGAGCATCCAGGTCAGGGTAAGAGATGTTCAGAGGTGGCTTGCCGTGGCCTGGCTCTGCACAGCAACCCTGGACTTCCTTCCAAGTACCAACCAGGGCCAATCCTGCTCAGCTTCTGAGATTTGACGAGACAAGGCTAGCCTGGGCCAAGACCACACAGGTGCAAAAAAAAGGCCATCTTCCCTTGGCTTTCACAACGGCAGTGGGAGCAATAACAACAGCAACAAGAATAAACCACGCTCACTTATTAATGCACTGAATCATTAATATATTAATTACATTAAGTTTATGTATTGACACATTAAAACATTAATAACTTGCCACATTTTGGTGGTAGGTAAAATCTACTGCTCAGGGCAGACGCTTTGTTTTGATTAATGATCAGGCTGTCCCTAATATTTATTATTTGCATTAATGTCTGAGCTTCAGCCGCCCCCTCCCCCAATTCACAGCCCTCTGCCCTTGACCCTGCCAATTTGAATCAAAGCCTCAATTTCAAGAACACGCCTTAAATTCCACCCTAATGAGTCCTGCAAAGGGAAGCTTTTTTTTAAATGGGTTGAATTGGTTTTTTTAAATTAAAATCAATAACCTTTTACGCTGTTAATTTCCTAGGCCCATTTCTAACCACAATTATAATTAAATGGGAGGCGGAAAACCTTCACTGACCTCTGCTGATAACCACTGTGCAAACTTAGTACAGCAAAGGACCAGCCCTGGTTATAAAATGTCACATGGGATCAATCACGACTAAGAGGAATGGGATTCTCTGCTGTGTTTCTTCTCCCAACACAATCCCTTAAGCCGCTATACCGCCACAGTGTGCCATTCCATTGAGCGTAACGGCTGTAGTGACAGAATTGGGGGGGGGGGACATTTGTACCCTCCAGCCAACGCTGTGACTCAGTTCCCATTCTAAATAGGGTTGCCAACCCCCAGGTAGTAGCTGGAGATCTCCTGCTATTACAACTGATCTCCAGCCGATAGAGATCAGTTCCCCTGGAGAAAATGGCCATGTTGGCAATTGGAGTCTATGGCATTGAAGTCCTTCCCCTCCCCAAACCCCACCCTCCTCAGGCTCCACCCAAAAAAACCCTCTCCCGCCAGTGGCAAAGAGGGACCTGGCAACCCTAGTTCAAATCCATATTGGGCCATGAAGGTTATATGATGACTCCGGGCCTCTGCCCCCCGCCTCTCCCTCTATCCTACCTCACAGGATTATTGTGAAGATGAATCATGTACATTATCCTGACATCCTAGGAGTAAGGGTGAGCTAACAATGTTCATAGAATAATAGAGTTGGAAGGAACCACCAGGGTCATCTAGTCCAACCCTCCTGCACAATGCAGGAAATTCATAACAACCTCCCCCACACACACACCCAGTGACCCCCTACTCCATGCCCAGAAGATGGCCAAGGTGCCCTCCCTCTCATGAGCTGCCTAAGGTCACAGGATCAGCACTGCTGACAGATGGCCATCTAGCCTGTGCGTAAAAACCTCCACGGAAGGAGAGCTCACCACCTCCCGAGGAAGCCTGTTCCACTGAGGAACCGCTCTAACCATTACAAAATTCTTCCTGATGTCTAGACAGAAAACCAGTCTGTTACAACCAGTAGTTAAGGAGCAGTGAAGAGGAAAGAACCCAAAAGCCCCACCTGAAGTCACTTGTGGCTCGGGCTGAGTTAGCTACATAAAGGATGGCGCAGAAAATCACACGCTCCTTGAGAGATCCAATTCCTAATCCAGGTCTGATTACATTCGCTTCAAGGCCCGCTTCCCAGCGCTGCATGCCAGCTAATTCTCTGCTCGACGCCTGCTCTCGTCTCCCTGTTATCTTGCTTGCATTTCAATGCCAAGCGGCAACAGCCGAGGTCCCCCGGGCTCCTAATTCAGTAAGTATAACAATTATCTTACAATTTATGCACAGGCAGATGCTGTAACAGCTACTTCAACACATAAGCCATCCAAAGAGGGAAGACCGGTGCGCCGGTGACATTCTGAGGAAAGGTCCATTAGACTCCAAATGGAATATTGAAATCACAAAAATTGCATAAACGGCTACCGAGAGCACGCTCCTGAGAATGTTTACTCAGAAGTAAGCCTCGGTGAATTCGCAAGGCTCACTCCCTAGTCCATGTGTTTAGTTTCCCAGTCTTGGAAAGAAAATGAGCAGTTTTATCTCCTGATAAATTTCAACCGAGTAGGAACAAGTGGCAAAGGAAACAGCAGGTGTAAACCTTCCCAAAAAAATGTGATTAAATTCAAGTGCATCCACCTTGGCTCCTACTATGTAGCATGAAGCAGAAAGTAACATAACCAACTGGTTATGTGCCAGTGAGTGTTTTTCCTAAGTGGCTCAACTCCAGCAGTCCCTAGTTTGGCCAACTGAGAGGACAAAGACGCGACAGTTGCAAAACCACAAAAACCACCGTCTGAGGATGACTGGAAAGAACCTCGAGCTCTGGGCAGGAACCATTTCTCACTCATGCCCAACCTGGAAAACCAGGTAGTTATCAGTGCATTCTTAAAGCAGAGTACCACCGTTTTAAAGAGCCAGCATGGTGTAGTGGTTAAGAGTGGTCGTTTGGAGAGGTGGACTCTGATCTGGAGAACCGGGTTTGATTCCCCCGCTCCTCCACATGAGCAGCGGAGGCTAATCTGGAGAACTCCTACTCATGAAGCCAGCTGGGTGACCCTGGGCTAGTCACACTCTCTCAGTCCCACCTACCTCACAGGGTGTCTGTTGTGGGGAAGGGAAGGTGATTGTAAGCCGGTTTGATTCTTTCTTAAGTGGTAGAGAAAGTCAGCATATAAAAACAAACTCTTCTTCTTCAACCCCATCGAAGTCAAGAGGCTTGCAGGGGGGGGGGATCCAACCCACAGGGAGTCCTAAAAAGGGCAATCAAGTTGCAGGAAAGGCAATTTGGGAACAAACCAGGGCACCTGAGCCATGAAGTTGTGGATTCTTTGAATGCATACGCTCTAAAGGTAAAGGTCCCCTGTGCAAGCACCAGGTCATTCCTGATCCATGGAGTGACGTCACATCCCAACATTTCCTAGGCAGACTTTGTTTATGGGGTGGTTTGCCAGTGCCTTCCCCAGGTGTCATCCCTTTACCCCCAGCAAGCTGGGTACTCGTTTTACCAACCTTGGAAGGCTGAGTTAACCTTGAGCCGGCTACCTGAAACCGACTTCCGTCGGGATCGAACTCAGGTCGTGAGCAGAGCTAGGACTGCATCTTACCACTCCGAGCCACGGGGCTCCTGTGAATACGCTCTATTCAGGTATTACTCCCAGACATGGCTGTTCTATGAACACATGGACACATGAAGGTGCCTTATATCAAATTAGACCATTGGTCCATCAAGGTATTGTCTACTCAGACTGGCAGCGGCTCTCCGGTGTCTTAGGCAGAGGTCTTTTGCGTTGCCTACTGCCTAGGCCCTAGTACATTTAAATGGAGATGCTGGGGATTGAACCTGGGACCTTCTGCATGCCAAGCAGATGCTCTGCCACTGAGCCACTGTCCACCCTCATGCCCTCCCCCCACCACCAGAGTTTAGGCAGAATTATCTGATCCAGACCAGTATTCCTTTTTATAAGCCTAATGAAGGGGGAGGGGGGAACCAACAGTGTTCAATGGCTTCAGATAAACTCTTAGAGACATCTTGTTTTGTTTTATAGATGTTGCCATAGTGTTTGTTGTAACAAGGACATTTAAGGAAATCTAAGAGGATGCGATGCTTGTTTTGTATCACAGAACATCACCTATTTTCTCTCCGCATCACTAGGCACCCGTGCCCAAATAAAAGATGCATTGCAGAATGTATTCGTTTTGACTAATTGCTATTGGTTGCAGTCCAGTCTCCCACGGACGGTTCTCTTGCTGTTTTCCTTTCTTGGTTATATAGCAAGAGAACCTAAGTTGGTACTAAAGAGATTCTCCTTTTAAGAACAGAATCCTGCGTTGACAAAAGGTAACTGGAGACAGCTCGCCTTGCTCAAACGAGCTAAGAATAGCCCAGTGTTTAACTGGAAACTCTCCTGAATCCAGGCTTATATTTTATTTCTTTGATTTCTTCTGTGCATTTTAACATTCTGTGCATTTTAACATTTAAACTTCTAGAGGCTTAAACCACTTAACGCAAAAGGGTTGTTATAAATAAAAAACGGTTGTCACAAATAAAAAAAGGTACAGGAAGGTTTCTGGGAAACTTTCATTGTTGTGAAAAATAAGGACAAACGGTAGGGGTGGGACAATTTCAAGGTGACTGCCTCTTTACTTTCCAAAACTGCAAGGGTAGTTTAGGGGTCAGAGTTCAGACCAGGATGGGGTTGAGGGTGGGGGGAGGAACTGCCATGGAACTCATAGGATAACTTTGGGCAAGTCACTCCTGGAACATTTCAAACTGCAGTGGTACGCGACTTGAATTTGTCCACATAGTTTACGCGTCTGTGCATGTGCAGAGTGCTGTCAAGTTGCAGCCGACTCACAACTTTATGCTGAAGCGGCCGCTTTAGTATGGCTAAAGGACTGGATGAACTTATCCAATTCGCGTTTGTTAGATCTTGAAGGTTTTAACAATATAAGTGGATGGCATGGCTATTTATGGTATGGTAAAATTAAGATACAAGCATCATTTCGTAACCATATAATCAGGTCCTCCTTATTTCATATATGGATGAGATATAAACATATCCTTGAACCAGTAACACCGATGTGGATATCACCTCAATAAATGTTGACATTACGCCCACTTAGATTGGACAAATTTATCACCTACCGAGTTAATTAAATGGGAAGGAAAGAAAAGCTCACTAAAAGACTTTCAGTTACTTAAAGACGATTTACAATGGCTTCAATATCATCAAATTAAATCAGTATTTACACAAGATATGAAGAATGGATTCTCTAAAGAAAAATCACCTTTTCACAGGATGCTATTAGATAATAATACTCAACTGATTTCTAAAATGTATAATCTTCTTTTAACAATTTATTGTGAGCAGGAAATAATCAAACCAACAATGATTAATTGGGCTCAAACTGTGGGACATGATATTGCCCTAAACAAATGGGAAAGACTATGGGCGAAAGACCTGAAAGGAATAAATGTGCAGTCAATTCGAGAAAATATCTATAAAATGATGTATAGATGGCATTTAACGCCTAAGAAGATTGTAGATCTTTGCAAAGTGACATCCCCTAAATGTTGGAAATGTAATAAAGAAGTTGGTTCTTTTTATCATATGTGGTGGACTTGTGACAAAGCTAAGGATTTTTGGGATATGATTTATAACGAATTAAGACTAATAGTACAAAAAAACATACCCAAAACACCAGAAATGATGCTATTAAGTATGATACCTGATGATTTGTTAAAACACAGGACTTTTTTGATTTACGCGACTACAGCTGCAAGACTGCTTTATGCAGCAAAATGGAAAGGGGCAGACACTCCTGGGAAAAAAGACTGGACTATGAAAATGTTTGAACTGGTGGAAATGGCAAAACTTACAGCTATTTTAAATCAAAAAGACAATGTTCAATTTATGGGGGAATGGGAGGCGTGGATGAAATATTGTGAATATGAACTAGGACTGGGGAAAATGGAAGAGTACCTTTTAATCTGATCTAGATGACATTGTTAACATAAAGAAACGTAATCAATTATATTGACAGTATAATGTGATTGAAACCTAATTGAGATATAAGAATAAGATCAGACCATATCACGATGGGATAGAATACTTTATTAAGAGGCGGACGGAGGTGATGGGGAAGTCAATAAATTTTCCTTTATTTTTTATTTTTATTTAGCACTTAAACAATTATAACAACATTACCTATGATTTAGTTTTTAATACTATGTATATTGTTGTTTGTTAACATGGATAATTTATATTATAAAAACCAATAAAATTTTCAAAAAAAAAAAGTTGTAGCCGACTCACAGCATCCCTAACAAGGGGCTTTCAAGGCCAGTGAGAAGCAGAGGCGGTTTGCCGTTGCCTTAGTCTGCAGAGTCTTCCTTGGTGGTCTCCCATCCAAGTACCGACCCTCTGCTTAGCTTCCAAGATCTGACGAGATCCGACTATGCCATACCGCCTTCCCTCCATCCACGTAGTATACACCTGCACATTTTTCTTGTGTGTGCATCGGTGTCCTCATCATAACATGGACAGCTTTTCTGGAATAATGTCTTCATCATTGAAACCCTGGTGAACACTCAGTGTGGATGAACTGAAGAGTCTTTAGCAGGGTGGGAAAGAAAGGGGTATGGCCTGATCAGGCCCAATAGTTCTAGCAAAGCAAAGACTATTTTTTGACACTATCAATTACGTTGGGGAGGGGCCATGGCTCAGCGGTAGAGGCTCTGCTTGGAATGCAGAAGGTCCCAGGTTCAGTCCCCAGCATCTCCAGTTAAAGAGACTAGGCAAGTAGGTGATGTGAAAGACCCCTGCCTGAGATCCCGGAGAGCCACTGCTGGTCTGAGTAGGCAATACTGACTTTGATGAACCCAGAGTCTGATTCAGTATAAGGCAGCTTCATGTGTTATTCATGTGTTCGTGTGTTTTTACATCAAGTTAACACAACCCAACATTTGCATGACATGAATTTGTGAACTGTAAAAACATTGTCGAAGGCTTTCAGGGTCAGAGTTCATTGGTTCTTGTAGGTTATCCGGGCTGTGTGACCAAGACCACGGTCACACAGCCAGGATAACCTACAAGAACCAATGTAAAAACATTCTTTTGGAATTGCAGGTCTTTGTGTCTGGATACATTTTTATTTAAAGCCCCACGTCACCCTCTCATTCAGCCTAAGCAACCTCTCAGGATTGTTGTGAGGATGGAATGGAGAAGGGGAGAAATATGTAGTGGTTTAGAGGAATAAAAACATGATCAGAAGAACTGAAAATAATCATGTGGCAAACCTTGCAACACTGGAGATGGGTGAGCTGTCGTGGTTCAGAGTGGGCTTACAAATGACTCAGAGAGTGTATTTATCACATATCTTTCTTGCTCTTCTGGAAAGGAACGTGGCCGAACGAGCAGCATTTTCCCAGCTCACCTCACCCTATTACCGCTTGCTGTGGTGGAAAACGGAGGACAGAAGATGATCCCTGCTGGGTCAGACCAGTGAGGACAAAAGGTGAGGCTGAGAGAGCTCTGACTAGCCCAAGGTGATCCAGCTGGCTGCGTGCGTAGGTGTGGGGAAACAAATCCAGTTCACCAGATTAGCCTCCGCCGCTCAAGTGGAAGAGTGGGGAATCAAACCTGGTTCTCCAGATCAGAGTTCACCGCTCTTAACCACTACGCCATGCCGGATCTCAAGTAACAAGTGTTGGGAAAGACCTGTCTTTGCCTGAGACTTTGAGAAAACTGCTGCCCTTCTGGGTACATAATACAGGTTGAGCATCCCTTATCCGGACATCCGATATCTGGACTGACCCAAAATCCAGACTTTTTGAGCTGACATGCAGGCATGACTCACAGACCCTCAGCAGCACGCCAATTTGCTTTCTGGTGGTTCAATGTACACAAAATTAATAAAAATATTGCTTAAAATTACATTCAGGCTACGGGTATAAAGTGTATATAAAGCATATATAAAACACAAATGAATTTCATGTTTAGACTTGGGTCCCATCCCCAAGATATCTCATGATGTATAAGTAAATATTTCAAAATATGGAAAAATGCTCTAAGCTGACCCTGCATTGAGCAGGGGGTTGGACTAGATGGCCTCTATGGCCCCTTCCAGCTCTATGATTCTATGAAATATCCGAAATATGGACCACTTCTGGTCCCAAGCAGTCCAGATAAGGGATACTCAACCTGTACTGAACTAGATGAACTATCGGTCAGGCTCGGTATAAAGCAACAACCTACGTTCAACAGCCCTACAGAACAGATTAAGCTGGGAGATCGTGGCCTGGCCCAGCACCATCAAGTGACGCTTGTGCCCAAGCAGGGATCTAAACTGTCAGTCCAAGTCTGACGCTCTAATCCTGGCTGTCGTTAAAAACGCCTTGCTTGCAGCAATATGTTTTCATATAGCTTCTGGCAGCCGTAAAATGAGCTGTGATCTCGGCTTTGGATCTCTAGGTACTGGTACAGGGCGGATGAGAACATAACCACTGGAGTTCCCTTCTGAAATTCTTTGCCCCGTGCAAACAAGGTGCCATGTGTCAGTGGGTTTTTCAGGGTACACGAACCAGCTCAGATTGTGCCCAGGTATTTTTAGCTTGCCTGACATGCATATTGGAACCGTTTCGGCCAATATCCTAATACCTCAGCAGCCTGATTTATACCATCCATTCAAACCTTGGGACAGCCTGCGGCTACGCTGGCAACCTAAGTTACAAGGAGATGGGTACATGGAGGAGCCAGCATGGTGTAGTGGTTAAGAGCGGTGGTTTGGAGCGGTGGACTCTAATCTGGAGAATCGGGTTTGATTCCCCACTCCTCCACATGAGCAGCGGACACTAATCTGGAGAACTGGGGTTTTTCCCCCACTCCTACACATGAAGCCAGCTGGGTGACCTTGGGCTAGTCACACTCTCTCAGCCCCACCTACCTCACAAGGTATCTGTTGTGGGGAGGGGAAGGGAAGGTGATTGTAAGCCGATTTGATTCTTCCTTAAGTGGTACAGAAAGTCGGCATATAAAAACCAACTCTTCTTCCTCCTTCTTTTTGGTCTACCAAGGTGAGTATAGTCTACTCTGACTGGGAGCCGCTCTCCAGGGTCCCAGGTAGAGAGGTCTTTCACATCTTTTGCTACCTGATCCTTTGAGCTAGCAATGTTGGGGATTGAACCCAGGACCTTCTGCATGCCCAGCAGAGGCTCTTCCACTGAGCCACAGCTGGATGGATGATATTTAGAACTTTGTTCAAACTCCAGCTTGGAAGACCAAGTTCCCAAAATAAGGCCCATCACAAAACTGAGATGGAAAAATTCTACCCAACTCAAACAAAGCCCCAGAATGTTCTGACACACGCTCATCAGCTGTAAGGTTTTACACATACAAGTAAGTATGGGGTTTGTTTTTCAACTCTGGGGTTTTAACAGTTAATAACTTTTTATGGTTTATATACTATTGCAGTGCGCTCTGCTTGGAGCGACTCTTGAAGCGTGTGTGGAATAGGGTTGCCAACCTCCAGGTACTGATAAAAACTGAGCAATTTAGGCTTATAAGATTATATTCCACATATTTCAAGCTTTATAGTCCTCTCCCATAATAAGTACACAACTGAGAATCCCACCAAGTGGAGCAAAATCCTTAATGACAACTACACATTCTTCTCTTCAGGCTCTATGGCATTGAAGTCCCTCCCCTCCCATCAATCTTCACCCTAATGATATCCATGTAGGGTTGCCAAACTCCAGGTACTAGCTGGAGATGTCCTGCTATTTCAACTGAACTCCAGCCGATAGAGATCAGTTCACCTGGAGAAAATGGCCGCTTTGGCCATTGGACTCTATGGCATTGAAGTCCCTCCCCTCCCCAAACCCCACCCTTCTCAGGCTCCACCCCAAAAAGCTCCTGCCGGTGGCAAAGAGGGGCCTGGCAACCCTAGTGTGGAAGCTGCAGCTAATACAGAACACGGCCTCTAGACTGATGGTTGGGGCCAGCTACCAGGAGGATATCACCCCAATACTACAGCAGTTGTACTGGCTACCGATCTGCTCTTCAGCCCAATTCAATGTGTCGTTTTTGTCTTTTAAAGCCCTACATGGCTTGGGTGTCTGAAAGACCACCTTCTCCCATATGTTCCTGCCCAGGAATTACAATCGTAAGGAGGCCCTCCTGACTGCCCCGCCAATCTAAAAAGCTCGTTTGGTGAGTACACAAGAGAGGGCCTTTTCGGTGGCAGCCCCATTTTTCTGGAACAACCTCCCCAGGGAGGTGCGCCTGACCCCCTCGCAGTTGATCTTCAGGAGGCAGGTGAAGACAAGTTTTATTTAGGGCTGCATTTGACTTAGTTTTTATTTATTTAAAATGTCATCTTTTACGCATTTTATAACTGTTGTCTCGTTTATATCGTAAGCCGCCTTGAGTACTGCCAAGGCAGAAAGGTGTCTAATAAATGTTTTAAATAAATAAATAAAACCCAACATTTTATTGTGTTTTATTTTATAAGCCGCCTCCAGCAGTTTCTATGGAGAGATGGCATAGAAATGTTCTAAATAATAAAATGATGCCAGATTGTCTAAGCCTGGAGGGAGGGGCTCTTTGCCAAAACCCACGATATGGGAGCAGGAGGCTCGAAACTTGCTACCAATATGAGTACTTGGATAATTTCAGAAACCACCTAGGTGTTAATTCTTTCCCAACTCACAAGATTATATGTATGCAGCGGGGAAGGGTAATAATTTTGTACTCTGTGTGTGTGTGTGTGTGTGTGTGTGTGTGTGTGTGTGTGTGTGTTAAGTGCCGTCAAGTCGCTTCCGACTCATGGCGACCCTATGAATGAAAGTCCTCCAAAATGTCCTATCTTTGACAGCCTTGCTCAGATCTTGCAAATTGAAGGCTGTGGCTTCCTTTATTTTGTACTAGACCCAGGGAAATTATGGTCCTGTCCTGAGCAGGTGGAGAGTGATGTAACCATAACAGAGGATTCCCAGCATTGGGTTTTGATGTCAGCACAGATGACAGCTGAGGAATTCCTAGGAACTCAAAATAAAGGAACTGGCAAACCATGGACCCTACGCAAGACATTTAAAGGGATCTTTATATAACCTGGACTTCAGTCTCCATAACCTGTCTGAACATGCAACTCTTTCTTTAACCAATGACGGAACAATCAAGTTTCTACTCCTGGGGTTTAGGGAGAAACTAGCCATCACGAGAGACATTCAACTTCCCCTACTCCACCACTCTATTCCTTCTCCTTCCTTATAACGTGTAGCTTCATGTTGTGCTGGATGTCACATCGTTGTGCTGTCCGTCCCCTGCCACCCGCAGCCAAGGAGGGCAGGGCAACACTCGGCTTAGGCCACAAGCAGAATTCAGCAAAGGAAGCCACGCTGGGGGGGAAGCCTCACCTGTTGAATTCGTGCCTGCTGCACAGCTGTTAAGCCTTGAGCAGTCCCGGGTGAGGGAGTGGAACAGCAGCTCACATTTCAGGATATATTTATTCCAGTTAAAGAACTCATGACAGGCCGGGGAAGCAACCATCTGCTGCTGATGAATTAGTACCTAGCACATGCAACGGCAATAAAGACTGGGCACGCGCATGTATATCTCTACAGCCGTCATTTATTTAAATCAATTGCTTCCTAATACGCTCCAACGGCCAACAATTTTCAGAGCCAGATGAAGATGTTTTCTCTATAGCTTTCAACGTAGGAGGGGAATATTTCTTCAGTGATCACTGATGGTGGGTGCTACCAAGCTCGTTGGTTTATTTATTCACTTCATTTATACCCCACCTTTCCTCCCCCTCCCCCGCAATGGGTATCCATACATCATTCTCCCCTCCTCCATTTTATCCTCACAACCACCTTGCGAGGTAGGTCAGGCAGTGTGTGACTGGCCCAAGGTCAACCAGCAGGCTTCCATGTCAGGGTGGGGATTCGAACCTGGTTCTCCCAGACCTAAGTCTGATACTCTAACCACTGCACCTCACAGGATACATCCCACATGCCCAGGGGACAACCAGACAAGTAGCTGGGATTTCCATTGTGCCCAAGGAAGGCAGCCAAAGCCTGACAGGGCTGCTGCTGACCGAGAAGCTTTTAGGAAAACGGAGGATGTTTTACAGACCAGCTGGTTGTCAGGGTTCAGGCCTAATAGTTACTGCTCAAGAGGCAGACTTTGAAAAAAGACCCTGGAGAGCCGCTGCCGGTCTGAGTAGAGGATACTGACTTTGGCTGTTACCGGACTAGGTATTCCCAGCGATGTATCAAGAATTTGGAGATGTTATAAAAAACATCACTTTAAAAGGGTTTTTGGATGCCACGGCTAAAAAATGGTTGGAAGACGTCTTCACAGTTAAAGGGGCCAAACAAAGTGCGAACAGTATTTTTTATAACAGTTTCAAACTCTTAATACATCGCTGGGAATACATAGAAAGTGTGAACAGTATTTTTTATAACATTTCCAAACGCTTAATACATCGCTGGGAATACCTAGTGCGGTAACAGCCTTTGACGGACCAAGGGGCTGTTTGAGGAGGGGCTGTGGCTCAGTGGTAGAGCATCTGCTTGGCATGCAGAAGGTCCCAGGTTCAATCCCCAGCATCTCCAGTTAAAGGGACCAGGCAAGTAGGTGATGTGAAAAGACCCCTGCCTGAGACCCTGGAGAGCCGCGGCCGATCTGAGTAGACAATATTGACTTTGATGGATTGAGGGTCTGATTCAGTAGAAGGCAGCTTCATGTGTTCTTATAAACATGAAGACGACTTCACAGCAACTCTTTGCAGAATATGGGGAACCGCGCAGCTAAAACAATATTGTTCAGCGGTCTACTGCATCAAACGCAGGAAAAAAGCTGCAAAGCAGCCTACCTGTTCCCCAGGTGGTCGCTTCTTACCTAGGGTGACATAAATGAGGAGGGTGCCTGGATCTTTTTCATAACTACAATACTAGAAGATCTCCACTTTGGCACTTTTAACAAGGACTCGATCTTCAGAATTTCCAGGTTCTCACAAAATATGTCAGCTGGGGGAGAGAAAGGGGAACACCTGCAAGCAGGCTGTAGAGAAGGCAGAAACGTGGTGTCGCTAGCTGAAAACATCCCTGCAAAGATAATGATATCATTGTTTAGGGCAGGGGTCCCCAACCTTTTTGAGCCTTTAGGCACCAAAATCGCTGCCACAGGACGTGGAGTCAAACACAAAATGGCTGCCTTGGGAGGCAAATCTAAATGGAATATTTCCCTCTTTACATGTCCTGGGAAGAAGGAGATCCTGAAGGGCGAAGAGAACCACACACTGACTACAGGAAGTTCAGATGCTTAGCAGTTGGGTTGCCAGCTCCGGGTTGGGAAATACCTGGAGGTATTTTGGGCAGAGCCTGAGGAGCAAAGGCTTGGGGACGGGAGGGACTTCAATGCCATAGAGTCCAATGGCCAAAGCAACCATTTTCTCCAGGGAAACTGTTCTCTATCAGCTGGATGTCAGTTGTAATAGCGGGAGATCTCCTGCCACCACCTGGAGGTTGGCAACCTTACTTAGCAGGCCTCCTGATCCTCCAGTGGAAAACCCCTTCATTTGATTCTTCCTTAAGTGGTAGAGAAAGTCGGCATATAAAAACCAACTCTTCTTCTTCTTCTTCCTAAACATGTCAGAACACAAGAACATAGGAAAAGCCCTGCTGGATCAGACCAAGAAGGCCCATCAAGTCCAGCAGCCTGTCCACACAGTGGCCGACCAGGGGCCTCTAGGAAGCCCACAAGCAAGATGATGGCAGCAGCACCATCCTGCCTGTGATACACAGCACCTAATCTATTCGGCAGGCCATTCCACAGAGTGGGGGCCACAACAGAGAAAACACAAGTACAGGAGGCAGATACTGATTTTGCCCATTTGCAGAAAAATGAAGAACAAGGCAGCTGGTTGCCCACGGCAGGAGACAGCCATGAGAGGCATAAATATAGTTGCTTAATCTCTGGCAGGCTGCCCGCCCGAGGCACCAGGCCCCAACTCACAGAAAGATGCAGGAGCATTATCGATTGTTACATCTGCACCGCTGTAATCAACCATGGGTTTGCGCGGCCGACAGCTGTCATATTCTGCTGGCCTAGTGGCTGCCGTGTGCCAAGAAAAGCCCCAAGAATCACCCCCCCAGTCTGTGCTTTGAGTCACTCATCTGTGATTGTCAGCTAGGGCTGCCAACTCTGGGTTGGGAAATTCTTGGAGATTGTGGGGATGGAGCCTGGGGAGGGCAGGGTTTGGGGAGGGGAAGGGGCCTCAGCAAGGTGTAGGGTTGCCAGGTCCCCCCCCCCAAAGCTAGCCACCAGCAGGGGATGAGGGTAGGGTTGCCAGATTCAGGTTGAGAAAACCCTTGAGATTTGAGGATGGAGCCTGGGGAGCCGGCAATGTCTAAATTTTTGGTAAATGAATTCCATCAATCCATGCACAATGTCATGCTCTTCCAGAGGTTTCTGTACAATTATTTTGGGCAGTTTTTCTATCTAAAGATATTGTCACAGATGCTTGGTTTTGCAGTTCTCAAAACTGTGAATTGGTGTCTGCAGAGATAAGAACATAAGAAAGGGCATGATGGATCAGACCAAGGCCCATCAAGTCCAGCAGTCTGTTCACATAGTGGCCAACCAGGTGCCTCTGGGAAGCCCACAAACCAGACGACTGCAGCCAACACTATCCTGCCTATGTTCCAAAGCACCTAATATAATAGGCATGCTCCTCTGATCCTGGAGAGAATAGGTATGCATCATGATAACATGCCTCTTCTTCACAGCAAAAATGTTATAAAATAAACATACAGAGTTGAGGGGGGACCT
Source organism: Euleptes europaea (assembly GCF_029931775.1). Lineage (NCBI taxonomy): Eukaryota > Metazoa > Chordata > Lepidosauria > Squamata > Sphaerodactylidae > Euleptes > Euleptes europaea. The sequence goes on along the minus strand of NC_079315.1, from coordinate 755,464 downwards.
TAATCCCGTTGTTCCTTTGCAAATCTGTGTACACACAATCAACACTGTACCTCTTAAGTGCTAAGTTTCAAGAAGTTCAATGAACAAAATATTTTTCGGAGTGGTATAGATCTGCACAAGGAGCTAAGTGTGAGGAGGGAGGGGCAAGCAGTAAAAATGAAAAGTGGAACCTTTTGAGCAGAATACCCCACAAGTCTTGAGGTCTTTGTGTGTACAGCCTGAGGTTTATCATATTATTCTCTCCCTGGAGGAGAAAACCTATAATGGCAGCAGGCAGTCAAAGAACGTAGAAAAGCATGACTTAAATCTAGTCTTACTGATGCAGTGAAAGATGACTCATCTGAAGACAGTCACCACATATCCGTAACACCCCCAAACCTTTGCATGAGTGAATTTCAAACACAGTTTCTTTCAATGGAGGCCATTCACACTGAGTCATTCAGAAGTGAGGCATTGAGCATCATATATGTATGTGTGTGAATCAGTCCTCAGTTCGCCATTCTGAAACATTCAGCCCTCAAACACAAACAACAACAAAAATCTCAATAGAACTGTGAACTCCCTCCAGCTACTGCAAATTATCCCAAGCAAAATTATATAGGAACATACGAGCACCACCACAGGTAGTGGTAAAAGATAGACACTTCTGCGTACTCAGTGGTTCAACCAAAATGCACACCGAAACCATCTGCTCAAGCAATCTCAATTATATTCCGATAATTCTATCCCTAACAAAACATTAGGTACAAAAAGCATAATCCAATATTCAATAGAATCATATCAAAAAGACAGTCACATACGGTAATACAAGTTCACAAGGTGTAGATTCACAGGTAAGTATATAAATATCTACTTCAGGTATCTAACTAACAATATTTTGTTCTTTCTTTTACAGAAAAGTAATCATTCATCAGATGTCAGACAGGCGAGGAAGACGGCCGTTTCGTTCTTCATCACTTCCTCTACCTTAATTTCTTCGGTTGGTATATATTCCCTTTTGCCTTACAAGTTACAGTTCTACACTCCCCATGGGTAGAAGACTGGTCCTTCTGCCTAACCAGGCTAGTATAGTCGGTCAAAATTCAAAGGTTCCCTATTAGGATACCTGCCGAAGGAAACAAAAGACTTCCTGAGCTGCAAGTATAGCTGCCAGTCCACAGGTGGTGGTGGGAGATCTCCCGGAGTTACCGCTGGGCTCCAGATGACAGCAATCAGTTCCCCTGGACAAAAATGGCTGCTTTGGAAAGTGGACAGTATCCCCTACTGAGGCCCCTTACCAGGCTCAACCCTTGGGTTGCCAGCTCTGGGTTGGGAAATACCTGGAGATTTTAGGTGTGGAGCCTGAGGAGGGCAGGTTCTGGGGAGGGAAGGGACTTCAATGCCATAGAGTCCAATTGCCAACGCAGCGATTTTCTCCAGGTGAACTGATCTCTGTAGCCTGGAAATCAGTGGTAATAACAGGGGATCTCCAGCTAGTACCTGGAGGTTGGCAACCCTAATAATAAAGTTGCCAGCTCTGGGTTGGGAAATACATGAAGATTTTGGGGGCGGAGCCTGAGGAGGGAGGGGTTTGGAGAGAGGAGGGACTTCAATGCCATAGAATCCAGTTGCCAGAGCGGCCATTTTCTCCAGGGGAACTGATCTCTGTCACCTGGAGATCGGTTGTAATAGCGGGAGATCTCTAGCCACCGTCTGGAGGCTGGCAACCCTACTCCACCCCCAAAATTCTCCAACCCAGAGATGGCAACTCTAGTTGCAAGCAGGTAGCAGAGGGACTTGCAGCCCGGCAGGTGAAAGCTACAACCCACCTACCCCAGATTCTCTCTTCCAACCTCTTCAAGGTCTTCCCCAGCTCAACTTCCTGAGATTTTTTTTTAACTGCTTGACCGAGCCTGCAAACCATGTTCTCGACCACCGAGCTGCTACACACTCCCAACAAAAAATGCACAAAATGGTTTTCAAAAATTTCAGTCTTTATTAAAAGCCTTTGCTTTAAATAAATGGGTTGGATGATTTTTACCCAGCTGCCATGGGTTCCTGGTTTCTGGGTCTGGATATTTCTGGCAGTGCCCATCTATAATTACAATCATGGGCAGGTCAAGCTGACTCCCCAAAACATCTGTTTTCACAGAAACAGCTGCAATGCGGTTAAGATGGGTTTTGGCAAACATGCACTGTGCTGTCTGGCATTTGGGGAAATTCTACAGTAAGCCAAGCACAGATAAGGACACAATAGGTCTACTCGGTTCCAGGCTACAGTTACAAGGAGGAATAGCTCCTCTGGGAATATGTCAGGAGGAGGAGGAGGGGGGGGGAGGGGGGAGGAGGAAGAGGAAGAGGAAGAGGAGGAGAAGGAGAAGAAGAAGAAGAAGAAGAAGAAGAAGAAGAAGAAGAAGAGTTGGTTTTTATATGCCAACTTTCTCAACCACTTAAGGAAGAATCAATCCGGCTTACAATCACCTTCCCCTCCCCTCCCCACAACAGCATGGAGAGCACCTGGAATTACAGCTAATCTCCAGACAACAGAGATCAGTTCCCCTGGAGAAAATGTCTGCATTGGAGGGTGGACTCTATGGTACTGGATCCCGCTGAGATTAGAGCTAAAAGATGGAAGAGGGTATAAATCAAGGTAGGCTTAACCTGACAAAGTCCTCACTATACAATAAATTGTACAGAGCTGTAGGACGAAAGGACGGTGGAGCTAGGAATAACATCCAGGTAGGGTTGCCAGGTCCTTCTTCACCACCAGCGGGAGATTTTGAGGGCAGAGTCTGAAGAGGGCAGGGTTTGGGAAGGGGTGGGACTTCAATGCCATAGAGTCCAACTGCCAAAGCGGCCACTTTCTCCAGGTGAATTAATCTCTATCAGTTGGAGGTCAGTTGTAATAGTAGGACATCTCCAGCTACTACCTGAAGGTTGCAAACAAAGACAGAACTTGAGCTGCCCTTGTGGAACACAGAGGACTCCGCATAAGTGTTACCTTGGAACTGTTGGGACTCTTTGGTTGAATGGTGAAACTGACTTGAAACTGACATGATGTTGAACACATGAACAAATGAAGCTGCCTTATACTGAATCAGACCCTTGAGGGTCCATCAAAGTCAGTATTGTCTACTCAGACTGGCAGCGGCTCTCCAGGGTCTCAGTCTTTCACATCACCTACCTGCCTAGTCTCTTTAACTGGAGATGCTGGGGATTGAACCTGGGACCTTCTGCATGGCAAGCAGAGGCTCTACCTCTGAGCCACAGCCCCTCCCCTTCTGCATGCCAAGCAGATGCTCTACCACTGAGCCACAGCCCCTCCCCTTCTGCATGCCAAGCAGATGCTCTACCGCTGAGCCACAGCTAGCACATTTCTGGATGCAAGTCAAAATGTGTATATATGGAATAACAACTGAATATACTTTAGCTTTAACTGGAGCCTGGTTTAATGTATATTATTGATTTAGTATTTTTAGTCATAGTGACTACCTGGAGGTTGGTAACACTATATCCATGCTGTGTTAAGATCCACTCAGTACAGACAAAGAAATCCTTGGGGAAGCCTGCTCTCAATGCCACAACTGAAAAGAGTGTGCTTTTGGGTATGCGCAGAGTGCATTGACTTCACCACAGCCTCTTACTTGGTTGATTCAGTTGAGACGGTTTGACTTGCCGTCACTCTTCCATTTCCCATTTTTGTAGTCAGTCAATCAGTCTTTATTACGGCCTACAGGCCATTCAAAAGCAGGAGGGAAAGAACGCTTTTGTAATTCCCTACGTAAAATTTCAGCGTACATCATTCATCCTAGTACACCTTGCAGTTTGAGGGTTAGAATCTGAGTAGATTATACCCAAGGTATTATCTCAGCCCATATTTTCATTGCAGGAAATAGAAACTCAGGCACAGATACAGTAGTTCTTTGGTCAACCCCTGCTAATAAGATTTTGAGAGTCTTCTACTCAGAGAACAGGGGGGATTTATTGAAACACAGGTTTCAATAAATTCAAGTGTGGCTGTAGGTTGAATCTACAGTGGAAAAAACACCTGAACTGATGTTTCAATGAGCTGAGCAGAGCAAGGACAAAATCTACAACTGGATGGAATGTTCTTGTATCTTCCTGTCGGGAGTGCAGACGGTAGCACATTAAACTCACTTTGGTAATTAATGCATGGAATAAAAGCCATCCCCCGCCCATGCAATTCTGAATCCTGCCTCACACAACACAACACCTCCAATGTATCTTGGAAACAGAATGTGGGCTCACTGCATAAATTGAGAAAGGGTTCATAATATGGTACTCAGGTAATCTTTTCTAGTTGGATCATGTCAAGTTGCTAGTCTTTCTTAATACATAGAATCATAGAGTTGGAAGGGACCACCAGGGTCATCTAGTCCAACCCCTGCACAAGGCAGGAAATTCACAACTATTCCCCCCCACCCCCAGTGACCCCTACTCCATGCCCAGAAGAAGGCAAAGATGACCTCCCTCTCATGAACTGCCCAAGGTCACAGAATCAGCCTTGCTGACAGATGGCCATCTAGCCTCTGCTTAAAACTCCAGGGAAGGAGAGCTCACCACCTCCCGAGGAAGCCTGCTCCACTTATTTATATATATTTTAAGCCCAACAAAAGCATGTTTTATTTACATTTTGGGAGTCTTAAATTGGTACTCTTTGTGGATTCATAGCACACCACACCCCTATGCAGACCCCATCTTTGTTAGATGTTAAAAATTGAGGTCACAAGGAAAAGGAAGCATTCGGTTCCCCAAGGAAGGTAAACAGCATTTTATAGACTGAATATGGTATAATTGGATGTTAGATGGTACCACGGTCACCTCTGGCCCCCTCAAGCTCTCTCTTACCTTCCCATTAACTGAAAAACCCAAGCTATTTTCAGATGCTACATTTGTGAAATGCAAAATTAGCCGGATAGACACAACTTTTATGTTGTGAATGGAACTAACATCCTAGGGCCCAAGTGAGAATTTTGGTGCTTGGTATCTGGATACATCGTGTCTCTATGGAGATACAATGTATCCAGCTAAATGTATCTCTATGGAGATCTGGATGCAATGTATCTCTATGGAGAAGCGGGGCAAACTTTCCCACCTTTTAAAGCCCGGCTCCTCTATTGAGATACATAGCCAAGATCGCACTAAAGAATCTGACCACAGCCAGTTTGCCAATTCTTTTCAATGGCGGAGGACGGGGCGACCCCTTCCAGACCCCATAACTCTGGACCCCCTGGCCCAATCTTTACCAAACCTGGGGGGGTTTGCAAGGAGAGTCCCTTCTAGCTACCCTGAGAATTAGGGACCTCTACCTGCAAAAATCCCCCCCCCAGGAGCCACAAAAAGCCATTCCCAAAAAAGCCAGATTTTTATGCGGCTTTTTCGGGAACGGCAAATTTGGCTTTGCCAACCTCCCAGATTTTGTGGACTCAGTAAACCTGAACCAGAAATTTACCAAACTGGCATTTTGGGGGGGTATTTTTTCATTTCGTTTTTTACTGAATGCTCAGCCCTACAGTTCACACTGCAAACCTAAACAGGCTTTATGTCCTTCTAAGTCAGCCAGACTGCCCTGCAAATCCTGATTTGGATTAAATGAAGACAAAGTTTCTGCTGAGACACCCCCATTTCATCCATATGTTGAATGAACATTTCCTTTTCCAAAAACACAACAGGAGAGAACCTACTGAAAAATCATCAATGGGAGGGGCATCTTGCCCATCTTCTGGGCACTGGGTGTGTGTGGGGGGGAGGTAGTTGTGAGTTTCCTACATTGTGCAGGGGGTTGGACTAGATGACCCTGGTGGTCCCTTCCAACTCTATGATTCTATGATTCTATTCTATGATTCTATTCCTTGGTGGGGTTGATTGTCATCAGACTGAAGTAGCTTAAATCTCCTTTCGCCTTGGCATCTAGCCATTCCTAGCTCTTCATGAAGCACATCTAGTGTTAAACAGGGGCCTGTTCATGAGGGATCCCAGTTGCAAAACCCCGTTCTATGAATCGACGTTGGCCTGATGCATGACCCATCCTTTCTTAGAACTAAAGCGGATGAGCACAAATGCTGTTTTATACAGCTGGTTCAGGGCTGAGGTCTAGTTCTTAGGGAGGTGGTAAATTTCCATCCGGACTGGAGCCCTTCAGACGCCGGGGATGGAAATGACTGAATCCTTCATCACAACAAATATCCACACAGAAAACGAGCGTGTCAGGACAGGCAAAGGACTGGGTCAGAATCCTGCCAGAGCCATTTTCTATGCACAAGGAATTTTCCATTTCCGTTTTTTTCATTTTTAAGAACAAATATTCAGTCCTGTCAGTTCCTATCAACAGTCCAAACAGATACAGGCTTGCCTCTTCGATGAAAAATTGGCATCAATGTTCAAACGCTCCCATTTTAAAAACAAATTCCTTACTTGTTTTTTTTAAAAAAACAGGATAGCAAGGAAAAAGGCAGCTCAGAACTTTCTCAGAACTTGTGTGCTGATTTGTAAGCACAGAGAGTATATTGGGGGGGGTTTCAACATTTAATATTTTCCCATATATAATAGACACTCACATTAAAAGCCAACAGCCGGCTCCCAGCGCAGGCCTTCTTCTTGCTTGTCTGTAAGAATTCACCTTTGCGCCAAGACATTTCTTCCTATGATATTGTCGAAGGCTTTCACGGTCAGAGTTCATTGGTTCTTGTAGGTTATCCGGGCTGTGTAACCGTGGTCTTGGTATTTTCTTTCCTGACGTTTCGCCAGCAGCTGTGGCAGGCATCTTCAGAGGAGTAACACTGAAGGAGAGTGTCTCCTGTTTCAGTAACACTGAGAGGGACTGTCCTTCAGTGTTACTCCTCCGAAGATGCCGGCCACAGCTGCTGGCGAAACGTCAGGAAAGAAAATACCAAGACCACGGTTACACAGCCCGGATAACCTACAAGAACCAATTTCTTCCTATGGCTTCTGTGAAAAGTCTTTGTTACCTCCCACGTCCAAGGTATTCTGCTTTTACACTTTTCAGGAGTCACACATGAATGCATGAAGCTGCCTTCTACTGAATCAGACCCTTGGTCCATCAAAGTCAGTATTATCTACTCAGACCGGCAGTGGCTCTCCAGGGTCTCAGGCAGAGGTTTTTCACATCGCCTACTTTCCTGGTCCCTTTAACTGGAGATGCCGGGGATTGAACCTGGGACCTTCTGCATGCCAAGCAGATGCTCTGCCACTGAGCCACGTCCCTTCCCATGAACACATGAAACTGCCTTGTACTGAATCAGACCCTTGGTCCATCAAGGTCAGCACTGTCCACTCAGACTGGCAGCGGCTTGCCAGGGTCTCAGGCAGAAAATGGTCTTTCACATCACCAACCTGCCTAGTCCCTTTAACTGGAGATGCCGGGGATGGAACCTGGGACCTTCTGCATGCCAAGCGGATGCTCTACCACTGAGCTACAGCTGCTCCCCAGTCTGGAAAATAGCCTCTGTTGTGGACACAAGTCAGCACAGAGCTACATGAGCTTAAACATGCTTAAAATAAGTATTTTTGAGGGTGAGAGGATCTGACCCTGCATTTCCTCTGCAGTCTATGGGAGGACTCAGCAACCAAAGATTTAAAAACATGTCATGCTTTCTTCTCCCTTGGTGCCATCACAGAGACTTAAATGGACTTAGCAGTTACGCCCTGTAATCAAGATTTCTCGAGGAACTGTAGGTCTGTGCAGAATAGTAACTGGACTGACGGACGAGGGCTGGGCAGAGCCAAGTTCGAAACTCCACTCTGCCATGAAGGTGGGTTAGTCGCACACTCTCAAGTTAATTTACCTCACAGGATTATTGTGAGCCTCACAGGGCGAAGGGAGAAGGGTGCTCCTTGGAGCTGGGTATGTTTAGCCTGAAGAGGAGAAGACAGAGAGGTGATATGATGACCATCCTCAAGTTCTTGAAGGGCTGTCATATACAGGAGGGTGCCGAGTTGGTTTCTGTTGCCCCAGAAGGTCGGACCAGAACCAACAGGTTGAAATTAAATCAAAAGAGTTTAGGAAGAATTTCCTAACACTTAGAGTGGTTCCTCGGTGGAACAGGCTTCCTCAGGAGGTGGTGAGCTCTCCTTCCCAGGAGGTTTTTAAGAAGAGGCTAGATGGCCATCTGTCAGCAATGCTGATTGTATGACCTTAGGCAGATGATGAGAGGGAGAGCAACTTGGCCATCTTCTGGGCATGGAGTAGGGGTCACTGGGGGGTGTGTGGGGGGGGAGGTAGTTGTGAATTTCCTGCATTGTGCAGGGGGTTGGACTAGATGACCCTGGTGGTCCCTTCCAACTCTGATTGTATGATTCTATGGAGGGCGGGCCTGGTAAAAAATTAAAAAGCTACTCAACTGATAGACAGCTTTGTGAAGGTAGGTGAACCTGTCGGGGATCTCGCACAGAAAAACCTCCGCCTCTCCAAAACACAATTCCCTACTCTTTTCTCAGGGAGACCACGACAGATAAGCTACGATAAATCTGATACAGGGTTTGCTGCGTGGGTCCAGTTTGAAGAGTACGTTTTCTCCTCCACCCTGCAAAAGAGAGCCAGCGTGGTGCCGTGCTTTGAACGTCGGAGTAGGATCTGGGAGACCCAGGTTCGAATCCCCACTCTGTATGGAAGTTCGCTGGGTGACCTCAGGGGCCAGCCACACTCTCTCAGCCTCGCCTACCTCACAGGGTTATTCTGAGGACAAAATGGAGGTCAGGAGAGAATGTAAGCCACCCTGGGTCCCCATTGGAGGGGGAAAGTACGGTATAAGTAACTTAAATAAAGGACAAAGGAAAAGAAACTTAAAATTCAACCCTGTAAATGTAGAAATTCTACAGTTCCCCTGAAACTCTTGCAGTTTTTCTTCCTGACCTACGATCATAGAGCTGACTTGGTTTGCTCCCAGGCATAAAAATACTCCTCCTCACAGAAGCCGACCCCGGCATAACTTGCATGTGTGAGATTGAAGGCAGGGTGTCAGCCAGGAGTGTGTGGCCCCTTCTCTGGTTTCAGCTACTTTCTAAATCTTTCTCACACACGCAGAGAGAGGCGAGGGGGGGGGGGCTGACTGTTCATAATTCCATTGTTGTGGTTGTTTTGGGTTGCTCCGTGTGTTTTTGGAGACAAATCCCTTCCCCCTGCCTTGCCTTTTCATTCCTGTGACACCCGGCACCCATTCCTGAGAGGTAACCGTGCTTCCCTGTTGCAGCAAAAATAAACAAGAGTTCAAGGCTGGATTCCAGCCAGGGCCGGGGTCAGCATACCCTGTGTGTGGGGCAGCTGCCAGGGCCTGCGGACCGCTGCTACTGACTCCCGACTCACACATTTCCTCCGATGCCAGCACTCACTCCTGTCCGCTGTTTCTGAGGGCTTCGTCCCCTGTGCTGCCAGCGGCATGTGCTGCCAGCACTGCTGGAGAAGGGCACGTGGGTGGTGCACCAGGCATCAGCGCTCCTCCCGGTGGCCGTGGCACTCCTAGCTGCAACCAACCCCCAGCATCACTGGGGAAAAGGTATGTGGGCAGCCTGTGCAGGTGGTGGGAGAGCTTGTGAGTGGATAGAGAAAGGTGCACAAGCAGGTGGGTGGGGGAGGAGGAGGAGGAGGAAGAGGAGGAGGAGGAGGAAGAAGAAGAAGAGATGTTTTTTATATACCAACTTTCTCTACCACTTAAGGAAGAATCAAACTGGCTTACAATCACCTTCCCTTCCCCTCCCCACAACAGACACCCAGCGAGGTAGGTGGGGCTGAGAGAGCTGTAACTAGCCCCAGGTCACCCAGCTGGCTTCATGTGGAGGAGTGGGGAAACAAAGCCAGTTCACCATATTAGCCTCTGCCGCTCACGTGGAGGAGTGGGGAATCAAACCCGGTTTTCCAGATCAGAGTCCATCACTCCAAACCGCTGCTCTTAACCACTATACCACGCTGGCAAGAAAATGTGGCTAATAGAGGGCATGATCACTCTCTGCCCAAAGTCCCCCAAAACCTGGAACCGGCCCCGATTCCAGCATAAATTTTCATGGACTAGAGCCCACTTCGTCAGATCATGTCATGGGTCGACTCTTGGTAGACGTTTATATGATAAGGTTATGAATAAATAATATCTTCCTTCTGAAGAACCTCATAAATAAATGTGTGCCAGGCAAGAAGCCACTGACATAATGGGCTCTACTCCACCAAAGCTGATGCTGAAATAAAGCCTGGTTTATCATTTAAGGTGCCTGATGACACACATTATCAGAATGAACTATGGCTTCCGGGCATGAGCAGAAGGGCCTTTGGGGCGTCAAAAAGAAATGCTATCCAGAAACAGACACATCCTGAAGCTCACACAGGGGAGCTCAAGGCAAAGATACGGCTGGCTGAATATAATCCAGTGACCACACGTGTCTGGGCTGCAGACAAATACTTACTCAAGGTAGTAGACGAAATGTTGTGTGAGATACTATTTCAGACCAGTTTGCGCAAAGGCTTAGTAAGGGCAGCAGGTCAGGAAGAAAAAAACCCCGCCTCTTCTTTTCGACCGTGTACATGCAATCTAGCATGGCAAAGCAGAATGCTGCTGCTGAATAACGCTGGTGGGGCAGGGAGGATATCAAAGATTTGGGACACTTGCTGACTGTTAAGTTACCAGAAACATACCATGCTAACATGGAGTCCCACCGACTACCTGTTCATTTCCAGACGCAATTTAAGATGCTGGTATTACCTTTAAAGCCCAAAACTGACTGAGGCTAGGAAGCTCGAAGAACCGTTGACTTCCACAAGAACCCACTCACGAGTTCAGATTTTATTCAGAGGCCTTACTGCACGTGTCCCCACTTTCAGGGCAGGCCACCAGCATCAAGGCCCTTTTACCACCAGTGCCACTTCCTTTACCCAAGGGTGCTCACCTGGTGCTAGTCTAGCAGGGGGTTGGACTAGATGACCCTGGTGGTCCCTTGCAACTCTATGATTCTATGATTCTGTACCCAGCTTTAGAAGTCAGGCAAAAACAGTTCCCTTCACTCAGGCTTTCTGATGTGAGAACACATGAACACATGAAGATGCCTTCTACTGAATCTGACCCTTGGTCCATCAAAGTCAGTATTGTCTACTCAGACCGGCAGCGGCTCTCCAGGGTCTCAGGCAGGGGTCTTTCCTATCACCTGCTTGCCTGGTCCCTTTAACTGGAGATGCCGGGGGTTGAACCTGGGACCTTCTGCATGCCAAGAAGATGCTCTACCATTGAGCTTCAGTCCCTCCTCAGCGCATTGTGTATTGGTGGACAGCCCACTGATGTATTTTTGTGATGGTTATTGGCTTTTATGAACTAAACGATATTTTACTGTTGATTTGTGCTTGTAGCACTCATTCAAATAATGTTGATTCTGACCTGTGTTTTTAATCAATGACTGTTTTCTCTCAAAGCCACCTCAGAAACCATTTGGCTAAGTTTTATTATGCGAGATACACATCGGTTAAAAGAAAAGAACCCCGAACAAGTAATAGATAGGGCAACGCCCAGCATATTTAAAGAGGTGGGAGATAAATTTCTGTCTCCCATTGCAGACACAGTCACAGAATGAATTGGGGGGAAGAGACTTGGTACGGTTAACTTCAAAGCCTGGAAAGAGCAGGCAATGCTGCTAATCACTTATGCAGATTGTACAGGTTTTTGGTGTCTTTCAAACTCCCCTTGAGTTGACTTCTCATTACCAAACGAACTTCCGCACATGCTGGATAATGCACTTTCAATCCGGTTTCAATGCACTTTGAAGCTGGATTTTACTGTGCGGAACGGCAAAATCAACTTGCAAACTGTCGTTAAAGTGCATTGAAAGCGGATTGAAAGTGCATTATCCAGCATGTGCGGAAGTGCTCCGAATGTCTGGGGCCATTCCTGTTATTTACTGTTTTTTGCCGTCAAGTCACAGCTTATGGCGACCCCTCATGGGGTTTTCAAGGCAAGAGATGCTAAGAGGTGGTTTGCCATCGCCTGCCTCTGCATAGTGACCCTGGACTTCCTGGGTGGTCTCCCATCCAAATATTAACCAGGGCTGACCCTGCTTAGCTTTCAAGGTCTGACGACACCAAACTGGCCCGGGGCCATCCATAGGGTTGCCAGGTCCATCTTTGCCACCGGTGAGAGGTTTTGGGGGCGGAGCCTGAGGAGGGTGGGGTTTGGGAGTGGAGGGACTTCAATGCCATAGAGTCCAATTGCCAAAGAGGCCATTTTCTCCTGGTGAACTGAGCTCTATCGGCTAGAGATCAGTTGTAATAACAGGAGGTCTCCTGCCACCACCTGGAGGTTGGCAACCCTAGCCATCCAGGTCAGGGCACGTTATTTACTCAGCAAGTATCCAACTGAATTTTAGAACCGCAGTTTACCCCACTGTCTTTGCCCATCACTTTCCCCAGCAAAAAAACTGGTTCAAAATGATGGAAATATGCCTAGGGACAAATGGGCAACCCTTTTAGGAGATGCTGATTATACCGTGGTATATCAAAAAACTAAAATAAAAAGGAAATTAGCAAACATTTGCCACAAGATTCAATCCACAGACTCTAAGGTATGTTTAAATCAAAGTGCAATAAAGGAGCTTCCCCCTGATTTCAGCAGGGCTTAAATGTGTCTAACTTCCTCATGGTTGCTCTCCTAATTCTCAGCATAAATACTTCACTGCAGTGTTATTTCCACCACTGCCCCTTCCCCCACCACCACCTTCCAAATTAAAAGCGGATCCATGTTGTGCAGCCAGGTTATGCCATATCTTGGGGAAAAGCGGGGAGAGCCGACGGCTGAATGTCAAATCACGGCAGCAACCTAGCAACCACATATATTTTAAAAAAGGGTTTGTGTGTTTTATGCGTATCCGTGTGCCAGGAATAGCTGGAGCTGATCTATTCTTCCATTCGTAATCCAAAAAATGTGAAAAGGGGAAGGGAGAAACTCCAGCTGCTGATCTATTTCGGAGGGTCCGAATTGCCTGTCAGATGCCACGTCAGCAAATATAAAGGCCTTAATGGACTTTTTAAGAAAAAGCTCAATAACCATAGCTTTCAGAACACAGTGGCATTTTAAACATATTCTGCATTCTTCATAGCTACATGTAAGATCTTAAGGGGATGGAGGGGCCCAGTAAATATCACATTTGTAACCCACCAAGCAAATACTTTGGAGTAGGCCCCATTCAGGATTTATCCTTGAAGAAGCCCTGACCTAGATGTCCTAGGCTAGCCCGACCTCCTCAGATCTCAGAAGCTAAGAAAGGTCAACCCTGGTTAATACGTGGATGGGAGACCACCAATGAAGTCCGTGGTTGATATGAAAAGGCAGACAATGGCAAACCACTTCTCAATAAATACCTTTTGCCTTGGAAAACCCTACAGGGTTGCCATAGGTTGCCTTTGACTTGATGGCATTTTCTTCCACCACCACATCCTAGAAGAAATTACTTGCAACTTTAGCGAGAAACCACCGCTTCACTTGAAGTGGGGCACCCAACATTTTCCTGCCTCTACCTTTGCAACCTTTCCACGTCTTGTGTTTGAGCTGGTCTGATTCAGGTCTCAGCAGGCTACATTATGAAGCGAAGGCCCTGCCGCCATCACCACCACTCTTGAGTAGGTCAGCAGAGTCAATACTGCCCACACTCAGAGGAGTGCGTACACAGTCATCCCTTGATAACAGGGGTACCACCACAAGCGGGATTTTCATACAGTCTCATGCATAACGGTTTTCGGGGGAGTCAGCTCACATGTTCAGCCGCAAGTCTTGAGGCGCTGAGAGGAACATACCAAGTGATTGACGTGCAGGGCTACAAGAACTGGCTTATGGTGCAAGCGAATCAAGAAGTCAGGAGGGAAACGATCAGTAAAGCAAACTTATGTGCAAAAGTTCAAAGCAATCATCGTAACACTAACTCTGCTCCCTTCTCAAAGGTGATTTCCTCTCTATGTGTGTGTAAATTGCCGTTGAGTCATAACTGACTTTGGGTGACCCCTGCAAGGGGCTTTCAAGGCAAGTGAGAAGCAGAGGTTGTCAGCCATTGCTTTCCTCTGCAGAGCCTTCCTTGGTGGTCTCCCCTCCAAGTACCAACCATGCTTAGCTTCCAACTTATGGCGACCCCTGCAAGGGGCTTTCAAGGCAGAGGTTGTCTGCCATTGCCTTCCTTTGCAGAGTCTTCCTTGGTGGTCTCCCATCCAAGTACCGACCCTGCTTCACTTCCAAGATCTGACAGGACTGGGCTATACCAGGCCGCCTTCTCTCCCTTATTCCCTTCTCTACCTTGAGTAGTAATACACAAAGCAATAAGGAGGAGGTTTTTTTAACCCCTTTCCATAATAAATCAGATTTGGGTGCACAAGAAACATTGGGTGCACAAGAAACATTGTTGGTCGCAGACTTGGTAAAATGGTCAATTTCATGGTTTTGTGCAGCTGTTGCTTTTTGTTTTATGGGAAGGGGTTGAATTCTTAAGAGTAGCACGGACCTACGGCTTGCGTAAGGGAGATGGGACGGGACGGCAAATTCAAGAGGCGGGTGGGTCCGATCGCTACTGGGAGTAGGAGCCAAGGTCATTCAGTTTCATCACTCAGCACCTCAGCAGGGAGTGGAGATGGAAGGGCTCCGTCTTCAGTCTCATAAAAAACAGCTAGCCGTGCAGCACAAGATGCAAACAAGCTTAGGACCGTCCCATCCAAATAAAGGGGACATGTTATTTGCAACTAAATTAAGTGCCAATCCTTTGGATGAAACTTAAACATGGCCAGATTTCTTAGAAACAGGGCCAAAATGTCCAGAACTAGAACCTGGAAGAATAACAGCGCAATCTTAAGATAGTTCAGAAGGTAATCGCATTTGTCTGCAGTAAAAGAGCTAGATTTAGTTCCAGAACACCTTAGATACCTACAAGATTTTCAGGGTATGAGCTTTGACTCTTGAAAGCTCTCACCCCCAAAAATCTTGTTGGTCTCAAAGACACTCGTGGAACAGAATCGAGCCGTGCGATCTTACGAACGCTTTCCTGGGAGTGGACTTCAGAAGAATTTTGAGTTAGGCTTGCTTAGGGCTGCTCTATAAATACACTAACTTGGAAGTAAAGTCCACTGAAATCAACAACAGTTTTGCATCCAAATTAAGTAAAATTATATTTTTAAAACATACACAACCTTTAGCTCCCTGGGGTTTGCGTGGGGGGGATTTCCACCGGGCTGTTCCCGAGGGTTTGTCAGAGGGCCAGAATTCTGGCAGAGAAGTAAAAACTTGCAGAGGGAGCCTGACGGTGGCAGGGAGCCACCGTGCTCAGGTCTCACCTGCCGCTACGCTTTTGGGAAGCTTGAATCCGCTTGCTTCCCCGGTGTCCATGGAGTCTTCTGAACAACAAGCCCCACAAACTCCACAAGGAGCTTGCTGTGCAGAAGGGGGAAAAGAGTCGCCCCCACTTGCTCAGTGTGATTTCTAACTAGCTGATTCTGCTTAGGGAGGGATTAAGGGGAAGCGAGAGAGAAGGAGAGGTACCGATCAAGCTAGGCAGCACAGTCGCTTTGCTGCTGAAAGCCTAGATCTACACAGACAAGCAAGGTAAAGGCTATTAAAGATACTGGCTGTTTTCAATGACTCCTTGTGCTCTGCCGGCAAGCTCTCTCGGTCCATCGTTCCCTACGGTTGAATCCACCACCCTTTTACAGGGGCTGTTGGAAACGAACACCGAACTTGGAACTCCCCCGCACGCTTTTTAAATAAACCGAAATGCATTCTGTTTTATAAAAATCCAACATGTCTGACTGCCATCTGGTTGAAATGGATGCTATTCACTTCCTGGATCCCTGGTACTGTCTGGCTGCTGCATCCATTTTGTTTATTGATGATTACAAGCCTATCTGTAACTAAGGCCTTTTATGCAGGGATGTTTCCCTGTGGTCACCCCCGCTGACTGCTACGGGCCTTCCTTTTGATTATGGAGGCCTTTCCCACCTGTCAGAGGTCGCCTCGTTCTCCCCGGGTGTTTTGGTCATGTTTTCCAGATGCTGTTTTAGCCAAAATCTGGAAAATGCGGGGGAAACATGCAGGGAGAGCAAAGCAACCTCTGACAGATGGAAAAGACATGCAAAATCAAAAGAAGGCCCCGAAGCAGTCGGCAGGGGTGACCGGGGGCAAACGTCCCTGCATAAAAAGGCCTTAGTTACAGCCTACAACTGGCACAAATAAAATTTTATTTCAGCATTATCAAATCAACAACAGGTTTGTTTGTTTTTTAATTTCATTTTTTGGGGGGGTTAAAGGAGCTGAACGCGAGGAAAGGTTAGCATTACCAAAGCCACGTTTCCCTTTTAGCCTGGGTCAGGGCGGTGACAGTGAAAAAGAAAGCAGTTGTCCCACATGGAAAAGAAGACCGACAACGCTCATGAGCACCAGCGTGCTTTCGTTGGGTTTTTCTCCCAAGGGAAAGGTCCACCCATCCATGCCTGTGGCCGAACCGCTTTTATACCCTAATGTCCTCTGGAACTGGGGGCTTGCTGGCAGTCCCCACTTCTGGAGCACGAGGCATCACACAAGGCCTACAGCCTATCATGCCCTATTACTAAAGAAGTCCAGGCAGATGAGACCGGCGAATCTGGTGAAAAACGGCACAGCCAAGGAACCAAACAACCGTCAAGTGTGGAAACGACACAAAACCTTTTGTTGCTATTCTATCTCATGTGGACCCTGAAACACCTTCCGGGTACAACGAGCAACATCAGAGAGGGGAAGAGGATGAAACCGAGATAAGTGGGTGGGGGGGACGGAAATGTCGATTTCGAGAGAGGGGAAGGAGGCGTAAGAGACCGAGGCTGTGACTCAGCCGGGACTAAGTCTCAGGGCGTTCGAAGACATTCATTCACAAGTAAGCCTTGCACAAAGCCTAACTCTCTGACCTCAGCGGGACCTCTTCCTGCATCAACACGCGTCGTATCCGGTTGCACACCTGCAACCCAACACCCTTTTCTCGCAAATAAGTTCCATTGAACTTGGGGGTGGGAGGAGTATTCCATAGCCAAAATAACACAGAGCCAAGATAAACGGGGGGGGGGAGCGATTCACACATTCTGCACCTGCCTGTCTTGGCTCGCCGACACCTCAAGGAAAAGGAGCCAACCCCAGCTCTTTGGGCTCCTGAGAATGGGGGGCAGACAACATTCGCAGGGCCCTGGTCAATCGGGAGGGAGGCAGAAAACTAGGCAAGCGATATTGTGTATTTTTTCATGTTTGGCTTGGCTATGGTGTCTTCTCAGAAGCCCTGAGAGTAAGAATCCCTGAGAGGGCGGACAGACCCTTGAACTCCGAGGACAAAGTCCCCGCTTGGGCCGCTGCCCCGAAAGGCCAATTGACGGCCAGGAGCCAGCCAAGCCAAGCCAAGCGGCCTTTGAGGCGTCGGGAGGGCCAGAAGGCCACGCACTGCCATCGGCCTAGGGCCGCGGGCTCGTTGTACCTGTGGCCCTTGGCGGTGTGGCCCGGGGGCCGAGCCGAGGGAGCCGGGAGAACCACAGAGGCTGCGCAGCCAGTCTTGCGCGCACATGTTGGGGGTAACGAGACATGGTAGAATTTATTTGTATGTGGCCTCAGGCCTTTCACAAAACATCATCCACAGAGTAGCACAATCTTAAAAAAGAGACATGTACAAGGAAATAAAATTTAGTAGAATTAACATTGGTACGAACCACCCAAAACAACATCTTGTGGAATTCTGCTCTAGAGCAAACTACCTTGGCTCTTATTTTCCTTGCTGCCAGAGCAAACAGTGATGTTCTATGAGAAATAGACTTGTTGGAGTCAGACTGCAAGAATAGGATTTTCTCCTTTTCTGGGTGGAGGTTTGCACCTGCTAGTAGCCCATCAAGAAACTTATTCCTGGGCCGTGCATAGAGTGGACAATGATACAGATAATGGGGTAAATCCTCCATGTGCATGTTGGGGGGAAGGGCTCTCTGTGTGGGTCTGGGGGGGGGCACTGCTGCTGGTCTGGAAGCGGCTGTGAGGGGGGCCGAGGAGCACCACCAAGGCCGTGTGGCCAGACTTGCGCGTGTTGGGGGTCAGGGGACCATGTGCTGTCTGTGTGGGTCTTGGGGGGGGGCACTGCTGCTGGTCTGGAAGCGGCTGTGAGGGGGGCCGATGAGCACCACCAAGGCCGTGTGGCCAGACTTGTGCGTGCTGGGGGTCAGGGGACCATGTGCGGGTCTTGGGGGGGGGCACTGCTGCTGGTCTGGAAGCAGGTGTGAGGGGGGCCGAGGAGCACCACCAAGGCCGTGTGGCCAGACTTGCGCGTGTTGGGGGTCAGGGGACCATGTGCTGTCTGTGTGGGTCTTGGGGGGGGGCACTGCTGCTGGTCTGGAAGCAGGTGTGAGGGGGGCCGAGGAGCACCACCAAGGCCGTGTGGCCAGACTTGCGCGTGTTGGGGGTCAGGGGACCATGTGCTGTCTGTGTGGGTCTTGGGGGGGGACACTGCTGCTGGTCTGGAAGCAGGTGTGAGGGGGGCCGAGGAGCACCACTAAGGCCGTGTGGCCAGACTTGTGCGCTCTCCATGTGCGCGTTGGGGGTCAGGGGACCATGTGCTGTCTGTGGGTGTCTTGGGGGGCACTGCCGCTGCTGGAAGCGGGTGTTTGGGGGGGGGCCTGAGGAGCACCGCCAAGGCCCGGCGGCCAGACTGGTGCGCTCTCCCTGCGCGCGTTGGGGGTGAGGGGGGCGTTGCGTCTTGCGGGGTGTGTGTGTGTGGGGGGGTGTTACCTTCTCCTTGCCCTGGCAGTGGCAGCAGACGGTCCACAGGTACTTGAGGGTCCTCCAGAGCAGGATGATGAAGAGGCCTCCGAAGAAGGTGACCATGGAGGAGGCGAGGAAGGCCCACCACATGCGCTGCCCGGTGTCGCAGGGCACCTCCATGGCCAGCGGGATGATGAGCGCCTTGGCCGGCGCCGAGGACGAGGCCGCGTTCAGGCCGCCGCCGCCGCCCGCGCTGATGGGGCTGCTCATCCTCAGCGGGCCGCCGGCCGGGACGCCCCAGGAGTAGCTGCTGCCGCCGCCGCCGCCGCCGCTGCCATTGGCCATGGCTAAGCGCGGGCAGGGCGCGCCGCCACCGCCGCCGCCGCCGGCGGGGCCCCGGAGGGGAGCTGGAGCTGCTGCTGCTGCTGCCGCCGCCGCTGCCCTCGCCGCTGCCCTCGCCGCCCTCGCGGGCTCCGGCGCCGCCCGCCCGGCCCATGCCCGGCCATGGCGCGGCCGGGGGGAGGCGCCGCCGCCGACGACGCCGCCCGTGCCCCCCGCCGCCGCCCGCGCGCAAGGAGGGCGCGCAACCACGCCGCCGCGCAGCCTCGGGGCTCTCTCCGGGGGGTGCGGGGGTGGGGGGGGGGCGCTCCGGGCGGGCCGCCGCTCCTCCGCGCCGCCTAGGCCAGCCGCCGCCCCCGCCGCCGCGCGCCCGCCGGCCCCGGGGTCGCCCCCGCCTCGCCGCCCATCCTCGCCGGGGACCCCCGGACGGCCGGCTGTGTGCAGAGGCGCGACGCCGCCTCCTCCTGCGGATGCTGCTGCAGCTGCTGCTGCTGCTGGTGGCGACGGCGGCGGTGATGCTCGTGCCGCCCGCCCGCCCGCCCGCCCGCCCGCCTGGCTGCCTCTGTGTGCGGCGCGCGCGCGCGGTGTGGCGGGGCGGGGCGGGGGGCTGGCCGGAGCCCCCTCCCTCCTCTGCCTCCCTGCCTCCCTCCCTGCCCGGCGAGCGCGCGGCACAGGTGGCGGCGGCGGCGGCGGCGGGGGCGGCTGTCCTCAGGCGCGCCGGGGCGGGCGGAGCCAAGGCGCACCGCCCCGGCGAGGCTGGCTGGCTGGCTGGCTGGCTGGCCAGCGGAGGGGGGGGGGTCTGCGTGACGCCGGGCCGCCCCCCCCCGCCCCCGCCGCTGTGGGCCTGCCGGTGGTCCTGGGGGCTGAGGGGAGGGACGCGCAACCCCCCGGGCCAGGCGGGAGCGGAGGGGCCAGCTGCTTCGCCGGGCTCCCCTCCAGAGAGGCGGGCTTGGGGGGGGGGAAGGAGCGACAGAGCCCCCCCTCCGGGGCTGGACGGGCTGGCGGCGCGCCCCCGCGCCCTGGGCGCAGGCGGCGCGCTCCCGCCGGCCAGAAGCCTCCATTGGAAGCCAAAGCCCCGCGGCACCTGCTGCGCCGGGGGGGTGGGGGGGCTGGGGGCCTCGCCCCCCCCTCACCCCCACCCCCCCCCCGCACACAGGCAGCCAAGCGAAGCTGGCCGCTCTTGGCCTGCCGGGCGCCGGCAGGGGCTTCTCGGCCCGAGTACAGGTCGAATCCTCCCGGTGGAAGGGAGCCCAAAGGACGTCTTTCTTCACACAACGCACAGTTCAGCGGTGGAACTCCCTGCCCCAGGACGTGGGGACGGCTTGCCAACGTGGAAGGCTTGAAGAAGGGCGTGGTCATGTTCATGGAGGAGAGGGCTACCCATGGCTACTAGTCTAAAATGGATACCGGTCATGATGCATGCCTATTCGATCTACAAGCTCAGAGGAGCAGGCCTATTATATGAGGTGCTGTAAAGGAAGACAGGCAGGATAAATACTGCTGCACTCGTCTTGTTTGTGGGCTTCCTAGAGGCACCTGGTTGGCCACTATGAGAACAGACTTGATGGGCCTTGGTCTGATTCTTATGAGGGTCATAGAATCATAGAGTTGGAAGGGACCACCAGGGTCATCTAGTCCAACCCCCTGCGCAATGCAGGAAATTCACAACTACCTCCCACTCCCACACACCCCGTGACTCCAACCCTCCCCCCACCATGCAGGATCCCACAATCACAGCACTCCCGACAGATGGCCATCCAGCCTCTGCTTAAAGACCTCCAAAGATGGGGACTCCACCACCCTCTGAGACAGCGCATTCCACCCTCAAACCGCCCTCACCGTCAGAAAGTTTTTCCTAATGTTTAGGTGGATTCGCTTTTCTCTTAGTTTAAATCCATTACTCCGTGTCCTAGTCTGAAGCAACAGAGAACAAGCTAGTTCCCTCATCAACATGACATCCCTTCAAATATTTAAACATGGCTATCATGTCTCCCCTCAACCTTCTCTTCTCCAAACTAAACAAACCCAACCCCCTAAGTCTCTCCTCACAGGGCATGGATTCCAGACCTTTGACCATTCTGGTCGCCCTCCTCTGGACACGCTCCAACTTGTCAACATCCTTCTTAAATTGTGGAGCCCAAAACTGGACAGAGTATTCCAAGGGAGGTCTGACCAATGCAGAATACAGTGGTAGTATTACTTCCCTTGATCTAGACAACAATACTCCTATTGATGCAGCCCAGAATTGCATTGGCCTTCGTAGCCGCCATATCACACTGTTGACTCATGTTCAGTTTGTGGTCCACTAAGACTCTTTCACGTGTACTGTTGTCAAGCCAACTCTCTCCCATCCTGTACCTGTGCCTTATGTTGTTTCTGACTAGGTGAAGTACCTTACACTTCTCCCTATTGAAATCCATTTAATTGCTTATGGCCCAGATCTCCAGACTATTGAGGTCATTCTGAACTCTGACCCTACCCTCTGGGGTATTAACTACCCCTCCTAACTTGGTGTCATCTGCAAATTTGATTAGCGTGCTCTCTATTCCATCATCCAAGTCATTTATAAAAATATTAAATAGTACCGGTCCCAGGACAGACCCCTGTGGTACCCCACTGGTCTCTCCAGGATGAAGTTGTCCCATTAATGAGCACCCTTTGGGTTCGGTTGGTCAACCAATTACCAATCCACCTAACGGTAGCAGTGTCCAGCCCACATTTTACTAGCTTTGTTTCAAGAAGATCATGGGGGACTTTATCAAAGGCTTTACTGAAATCAAGGTACACTACGTCTACAGCATTCCCTTCATCTACCATACTTGTCACTCTTTCAAAAAAAAGATACGAGATTAGTTTGGCATGACCTGTTTTTGAGAAGCCCATGTTGACAGTGAGCACGGCATTTCTTTCTAAGTGCTTACAGACTGTCTGTTTAATTATCTGCTCTAGCATTTTACCTGGTATTGATGTCAGGCTGACTGGGTGATAATTTTTTGGGATTTCTTTTCCCCCCTTTTTAAAGATGGGGACCACATTTGCCTTCCTCCAGTCTGCTGGAACTTCTCCTGTTCTCCATGAATTCTCAAAGATTATTGCCAGTGGTTCTGAAATCACTTCAGCCAGTTCTTTTAACACCCTTGGATGCAGTTCGTCCGGCCCCGGAGACTTGAATTCATTGAGAGTAGCCAGGTATTCACGTACTATCTCAGTGTCTATACTATGCTGTAATTCCCCTATTGCATCCTCTGCTCCATTATTCTCAGGTTGAGCACTATTCCCCTTTTGGGAGAAGACTGATACAAAAAAGGAGTAAAGTAATTCTGCCTTTTCTGCCTCCCCTGTTAATAACTCACCATCCTCTCCACGCAATGACCCCGATCGTTACCTTGATCTTCCTTTTGTTATGGACATAACCAAAATAAACCCTTTTTTGTTGTTTTTAACTTCCCTGGCTAGCTGGAGCTCATTCTGCGCTTTAGCCTTCCTGACTTTCTCCCTACGTGTGCCGGCTACTTGTTTGAATTCCTCTTAGTTGATTTCTCCCTTTTTCCATTTCTTGTACAGGCCCTTCTTAAATCCTATCTCAACCAAAAGTTCTTTAGACATCCACCCTGGTTTCTTCAAACCTCTACCTTTTTTTCTCCTTGTGGGAATTGACTGAAATTGTGCCTTCAATATCTCCCTTTTTAGAATTTCCCATCCTTCATGTACTCCCTTCTCATTTAATATTCTCACCCACAGGATCACACCCAGTAGTTCCCTAAATTTATTTAAATCAGCTTTCTTAAAGTCTAGAGTACATGGTTGACTATTTCTTGCTTCTCCTTTCTGCTGTATCACAAACTCCAGGAGAACATGGTCACTCCCACCTAAAGATCCCACTCCTTCCACCCCATAAACCAAGTCATCATAATTGGTTAAGATCAGATCCAAAATGGCTATTCCCCTTGCTGCTTCTTCCACTTTTTGGACTATGTGTGAGGGTTCCCAACCTTCCTGTGCAAACTCCATAAAATCACTTGCTCAGACTGTCATGCAGAAACAAGGAACTTTATTGGAAGCTTCAGGTAGTACAGGCCTTACACTGGTAAAGTTGCAAGTGAATACAGTTTCACAAAGACAGAATTATAACCCCTACAGGAAAGCAGATGTCAAACGTATGTTATGGGAATCTACGAGATAATTGTGCATGGTACAAGAACATCAAAGACCTCAGGGAACTCGTTAGGCTATCTACCCACCAAGGCCACAGCTGGCGGGAGGGAGTCAGAGAGAGCAAGGAAGGCGGACGTGGGAAGAGACATTCCAATCTGGGCCTGTCAGACCCAGCGCCTGAACCAAGGAAAGGCAAAAGGCCTGGACTGCTTTTACGAGTCCGGGGGGGGGGGGGAAGGCCAGGCAAAGGCATACAGACCCTCACATTCTGCCCCCCTTAAGGCCCCCCTCCCCCGAGTCCGGGCGGACGAGGCTTGTCCGGATAGGCAGAGTGAAACTCTCGAACCAGACGGGGAGCCGCCACATGGGGAGCGGCCACCCATTCATCCTGGGCGGATCCCAGGTGCTTCCAGCGGATCAAATAGAACAGTTTTCCCTTTTTCAGTTTAGAGTCCAACACTTTAGAAACCTCAAGATGCGATTCCCCCCCCCCCCCACAACCGTAGGAATTTCGGATTTAGGGAGGGGGTGGAACTGAGGGGCAGCGACGTATGGTTTAAGTAGGCTGATGTGGAACACCGGATGCACCCCTCGAAGAGACTTGGGAAGTTCCAACTCTACCGTGACGTCATTGATCACTCGGGTGATGGGGAAAGGACCTACATACTTGTCACTAAGCTTTTTGCAAGGTCGAAGTGAGCGTAGGTTCTTTGTGGAAAGGTAAACCTGCCCTCCCACCTTGAGTTCCCACCCCGGAGACCGATGTTTATCGGCCTGATCTTTGTACTTGCGCTTGGCCCTTTCCAGGTTTTTCTGCAGCCAGGGCCAAGTGGTCTGCACTACTTGTACCCAATCTTGGACCTCCTGCACCCCTTCAAGTTCAGGAGTGATGTTAGGAGAACCAAAGGGCCCAAAGTCCTTTCCATAAACCACATGAAAAGGACTGAAACCTGTGGAGGAATGGGGGGCATTATTATAGGCATTTTCAGCAAAAGGCAGTAGGTCCACCCAATCGTCCTGGTGGTAATTGACATAACACCTTAGATAGCATTCTACTACAGCATTGACACGTTCGGTCTGACCGTCGGTCTGCGGGTGGTAGGCCGAAGAGAGTCCTTGCTCTTCCACCCCCATGACTTTCAGGAAGGCCCTCCAGAATTTGGCAACGAACTGGGCCCCTCTGTCGGAGAGGACCTTCCTCGGGATCGAATGATGCTTCACCACGTGATTAATAAACAGTTTAGCCAACTTCTGGGCCGATGGTAGCCCCGCACAAGGAACAAAATGAACCTGTTTAGAGAATAAGTCTGTTATCACCCACAGTACAGTTTTCCCCCGACTTGGGGGCAAATCAGTGATAAAATCCATGGCGATCACTTCCCAGGGCATGGTCGGGGTCTCCAGAGGCTTTAAGAGTCCGGGGGGCTTTCCCATCCGTTTTTTGGCCGTGGCGCAGACGGGGCAGCTGCGCACGTACAACTCCACATCGGCTCTCATACCTGGCCACCAAAATTGATGCCGCAATAAATGCAAAGTCTTTACAAACCCAAAATGCCCCGCAAGTTTGGCCCCGTGAACCAGTCCCAGCACCTCTTTTCGGAGTACTTCGGGGACATAAAGCTTACCCCCCTGCAACCACAAGGAGCCCTGTTGGTCGAGATGTGCGGGGAGAACCTGCTGATCCGCCTCCCTCAGAGAAGCGTCCCGGAGCCGCTGTTGAAAAGCCTCCGGGATTCCCTTGAGGGGAGGAACATCCTGGCGGTGGGACTGGGACCAGGTGGTTACTGAAAGTCCCGAGACGTCCCCTCTCTGTTCAGGGGTAAACAAGGAATCCACCGGCCGGTCAAAGTCATTGCGTAATTGGGGGAGTCTAGAAAGAGCATCCGCTAACGCATTGTCCTTCCCTGGCACATGTTTCAGGACAAAGCGGAATTTGGCAAAAAACTGTGCCCAACGAATCTGTTTCGCGGTGAGCTTTCTAGCCCCTTTTAAGGCCTCTAGGTTCTTGTGATCGCTGCAAACCTCAAAAGGGATCTCTGCCCCTTCCAGAAAATGCCTCCAAATGGTGAGGGCATGTTTAACAGCAGCGGCTTCCTTCTCCCAAATGGCCCAGTTGATTTCGGATTGGGAGAATTTTTTTGAAAAATAGGCACAAGGTTTCAGCTGACCGTTCTCGTCCCATTGCAAGAGGGCCCCCCCCCCATGGCAACGTCAGAGGCATCGACCTGGACCACGAAAGGTTTTTCACAATCAGGGTGCGCGAGAACTGGTTCGGACGAGAAAAGCAGCTTGAGCGTATCGAAAGCCTGCTGGCAGTCCGAAGTCCATTGCAGCCTAGCTGAGGGCAAGGCGGCTCCTGCCCCTTTCCCTTTTGTGCGCAGGAGCGAAGTGAGAGGGAGCGCTACCTGGGCAAAGTTAGGGATGAAGTTTCGGTAAAAGTTAGCAAAGCCCAGAAACTGCTGTAAATGCCCTATCTCTTCAATCTATATGCAGAATATATAATTAGGAAAGCTGGATTAGATTTAGATGAAGGTGGAGTGAAAATTGGAGGGAGGAACATTAATAATTTGAGATATGCTGATGACACTACATTATTGGCAGAAAATAGTGAAGATTTGAAACAACTATTGCTGAAAGTTAAAAGAGAAAGTGCCAAAGCAGGACTACAGCTGAACATCAAGTAAACAAAAGTAATGACTACAGGAGAATTACACAACTTTAAGGTTGACAATGAGGAAATTGAAATTGTTCAAGACTTTCTATTCCTTGGCTCCACCATCAACCAAAAGGGAGACTGCAGCCAAGAAATTAGAAGGAGATTGAGACTGGGAAGGGCAGCCATGAAGGAGCTAGAAAATATTTTGAAGTGTAAGGATGTGACTCTGGCCACCAAGACTAGATTAATTCATGCCATCATATTCCCTATTACTATGTATGGGTGTGAAAGCTGGACAGTGAAGAAAGCTGATAGGAAGAAAATAGATTCCTTTGAAATGTGGTGTTGGAGGAGAGTGTTACGGATTCCGTGGACTGCCCAAAAAAACAAATCAGTGGGTTATAGATCAAATCAAGCCTGAACTGACCCTAGAAGCTAAAATGACTAAACTGAGGCTGTCGTATTTTGGTCACGTCATGAGACGACAAGAGTCACTGGAAAAGACCGTCATGTTAGGAAAAGTAGAGGGCAGCAGGAAAAGAGGAAGACCCAACAAGAGATGGATTGACTCAATGAAGGAAGCCACAGCCTTCAATTTGCAAGATCTGAGCAAGGCTGTCAAAGATAGGACATTTTGGAGGACTTTCATTCATAGGGTCGCCATGAGTCGGAAGCGACTTGACGGCACTTAACACACGATGGGGGGGTCCCACTCCATTACCGCCCGAACCTTCTCGGGATCCATCTCTAAGCCTTGATGGGAAATCACATACCCCAGGAAAGTGATGGAGGGTTGATGGAAATCACATTTGGAAACCTTAGCAAACAGTTTGTGCTCGTGCAGCCGCTGCAGCACCTCGCGCACCAATTGTACGTGCTCCTTCATGGTTTTCGTATAAATGAGGATATCGTCCAAGAAAACCACCACCCCGCGGAACAATAAATCGTGAAGTACTTCATTAATCAATTGCATGAACACACTCAGAGCCCCCGAAAGTCCGAACGGCATCACTAAATATTCAAACATTCCAAAACAACTGGAGAAGGCAGTCTTAGGTTCGTCCCCTTCCCGTATGCGGACTCGGTGGTAAGCCTCCACCAAATCCAATTTGGTGAAGATTCGGCCCTCTTTCAATTGTGCGAGAAGGTCTGGAATGAGAGGGAGGGGGTATGCATTAGACTGAGTGACAGCATTCAGTCTATGGAAATCAATACACAGTCTTAAGTCTCCCGTCTTTTTCTTGACAAAGAAGGCAGGGGCCGAGTATGGAGCCTTAGACGGGCGGATAAAGCCCCGTGCTAAATTGGTGTCCAAATATTCTCGCAACACCGCCTTTTCATTAGGACTCATGGGGTAGACCTTCCCTTTGGATAATTTGCCATCCCCTACTATTTCAATGGCACAGTCCGTCTCCCGGTGGGGGGGCAATTCGTTGCATTCCCCACGTCAAACACATCGGCAAACTGGGAATACTCGCTGGGGAGCTGGGGCAGAGAAGTCTCGATAGAAGGGGCC
This sequence comes from Euleptes europaea, assembly GCF_029931775.1. NCBI lineage: Eukaryota > Metazoa > Chordata > Lepidosauria > Squamata > Sphaerodactylidae > Euleptes > Euleptes europaea. Next base: position 728,082 of record NC_079315.1, on the reverse strand, counting down.
CCCACGAGGGCGGCTGCGGGAGTGCTAAGTACTCGGTCTTTATCATGAAATTCACACGGGTTGCGGAGAAAGGTGAGCGTCCGCTCAACCCAGTCTATGGAGGGATTGTGCCCCAGCAACCAATTCATCCCTAAAACAACGGGCGCGGCGATGGGGGCGATGGTAAAATAAAGTCGTTCCCAATGCTCCCCTATGGCCATGACGACCGCAGCGGTGCGGTGAGTTACAGGTCCTTTTTGAAAGTCACTGCCATCCATCTGGGAAAAGCGGATGGGTTCAGGTAGCCGTTTTCGCTTAACTCGCAATTGTCGAGCAGCCTCTTCGCTTATCAGGGTGCGGGCACAACCCGAGTCAACTAGGGCCGTAAATTCTAATGTGGGCCCCCCTTTTGGCAGTGAGAGATTGACCTTTACATACACATTGTCTTCTTGAGCGCTTACCATCAGTGGAGCTCCTTGCTCAACGTTCGGAGCGGTCTGCTGAGGAGCCCCCTTTACAGCAGACCGACGGCGTTTTTTGCCGGCCTGTCCCAGTCCTTCTCGCTGGAGGAAGCAGCTGCGGCCTTTGTAATCCGTGACTCCGATGAGTCCAAGGCTTCATTTGTAATCCGTGGCCCCGATGGGCCAGAAGAGCCCGAGGCTTCGACCTCGGCGCGTGCGTGCAAGGCCGAGGGTGCGCCCCGTCGGCTTGGTGCGCCGCTCCGGCGGCGAGGTTGCCCCTCAGGAGGGGGCTTCTCAGGTTCGATCGTTGTCGGACGAGACGGTCCCGGACGTCCGGGTCGGGAAGGGCATTGAGAAGCAAAGTGTCCTTTCCCCCCGCAAACGAGACAGACCCCGCTCTCAAAGCATTTGCGGCGTTCTGTCACGGAGGGTCCTCCCCCTGAGGGGGGACGAGAGTCCTTCGGACCGCCGGGCCTGTCTCCACGGGTCTTGGTCTCCCGTCCGGTGCGTTGTCGGGACAGGAGCAGCAGTTGCTTTCGGTTTTCGATGTCAGCGGCGTGACGAACCCACCCTTCATCGGGAGGGTTACCTTGCATGAAAGCCCAGTGTTGCAATTCCGGGTTCAAACCTTCGCGGAAACACTGCACCCTGGTAGCTTCACTCCAGTCCAAAATTCGACTCGAGAGCGACTGAAATTCGCTTGCATACTGCGTGACAGATTTAGTCCCTTGGCGCAGTTGTTGCAAGGCAGTTTTTGCTCGCTCACCCAAATGCGGGTCCTCGAAACGGTGTCGAAGGGCGATCATGAAGTCATCGAGACTTCGCAAGACCGGGGAGCGGAGCTCATACTGCTGTACCATCCAGGCGGCCGCCTCACCTTGTAGGAGGGACGCCACGTATTGGACCCGGGATTCTTCCGAGGTAAAAGTCCGGCCCTGTTCACGCATAAAAATGTCCACTTGCACCATAAAAAACGTCAGCTGGTCACTCGACCTGTCATACGTGATCTTCAGATCTTGGCGGGCCGGTGGAGCGGGACGGATGGGAGGTGCGGGGACCACGGGTGGGCCTGGTTGTTGCCCTCCGTCCGCCGGAGCCACGGGTGGAGTCTGAACCTTCAGGTCGTCCATGGCTTGGGCCATGTCCAGCATCACTGCGTTCATGGCATCCATCCGGTCCAGTAACTCCTGGCGCTCTTCCTGCCAGCGCTGCCGCTCCTCATCCATCTGGTGAAGCAGCAGGGCTTCCTTTCGGGCGGGATCGTCCTCGAACCCCAACCTGTGAACCGCAGTCTGTCTTGACCGCGCGTCGCTCTGCGGGAGCGACCAATGCCGGGGAGATTCCAGCCAGGTCTCCAAGCGGGTGGGCTTGGGCTTTGCACCCAAACCCGATCCTGAGTCAGCTCCACTGGTCGTCTTCCCAGTCGACTTCCCTTCCGAAGGGGCCAGGTCGGGCTGTTTGGGTACAGCGTCGTCCTTGTTGTCATTGTCATCCCCGTTGCCTGCCATAGCTGTCCAAGAACGGTACAGGAGCAGGACAACGAGGCAGAGGACTTGCAACTTAATGTGAGGGTTCCCAACCTTCCTGTGCAAACTCCATAAAATCACTTGCTCAGACTGTCATGCAGAAACAAGGAACTTTATTGGAAGCTTCAGGTAGTACAGGCCTTACACTGGTAAAGTTGCAAGTGAATACAGTTTCACAAAGACAGAATTATAACCCCTACAGGAAAGCAGATGTCAAACGTATGTTATGGGAATCTACGAGATAATTGTGCATGGTACAAGAACATCAAAGACCTCAGGGAACTCGTTAGGCTATCTACCCACCAAGGCCACAGCTGGCTGGAGGGAGTCAGAGAGAGCAAGGAAGGCGGACGTGGGAAGAGACATTCCAATCTGGGCCTGTCAGACCCAGCGCCTGAACCAAGGAAAGGCAAAAGGCCTGGACTGCTTTTACGAGTCCAGGGGGGGGGGAAAGGCCAGGCAAAGGCATACAGACCCTCACACTATGAAGTTGTCTGCAAGGGAAGTGAGGAATTTGTCGGACCTAGTTGTTTTGGCAGAGTTAGCCTTCCAACAGATGTCAGGATAATTGAAATCTCCCATTACTACTACATCTTTCATTTTTGAATGTTTGGACATCTGTTCCAGGAAAGTATCATCTACCTCTTCAGCCTGGCTTGGGGGTCTATAATAGACCCCCACAATGACATCATTATTTTTCTCCCCCTTAATTTTTACCCAGATGGTTTCAAGCTGGGTTCCAGCATTTAAGTCCTGGATCTCCTCGCAGGTGTAATCATCCCTAACTTATAATGCTACTCCTCCCCACTTCCGGTTTGGTCTATTTATCCAAAATAGGTTATGCCTTCAATTAATACATTCCAATCATGAGACTCTTCCCACCAGGTTTCTGTAATGCCGATTACCGTATATCATATTTGCTTTGTACTATTAAAAGTTCTAGTTCATCTTGCTTATTTTCCATGCTCTGTGCATTAGTGTAGAGACACTTTAGACCACAGGTCCTTCTTCTTGGCAGCCTATTTAAGATTGTTTCCCTCCCATTATTAAGTTTTTGAATGGTCTTTCCTTGCGTATGTGCTACCCTCTGCAGATCGTTCATATCTAAATTTGCAGTTATTGTTCTCATCTATTTTTGTCCTCATATATTTGCAGTTATTGTCCTCATCTAGTCCAAACCCCTGCACAATGTAGGAAATTCACAACTACTTCCCCCCCACACCCCCAGTGACCCCTACTCCATGCCCAGAAGATGGCCAAGGTGCCCTCCCTCTCATGATCTGCCCAAGGTCACAGGATCAGCATTGCTGACAGATGGCCATCTAGCCTCTGCTTAAAAGCCTCCAGGGAAGGAGAGCTCACCACTGTGAGGGTTCCCAACCTCCCTGTGCAAACTCCATAAAATCACTTGCTCAGACGGTCATGCAGAAACAAGAAACTTTATTGGAAGCTTCAGAGAAGTACAGGCCTTACACTGGTAAAGTTGCAAGTGAATCCAGATTCACAAAAGCAGAATTATAACCCCTACAGGGAAGCAGATGTCAAACGTGTATTATGGGAATCTACGAGATAATTGTGCATAGTACAAACATCAAAGAACTCAGAGCTTGTTAGTACTATCTACCCACCAAGGCCACAGTGGTGGAAGGGAGTCAGCGAGAGCCAGGGAGGGATGTGGGAAGAGGGGGGAGACATTCCAACCTGGGGCCCGTCAGACGCTGCGCCTGAACCAAGGAAAGTCAAGAGACCTGGACTGCTTTTACGAGTCCGGGGGGGGGGGAGGAAGCATACAAGGCAAAGGCCTACCAAATGTCAGGCATACAGACCCTCACATTCTGCCCCCCTTAAGGCCCCCCTCCCCCGAGTCCGGGCAGACGAGGCTTGTCCGGATAGGCAGAGTGAAACTCTCGAACCAGACGGGGAGCCACCACATGGGGAGCGGCCACCCACTCATCCTGGGCGGACCCCAGGTGCTTCCAGCGGATCAAATAGAACAGCTTTCCCTTTTTCAGTTTAGAGTCCAACACTTTAGAAACTTCAAGATGCGATTCCCCTCCCACAACTGTAGGAACTTCAGACTTAGGGAGGGGGTGGAACTGAGGGGCAGCGACGTACGGCTTAAGTAGGCTGATATGGAACACCGGATGCACCCCGCGAAGAGACTTGGGGAGTTCCAATTCTACCGTGACGTCATTGATCACCCGGGTGATGGGGAAAGGACCTACATACTTGTCACTAAGCTTTTTGCAATGCCGAAGTGACCGTAGGTTCTTGGTGGAAAGGTAAACCTGCCCTCCCACCTTGAGTTCCCACCCCGGAGACCGATGTTTATCGGCCTGGTCTTTGTACTTGCGCTTGGCCCTCTCCAGGTTCTTTTGCAGCCAGGGCCAAGTGGTCTGCACTACTTGTATCCAATCCTGAACCTCCTGCACCCCCTCAAGCTCAGGAGTGATGTTAGGAGAACCAAAGGGTCCAAAGTCCTTTCCATAAACCACGTGAAAAGGACTGAAACCTGTGGAGGAATGGGGGGCGTTATTGTAGGCATATTCAGCAAAAGGCAGTAGGTCTACCCAATCGTCCTGGTGGTAATTGACATAACACCTTAGATAGCATTCTACTACAGCATTGACTCGTTCGGTCTGACCATCGGTCTGGGGGTGGTAGGCTGAAGAGAGTCCTTGTTCTTCCACCCCCATGACTTTTACGAAGGCCCTCCAGAATTTGGCTACGAACTGAGCCCCTCTGTCGGAGAGGACCTTCCTCAGAATCGAATGATGCTTCACCACGTGATTAATAAACAGTTTAGCCAACTTCTGGTCCGATGGTAGTCCCGCACAAGGAACAAAATGAACCTGTTTGGAGAATAAGTCTGTTATCACCCACAGTACAGTTTTTCCCCGACTTGGGGGCAAATCCGTGATGAAATCCATGGCGATCACTTCCCAGGGCATGGTCGGGGTTTCCAGAGGCTTTAAGAGTCCGGGAGGCTTTCCCATCCGTTTTTTGGCCGTGGCGCAAACAGGGCAGCTGCGCACGTACAACTCCACATCGGCTCTCATACCGGGCCACCAAAATTGACGCCGCAATAAATGCAAAGTGAAACAGTCCCAGCACCTCTTTTCGGAGTACCTCGGGGACATAAAGCTTACCCCCCTGCAACCACAAGGAGCCCTGTTGGTCGAGATGTGCGGGGAGCACCTGCTGATCCGCCTCCCTCAGAGAAGCGTCCCGGAGCCGCTGTTGGAAAGCCTCCGGGATTCCTTTGAGGAGGGGAACATCCTGGCGGTGGGACTGGGACCGGGTGGTTACTGCGAGTCCCGAGACTTCGCCTCTCTGTTCAGGGGTTAACAGGGAATCCACTGGCCGGTCAAAGTCATTGCGGTACTGGGGGAGCCTAGAAAGAGCATCCGCTAACGCATTGTCCTTCCCTGGCACATGTTTCAGGACAAAGCGGAATTTGGCAAAAAACTGTGCCCAACGAATTTGTTTCGCGGTGAGCTTTCTAGCCCCCTTTAAAGCCTCTAGATTCTTGTGATCGCTGCAGACCTCAAAAGGGATCTCTGCCCCTTCCAGAAAATGCCTCCAAATGGTGAGGGCATGTTTAACAGCAGTGGCTTCTTTCTCCCAAATGGCCCAGTTGATTTCAGATTGGGAGAATTTTTTAGAAAAATAGGCACAAGGTTTCAGCTGACCGTTCTCGTCCCGTTGCAAGAGAGCCCCCCCCCATGGCGATGTCAGAGGCATCGACCTGGACCACGAAGGTTTTTCACAATCAGGGTGCGCAAGAACGGGTTCGGACGAGAAAAGCAGCTTGAGCGTATCGAAAGCCTGCTGGCATTCCGAAGTCCATTGCAACCGAGCTGAGGGCAAGGCAGCTCCCGCCCCTTTCCCTTTTGTGCGTAGGAGCGAAGTGAGAGGGAGCGCTACCTGGGCAAAATTAGGGATGAAGTTTCGGTAAAAGTTAGCAAAGCCCAAAAACTGCTGTAAATGTCTGCGCGTGGTGGGGGGGGGGGTCCCACTCCATTACCGCCCGAACCTTCTCGGGGTCCATCTCTAAGCCTTGATGGGAAATCACATACCCCAGGAAAGTGATGGAGGGTTGATGGAAGTCACATTTAGAAACCTTAGCAAACAGTTTGTGCTCGCACAGCCGCTGCAGCACCTCGCGTACCAGTAGTACATGCTCCTCCATGGTTTTCGTATAAATGAGGATATTGTCCATGAAAACCACCACCCCGCGGAACAACAAATCATGAAGCACTTCATTAATTAATTGCATGAACACACTCGGAGCCCCCGAAAGTCCGAACGGCATCACTAAGTACTCAAACATTCCAAAACAACTGGAGAAGGCAATCTTTGGTTCGTCCCCTTCTCGACCCGTCATACGTGATTTTCAAATCTCGGCGGGCCGGTGGAGCGGGACGGATGGGAGGTGCGGGGGCCACGGGTGGCTGTCGTCCTCCGTCCGGCGGAGCCACGGGTGGAGTCTGAACCTTCAGTTCATCCATGGCTTGGGCCATGTCCAGCATCACTGCTTGCATGGTATCCATCCGGTCCAGTAAATCCTGGCGCTCTGTCTGCCAGCGCATCTGCTCCTCATCCATCTGGTGAAGTAGCAGGGCTTCCTTTCGGGCGGGATCGTCCTCGAACCCCAACCCGTGAACCACAGTCCGTCTTGACTGCGCGTCGCTCTTCGAGAGCGACCAATGCCGGGGAGATTCCAGCCAGCTCTCCAAGCGAGTTTGCTTGGACTTTGCACCCAAACCTGACCCTGAGTCAGCTCCACTGGGCGTCTTCCCAGTCGACTTCCCTTCCGAAGGGGGTAGGTCAGGCTTTTTGGGTACAGCGTTGTCCTTCTTGTCGCTGTCGTCCGGCTTGCCATTGTCATCCCCGTTGCCTGCCATAGCTGTCCAGGAACGGTACAGGAGCAGGTCAACGAGGCAGAGACTTGCAACTTAATGTGAGGGTTCCCAACCTCCCTGTGCAAACTCCATAAAATCACTTGCTCAGACGGTCATGCAGAAACAAGAAACTTTATTGGAAGCTTCAGAGAAGTACAGGCCTTACACTGGTAAAGTTGCAAGTGAATCCAGATTCACAAAAGCAGAAATATAACCCCTACAGGGAAGCAGATGTCAAACGTGTATTACGGGAATCTACGAGATAATTGTGCATAGTACAAACATCAAAGAACTCAGAGCTTGTTAGTACTATCTACCCACCAAGGCCACAGTGGTGGAAGGGAGTCAGCGAGAGCCAGGGAGGGACGTGGGAAGAGGGGGGAGACATTCCAACCTGGGGCCCGTCAGACGCTGCGCCTGAACCAAGGAAAGTCAAGAGACCTGGACTGCTTTTACGAGTCCAGGGGGGGGGGAAAGCATACAAGCCAAAGGCCTACCAAAGGTCAGGCATACAGACCCTCACAACCACCTCCCGAGGAAGCCTGTTCCACTGAGGAAGCACTCTGTTTGCAGAGAACATATTAAATGTTTTGGCCCTGATTCTTCAGTGTGGTCCTGCTTAAGTCATTCAAGCTATGCTTCTTTTCAATAATATTTATTAAATAAAGATTTGAGTCTTCCACCTAGGGCTGCCAACCTCCAGGTGGTTAATATAAAGATAGACACTTCTGTGTGTATAATAGTTAAACCAAAATTCACACAGGTAATAGAACCAATTTAGGTATCCTTTATGGGAACCTCTGAAATGGACTGAATATCCTAGACTGGTTAGGCAGAAGGATCAGTCTTCTACCCATGGGGAGTTTAAACTTGTGCTTCTAAGATAAAAAAAAGAAATACATACCAAGTGAAAAGATTAAGGTTGAAGAACTGATGAAGATCAAAACGGCCGTCTTCCTCACCTGTCTGACTTCTGATGAATATATTGTTGCTAAGAAGAAGAAGAAATATTGTTAGAATTATTATATACATGGTGATGTGTTTACTTGCCTATATTTAAAACCAGGATTATACACTTACCTGTTTGTATGCACCTACTGGTGAACAATACATGTGACTTTGTAATTTATGACCTGTGCTTGGATATGACTTTTGCATTACGATGGTAATATTGGAATTGTATTGAAATTGCTTGGAATATTTGTTTTCTATGTGAATTTTGGTTTAACCTCCAGGTGGTGGCTGGAGGCCTCCCACTCCAGCCAATAGAGATCAGTTTCCCTGGAGTAAAATGGCCACTTTGGCCATTGGACTCTCTGGCATTGAAGTCCCTCCCTTCCCCAAACCCCGCTCTTCTCAGACTCCACCCCAAAAATCTCCCATCGGTGGTGAAGAGGGACCTGACCATCCCTACTTCCACCACCCAATAGCAAAGGCTTTTCCTCTACCGCTTGATGTTACCCAAGAAGGAAGAAATGGCACTGAAGGATGGGGTAACTTGGGGGGAGGGGCAAAATTAGCCAGTGATGAAATTGCAGAGAGGAGGCAGGAAAGGATTGGGGTGTGTGGAGGGAAGAATTTCCTAACAGTCAGAGTCCTCAGTGGAACAGGCTTCCTTGGGAGGTGGTGAGCTCTCCTTCCCCGGAGGTTTTGAAGCAGAGGCTAGGTGGCCATCTGTCAGCAAGGCTGATTCTGTGACCTTAGGCAGATGATGAGAGGGAGGGCATCTTGGCCATCTTCTGGGCATAGAGTAGGGGTCACTGGGGAGTGGGTGGTAGTCGTGAATGTCCTGCATTGTGCAGTGGGATGGACTAGATGACCCTGGTGGTACCTTCCAACTCTATGAATCTATGAGGGAAAAGAGTGGGTTTCACTGAAGATATTGCTTCAGGAACAGGCAGCAACATGGCTTCATTTAAACCTTCCTACCCCATTCAAAGTTCAGGTTCAGGGAAGCTGAAAACATGATGCTAAACTGCAAAGAGTGTTATTCGAACAGACTCAGATGCCATCCACATGCGGGGGGAACAAACAGAATCAGGGTGTGTGTTTTTTATTTTGAAAGTTGACTATGAGGCAGGGGGACATTATATAGCTTTATTAAATTATGCATGGGGTAGAGACTGGAAAACGTCTTCTTTCGGAAGACGTGAAATCAGGGCCACCCACAGAAAGTTACTGGCAGTAGATTCAGGCTCGGCAGGAGGAAGTGTTTCTTCATATGCAGCACAGTTAATCCATGGAACTCCTTGCCACAGGATGAAACAGGTCTAAAGGCACTGTAAAGCAAATAATATTTATTGCAGAATAAGCTTTCACGCGCTGGAACTCACTTCCTCCGATGCATTAGAGTGTAAATCTATCGAGGCTGATTTACACACACAATCAAAAGATGGTGGAGGGAGGGGGGTGCTACAACAAGAGGTCTATTCGAAACAAGACCCGTCCCAAAGATAATCCAGTTTGCTCATTTCAGGCATGAGACTCCCAACGGTTGCTTAATAGGCAAAATGTAGAACCAAGTGCAAGATTACATGGGATAAGCAGATACAGAAGAGGAGTTGTTTTTTATATGCCGACTTTCTCTCCCACTTAAGGAAGAATCAAACCGGCTTACAATCCCCTTCCCTCCCCCTCCCCACAACAGACACCCTGTGAGGTAGGTGGGGCTGAGAGAGCTGTGACTAGCCCAAGGTCGCCCAGCTGGCTTCGTGTGTAGGAGTGGGGAAACAAAGCCAGTTCACCAGATGAGCCTCCGCCGCTCATGTGGAGGAGGAGTTGGGAATCGAGCCCGGTTCTGCAGATCAGACTCCACCGCTCCTAACCTCTGCTCTCAACCACGACACCATGCTGTGGAGGTAGAACTGGATCATACCCTTGATATTTAGTGTTTGCTATAACTGGAAGATGACCTGTCTTGCGCATTTGACCGTTGTGCCATGGCCTCTGACAAGCGGCCTCCGTTGAGAGTGTCTGCTTTGACAGCTGCCGAAACCACAACAACGCTCCCATGTCATGTCAGAGCCTCCCTGGGATGTTGGAGCTCCGTGGCTGGAATGCCGAGGGTGCCGCTTGGCCCTGAAAAGTGCCACGAAGAGCTCCGGTAAGGGCAGGGGGTTGCAGAGCGGAGGAAGAGGAGGCTCAGGTCTCCTCCCCTTCACCTTTTCCACCCTCAGCCATGCCCTCTCCGGAGCTGCTGTAAGCATTGGTAAGGACAAAGGAACCCTTATTGCGGCTGTCCCTTCAATCAGGACAATTCAGGGGGAGTTTAAAAAGAAACCCTTTCCTTGGTTTTACAGCCCAACTGTCAGGCCTGTGTTTCATCAGTTAGTTTTGTTTTCTCACCGATTCTCTCTCAAGGATTGTTTTGCATTCCTGGTCTCTTTGAAGCCTGTAGATGTCCGTGGGGGCAGCGGCGCCTCTGTACTGTTTGTAATGTGTCCGAAATAATCTCATGAGACTGTACTGCTGAGTGCTTTTTGCAATGCTTTATATTATCAAGTGCATGCCAGTTTCCTCCATTGCTGTCTTGGGTTCTCTATGCTCTGCTTACCTATGCTACCATTAAACCAACTTCTTTGGACTACTTCGTCTCCTGCTGTGGTTAGTGGTTCTCGATAGGGCAAGTGCTGACACCAACTCCTCCTCTGGTTGCTTTTTTTTAAGATAGCCATTGGACGTTCCAATCAAGTGAAAGCAGCAGGAGTCCCAAGCTTGGTGCCCATGGGTGCCATGGCATGTGCCGACGCCTCTCCTGGAGCGTGCCAAGTCTTTTTAGGAAGCGGGCAGGGCCAGGCGGGCTTCTGATTGAGCGCTGGAGATTTGACTGCAGAGTTTTAAAGACGTTGCTTTGGCAGCAGCTGCCACCTCAGCACAAGGATCTTCGCTGTGTAAGGGAAGGAGAGCTGAGGGAGCCATTTTGTGGCTGGCTCCGCCTCCTGAAGCGGCCATTTTGTGCCCCTGTGCCCACCGTGCTGGGTCAGAATTCCAAAGGTGCCCACAGGCTCAAAAAGGTTGGGGACCTCTGCTCTAAAGCATTTCAAATTGGTGGGTAAACTTTAAAATATGTGTTCGTTTATTTATTTAAGCATGCTCTTTTAACCCACCTTCCTACACTGAATGCAGACTCAAAGCCGCTTCCAGTGTTAAAAAAGAGCGACAACAGGCATAATGTGTTTGTTAACATATCATATCTAACACGTTTTCCTTTCCTTTTGCTTATGTATTAACTTTACATATAGTTTGTCTTCCTCCCTGAGATTCAAGGCAAGTTATACAGTGTAAATGGGTGCAATCAATAGGATACGACCTTGCTTATTAGTTGTCAGACCGGCAGCCCCTCTCCAGGGTCTCAGGCACAAAATGCTCTTTTACATCACCTGCTATCTGGTCCTTTAACTGGAGATAACGGGGATTGAGCCAGGGACCTTTTCATGCCAAGCAAAGGCTCTACCACTGAGCCACAGCCCATCTTTAGACAGACTAATGCTCACTTTTCACTCTCATGCTATATTTAAATCTCCCATTTGCAATTTTTCACTTACAGTTTTTATGCAAAAGTCTGAAATTTGTCAAATTCTGAATATAGTACAAAAATAAAATTAATTTTGCCTTCAGGTTGAAAGTCAGCGTGGTGTAGCGGTCAAGGGCAGTGGACTCTAATCTGGTGAACCATAGAATCATAGAGTTGGAAGGGGCCATTGAGGCCATCTAGTCCGACCCCCTGCTGAATGCAGGATCAGCCTAGAGCATCCCGGACAAGTGTTATAGAACCATAGAACTAGGTTTGTTTCCCCACTCCTCCACCTGAGCAGCAGACTCTAATCTGGAGAGCCGGGTTCAATTCCCCACTCCGCAGGAAACCTGCTGGGTGACCTCGAGCCAGTCACGGTTCTCTGAGAACTCTCCCAGCCCATGCAGAGGCCGGCCGTGGCAGAACCACCTCTGAACATCTCTTGCCTTGAAAACCCTACGGGGTAGTCATAAGTCAGCTGTGACTTGACGGCAAAACACATACAAGCTGGACAGCAGAACACAACCACATTACTGTAGAGGCTGGGCAGTGCCGTGAGAAAATCCTCTCCCTTTTGGGCCAGCGCTTCTCAAAACAAATATTTGATTAGAATTGTTCTGCCCTCTTACCTTGAAGGCTCAAGGCCTCCAAATACTCCAAATACACATTATATAATGCAGTAAACTCAAAAACCAAAAAGCACACACCGTAAGACAGACCCTGAAAGCCATCCAGACCTCCCAGGGCTTCTGGAATGTTCTCCCTAGGTAATGATCACCTCTGTTAAAAATGAGAATCGATAGGGATGAAACAACAAGTGGCAAATTATTAATTAATAACTCATTTGGGGGAACTAGGATCCATCTCATTTGGGGTTGCCAGGTCCCTCTTTTCCTCCGGCGGGAGGCTTTCGCGGTTAAGTGCCAACGCACACGCAGCACTTCCGGTTTAGAACCTGAAGTGCCACCTCGCAAAGGGTCTTTACCTCTTAGTTTGAGTGGTAAAGTGGCTCTTTACCACTCAAACTAAGAGGTAAAGGCCCCTCGCGAGGCAGAACTCCTAGTTGTAAACCGGAAGTGCCCCACGCGGTATGCTCGTGCGCATGCATGTTTGCCCGCCGACCTTCAGGTGGTCGGCGGGCAGAGGGGGCAATTGCCGGGGGGTTGCCCGCCACCAGCGGGCACCTGGCAACCCTAATCTCATAGGATTTTGCCGTTGGTCTGATACCCTAACACAGTGGATCTCTCCCTGTGGGTCTTTACCCGGGAAGTGGATTATGCAGGTCTCTTGCAGGTGGGTCGCGAGTCCCAAATTCTGGAGTTGAGTTCCTGTGGGCCCTTTCTCCCCGTGGTAGGAAAGGGGGAGTCTGGGGCTCCCTGCTGAAATAGTGGAGGTGGGGAGAGATTGTCATTTCCAGGGATGTTTCTTCTTCTTCCCCTTCCTCTTCTTCTTGCTCCTCTTCCTCCTCCTCCTCCTCCTCCTCCTGTGGCAGGAGTTTGCCCCGAGCCTTCAGGGATGGCATTTGACTCAGTGACCACCACCAACAAAGAATCTTGTGGCACCTTAAAGACACACTTATTCAGGCACAGGGGTCCCCAACCATTTCGAGCCAGCGGGCACCTTTGGAATTCTGATGGAGGGTGGTGGGCGCAAACACAAAATGGCCGCTGCAGGAGGCGGAGCCACAAACACGCACACACAAAGAAAGCCCCAGAGCAGGGGACAAGAGGAGTAATTTAAAAAAAAATACACTGGGAAAGAGGAGTGAGAGAGAGCATAGTCAGTCCGTTTATTACAGTGATTGCCAGCAAAAGAGAACAAATATACATTATATACATTATAAATACAAAATAAACAGTTACTAAAAACCCAGATAAAATATTCTCTCCCTAAAGGTGGGCATAGTCAATAATTTTAAATCCTAAATTATTAAAATTTTGGCCATATTTTAATAATTTAGGATTTAAAATTATTGACTATAAAGTTATGCATGGTTTGGAGAGTGTGGACAGGGAGAAGTTTTTCTCCCTCTCCCATAATACTGGAACGCCAGGTCATCTGCTGAAGCTGGAGGGTGAGCGATTCACAACAGATAAAAGGAAGTAGTTCTTCACGCAATGCATAGTTAAATTGTGGAACCCCCTGCCTCAGGATGTGGTGATGGCTGCCAACTTGGAAGGCTTTAAGAGGGGAGTGGACATGTTCATGGAGGAGAGGGCTACCCATGGCTACTAGTCAAAATGGATACTCGTCATGATGCATACCTATTCTGTCCAGGATCAGAGGAGCACACTTATTATCTTGGGTGCTGTGGAACACAGGCAGGACAATGCTGCTGCAGTCAAAGTCTTGTTTGTGGGGCTTCCTAGAGGCCCCTGGTGTGAGGGTCTGTATGCCTGGCCTTGGGTAGGCCTTTGCCTTGTATGCTTTCCCCCACCCCCCTGGACTCGTAAAAGCAGTCCAGGTCTCTTGACTTTCCTTGGTTCAGGCGCAGCGTCTGACGGGCCCCAGGTTGGAATGTCTCCTCCCTCTTCCCACGTCCCTCCCTTGCTCTCACTGACTCCCTTCCACCACTGTGGCCTTGGTGGGTAGATAGTACTAACAAGCTCTGAGTTCTTTGATGTTTTGTACCATGCACAATTATCTCGTAGATTCCCATAATACACGTTTGACATCTGCTTCCCTGTAGGGGTTATAATTCTGTCTTTGTGAATCTGGATTCACTTGCAACTTTACCAGTGTAAGGCCTGTACTTCTCTGAAGCTTCCAATAAAGTTTCTTGTTTCTGCATGACCGTCTGAGCAAGTGATTTTATGGAGTTTGCACAGGGAGGTTGGGAACCCTCACATTAAGTTGCAAGTCACTGCCTCGTTGACCTCCTGTACCGTTCCTGGACAGCTATGGCAGGCAACAGGGATGACAATGGCAAGCCGGATGACAGCGACAAGAAGGACAACGCTGTACCCAAAAAGCCTGACCTACCCCCTTCGGAAGGGAAGTCGACTGGGAAGACGCCCAGTGGAACTGACTCAGGGTCAGGTTTGGGTGCAAAGTCCAAGCAAACTCGCTTGGAGAGCTGGCTGGAATCTCCCCGGCATTGGTCGCTCCCGAAGAGCGACGCGCAGTCAAGACGGACTGTGGTTCACGGGTTGGGGTTCGAGGACGATCCCGCCTGAAAGGAAGCCCTGCTACTTCACCAGATGGATGAGGAGCGGCAGCGCTGGCAGACAGAGCGCCAGGATTTACTGGACCGGATGGATACCATGCACGCAGTGATGCTGGACATGGCCCAAGCCATAGACGAACTGAGGGTTCAGACTCCACCCGTGGCTCCGCCGGACGGAGGACAACAGCCACCCGTGGCCCCCGCACCTCCCATCCGTCCCGCTCCACCGGCCCGCCGAGATTTGAAAATCACGTATGACGGGTCGAGTGACCAGCTGACGTTTTTTATGGTGCAAGTGGACATTTTTATGCGTGAACAGGCCCGGACTTTTACCTCGGAAGACTCCCGGGTCCAATACGTGGCGTCCCTCCTACAAGGTGAGGCGGCCGCCTGGATGGTACAGCAGTATGAGCTCCGCTCCCCGGTCTTGCGAAGTCTCGATGACTTCATGGTCGCCCTTTGACACCGTTTCGAGGACCCGCATTTGGGTGAACGAGCAAAAACTGCCTTACAACAACTGCGCCAAGGGACTAAATCTGTCACGCAGTATGCAAGCGAATTTCAGTCGCTCTCGAGTCGAATTTTGGATTGGAGTGAAGCTACCAGGGTGCAGTGTTTCCGCGAAGGTTTGAACCCGGAATTGCAACACTGGGCTTTCATGCAAGGTAACCCTCCTGATGTGGAAGGGTGGGTCCGTCACGCCGCGGACATCAAAACCGAAAGCAACTGTTGCTCCTGTCCCGACAACGCACCGGACGGGAGACCAAGACCCGTGGAGACAGGCCCGGCGGTCCGAAGGACTCTCGTCCCCCCTCGGGGGGAGGACCCTCCGCGACCGAACGCCGTAAACACTTTGAGAGCGGGGTCTGTCTCGTTTGCGGGGGGAAAGGACATTTTGCTTCTCAATGCCCTTCACGACCCGGACGTCCGGGACCGTCTCGTCCGGCAACGGCCGAACCTGAGAAGCCCCCTCCCAAGGGGCAACCTCGCCGCCGGAGCGGCGCACCAAGCCGACGGAGCACACCCTCGGCCTTGCACGCACGCGCCGAGGTCGAAGCCTCGGGCTCTCCCAGCCCATCGGGGCCACGGATTACAAATGAAGCCTTTGACTCGTCGGAGTCACGGATTACAAATACCGCAGCTGCTTCCTCCAGTGAGGAGGAAGACTGGGAACTGTCAGCAAAAAACGCCGTCGGTCTGCTGTAAAGGGGGCTCCTCAGCAGACCGCCCCGAACGTTGTGCAAGGAGCTCCATTGATGGTAAGCGCTCAGGAAGACAATGTGTATGTAAAAGTCAATCTCTCGCTGCCCAAAGGGGGGCCCACATTAGAATTTACGGCCCTAGTTGACTCGGGTTGTGCCCGCACCCTGATAAGCGAAGAGACTGCCCGACAATTGCGCGTTAAGCGAAAGCGGCTACCTGAACCCATCCGTTTTGCCCAGATGGATGGCAGTGACTTTAAAAAAGGACCTGTAACTCACCGCACTGCCGCGGTCGTCATGGCTATAGGGGAACATTGGGAAGGCTTTATTCTACCATTGCCCCCATCACTGCGCCCGTTGTGTTAGGGATGAATTGGTTGCTGGGGCACAATCCCTCCATAGACTGGGTTGAGCGGACGCTCACCTTTCCCCGCAACCCATGTGAACTTCATGATAAAGACCGAGTACTGCACACTCCTGCAGCCGCCCTCGTAGGGGCCCCTTCAATCGGGCTTCCACTGCCCAACTTCCCAAAGAGTATTCCCAGATTGCCGATGTGTTTGATGTGCGGGAATGCGACGAACTACCCCCCCACCGGGAAACGGACTGTGCTATCGAGATAGTGGGGGATGGCAAATTGTCCAAGGGGAAGGTCTACCCCATGAGTCCTAATGAAAAGGCGGTGTTGCGAGACTATTTGGACACCAATTTGGCACGGGGCTTTATCCGCCCGTCTAAGGCTCCATACTCAGCTCCCGCCTTCTTTGTCAAGAAAAAGACAGGAGACTTAAGACTGTGTATTGATTTCCGTAGACTGAATGCTGTCACTCAGTCTAATGCATACCCCCTCCCGCTCATTCCAGACCTTCTCGCACAATTGAAAGAGGGCCGAATCTTCACCAAATTGGATTTGGTGGAGGCTTACCACCGAGTCCGCATACGAGAAGGGGACGAACCAAAGACTGCCTTCTCCAGTTGTTTTGGAATGTTTGAGTACTTAGTGATGCCGTTCGGACTTTCGGGGGCTCCGAGTGTGTTCATGCAATTAATTAATGAAGTGCTTCATGATTTGTTGTTCCGCAGGGTGGTGGTTTTCTTGGACGACATCCTCATTTATACGAAAACCATGGAGGAGCACGTACAACTGGTACGCGAGGTGCCGCAGCGGCTGCGCGAGCACAAACTGTTTGCTAAGGTTTCTAAATGTGATTTCCATCAACCCTCCATCACCTTCCTGGGGTATGTGATTTCCCATCAAGGCTTAGAGATGGATCCCGAGAAAGTTCGGGCGGTAATGGAGTGGGACCCCCCCACCATGCGCAGACATTTACAGCAGTTTTTGGGCTTTGCTAACTTTTACCGAAATTTCATCCCTAATTTTGCCCAGGTAGCGCTCCCTCTCACTTCGCTCCTGCGCACAAAAGGGAAAGGGGCGGGAGCCGCCTTGCCCTCTGCTCGGTTGCAATGGACTTCGGACTGCCAGCAGGCTTTTGATACGCTCAAGCTGCTTTTCTCGTCCGAACCCGTTCTTGCGCACCCTGATTGTGAAAAACCTTTCGTGGTCCAGGTCGATGCCTCTGACGTCGCCATGGGGGGTGGGCTCTCTTGCAACGGGACGAGAACGGTCAGCTGAAACCTTGTGCCTATTTTTCTAAAAAATTCTCCCAATCTGAAATCAACTGGGCCATTTGGGAGAAAGAAGCCGCTGCTGTTAAACATGCCCTCACCATTTGGAGGCATTTTCTGGAAGGGGCAGAGATCCCTTTTGAGGTTTGCAGCGATCACAAGAATCTAGAGGCTTTAAAGGGGGCTAGAAAGCTCACCGCGAAACAAATTCGTTGGGCACAGTTTTTTGCCAAATTCCGCTTTGTCCTGAAACATGTGCCAGGGAAGGACAATGTGTTAGCGGATGCTCTTTCTAGGCTCCCCCAATACCGCAATGACTTTGACCGGCCGGTGGATTCCCTGTTTACCCCTGAACAGAGAGGCGAAGTCTCGGGACTCGCAGTAACCACCCGGTCCCAGTCCCACCGCCAGGATGTTCCCCTCCTCAAGGGAATCCCGGAGGCTTTCCAACAGCGGCTCCGGGACGCTTCTCTGAGGGAGGCGGATCAGCAGGTGCTCCCCGCACATCTCGACCAACAGGGTTCCTTGTGGTTGCAGGGAGGTAAGCTTTATGTCCCCGAGGTACTCCGAAAAGAGGTGCTGGGACTGGTTCACGGGGCCAAACTTGCGGGGCATTTTGGGTTTGTAAAGACTTTGCATTTATTGCGGCGTCAATTTTGGTGGCCAGGTATGAGAGCCGATGTGGAGTTGTACGTGCGCAGCTGCCCTGTTTGCGCCACGGCCAAAAAACGGATGGGAAAGCCTCCCGGACTCTTAAAGCCTCTGGAGACCCGACCATGCCCTGGGAAGTGATCGCCATGGATTTTATCACGGATTTGCCCCCAAGTCGGGGGAAAACTGTACTGTGGGTGATAACAGACTTATTCTCCAAACAGGTTCATTTTGTCCCTTGTGCGGGACTACCATCGGCCCAGAAGTTGGCTAAACTGTTTATTAATCACGTGGTGAAGCATCATTTGATTCTGAGGAAGGTCCTCTCCGACAGAGGGGCTCAGTTCGTGGCCAAATTCTGGAGGGCCTTCCTGAAAGTCATGGGGGTGGAAGAGCAAGGACTCTCTTCAGCCTACCACCCCCAGACCGATGGTCAGACCGAACGTGTCAATGCTGTAGTAGAATGCTATCTAAGGTGTTATGTCAATTACCACCAGGACGATTGGGTAGACTTACTGCCTTTTGCTGAATATGCCTACAATAACGCCCCCCATTCCTCCACAGGTTTCAGTCCTTTTCACGTGGTTTATGGAAAGGACTTTGGACCCTTTGGTTCTCCTAACATCCCTCCTGAACTTGAGGGGGTGCAGGAGGTTCAGGATTGGATACAAGTAGTGCAGACCACTTGGCCCTGGCTGCAAAAGAACCTGGAAAGGGCCAAGCGCAAGTACAAAGACCAGGCCGATAAACATCGGTCTCCGGGGTGGGAACTCAAGGTGGGAGGGCAGGTTTACCTTTCCACAAAGAACCTATGGTCACTTCGGCCTTGCAAAAAGCTTAGTGACAAGTATGTAGGTCCTTTCCCCATCACCCGGGTGATCAATGACGTCACGGTAGAGTTGGAACTTCCCAAGTCTCTTCGAGGGGTGCATCCGGTGTTCCATATCAGCCTACTTAAGCCGTATGTCGCTGCCCCTCAGTTCCACCCCCTCCCTAAGTCTGAAGTTCCTACAGTTGTGGGAGGGGAAGCGCATCTTGAAGTTTCTAAAGTGTTGGACTCTAAACTGAAAAAGGGAAAACTGTTCTATTTGATCCGCTGGAAGCACCTGGGGTCCGCCCAGGATGAGTGGGTGGCCGCTCCCCATGTGGCGGCTCCCCGTCTGGTTCTAGAGTTTCACTCTGCCTATCCTGACAAGCCTCGTCCGCCCGGACTCGGGGGAGGGGGGCCTTAAGGGGGGCAGAATGTGAGGGTCTGTATGCCTGGCCTTGGGTAGGCCTTTGCCTTGTATGCTTCCCCCCCCCCCCCCCGGACTCGTAAAAGCAGTCCAGGTCTCTTGACTTTCCTTGGTTCAGGCGCAGCGTCTGACGGGCCCCAGGTTGGAATGTCTCCTCCCTCTTCCCATGTCCCTCCCTTGCTCTCACTGACTCCCTTCCACCACTGTGGCCTTGGTGGGTAGATAGTACTAACAAGCTCTGAGTTCTTTGATGTTTTGTACCATGCACAATTATCTCGTAGATTCCCATAATACACGTTTGACATCTGCTTCCCTGTAGGGGTTATAATTCTGTCTTTGTGAATCTGGATTCACTTGCAACTTTACCAGTGTAAGGCCTGTACTTCTCTGAAGCTTCCAATAAAGTTTCTTATTTCTGCATGACTGTCTGAGCAAGTGATTTTATGGAGTTTGCACAGGGAGGTTGGGAACCCTCACACCTGGTTGGCCACTGTGTGAACAGACTGCTGGACTTGATGGGCCTCGGTCTGATCCACCAGGGCCTTATGTTCTTATGCCCACCTTTTCCAAGCGAATTTTGATCGCTACAGAACAGAATTTAGCTACCTGTAACAATCTATTAAGATCTCCTTCCCACAAAAGGTATTTCAATTTCTCCACCTCTTAGCTAAAATCTGTTGTATTAATAAGTGGGCAAATCAATTTCTAGCGCATTTCCTCATAAAAGATACATCTGAATAAAACATGACCTACATTCTCTATTTCTCCTGTCTTACAAGGGCATCCCCACTCTGATTTTGCTAGCTTCCTAAATTTTCCATCTATAATCACTGATGGTAGCGCCTGCCGAGCCTCTGGCCAGGGTTGGGGCTCTTCTTGGCTTATTGAGAGAGGGGATAAAACCAAGAATGTGGTGGCCGCTGCTGCTCAAACAGCTACTCAGACCTCCAATGGCCAACCAGAAGCCCTGCTGGGCAGGAGCCCCCCACCTGGACACACACACCCCCAGCAAACTGTTTGTTTGAGGGTCCATCCAAGTCAGTATTGTCTACTCAGACCAGCAGTGGCTCTCCAGGGTCTCAGGCAGAGAGGTCTTTCACATCACCTACTTGCCTGGTCCCTTTAACTGGAGATGCTGGGGATTGAACCTGGGACCTTCTGCGTGCCAAGCAGAGGCTCTGCCACTGAGCCAGGGCCCCTCCCCTAAGGTTCTGCTTTCCTCCCAACCTTTGCAGTGCTGCAGCTTTGATCGACAGGCAATTGTTTCATAAAGAGTTAAATCAGTCACAAACCAATCACCAATAAACTGTGTGTTTTATAAACGTTCTACCATGCGGTATTTGTATAAGTTGTCCTCAGCAAGGTTAACGCCTGCCAATCTGTTGGGAACTACACTGTTTTCATGCACGCGCAAAAAAAGTCGACGTGAGCCTGTTCATCAGGTAGTGAAGTCCCTTCTTTTCAAACTAGGGTTAATGTCAACCTCCAGGTGGGGCCTGAAGATCTGCTGGAATTGCAGATGATCTCCAACTAAAGAAATCAGTTCACCTGGAGAAAAGGGGCTGCTTTGGAGAGGGAACTGTACTGCATTATACCCTGCTGAGGTCCCTCCCTTCCCCAAACCCTTCCTCCTTCCTCCTGCATATCTCCAGGAATTTCCTAACCCAGAACTGGCAACCGAGCAATCAGCTCACATGTGATCGATACAGTTGAATTTAGCAAGTTCATCTGTCAAACATGTTTGGTGCAAGAT
Organism: Euleptes europaea; assembly: GCF_029931775.1. Classification (NCBI taxonomy): domain Eukaryota; kingdom Metazoa; phylum Chordata; class Lepidosauria; order Squamata; family Sphaerodactylidae; genus Euleptes; species Euleptes europaea. The sequence goes on along the minus strand of NC_079315.1, from coordinate 707,066 downwards.
CTCTTTGGTGCAGCATCCCTTCAAATTTTGGTTCACCCGTGAGTCTCACTGAGTTAGAGCTCCTACCTCTGAATAACTGTATCTCACGGGGTTATATTGCAGGTGACATGGAATAATTCCTCCACCTCCCCAGTTTCTTGTCAAAAGAGCCATCCAGAAAATGTGAAAAAATAAATTCACACATGTTTGGCCTGCTTTGGAGTGGGATTTTATGTGATTATTCATTGCCAATTAAAGCAGCTACTGAATGTTGTAGATATATGAAAAACCTTGTAAAATGGCATATAAAGTTGTTAAATGGAAAAACATGTTTCCCATATGAAGTTTTCACTGACATAAAATCTTAAACCGTGACGTGTTGACAAGACAGCCCAACGAACACCATAAAACTGCCTTCCAAGCAGGCTTTTAAATCCCCATGGAGATTTGCTGAAGTGCTGCTGATCTTCTCCCCTCAGCAATTGAAGAACTATTCTCATGAGTGAGACTTCGGGTTAACACTGTGAAAAGATCATTTTATACCTCGGTGTTATGAGGTTCCAACTACCTGTCTAAGAAAAGTGTTCAAATGTGGTGTATTTGTTGCGTGGCTGATTTGAAAAGCAGTAAATGTTAACAAAAATCTTTCACAGAAATTAGACTGCAGAACAGCCAGGATACCCCTGGAATCAGCGTTTTGATTTAAAGCAATCTCTGAACATAATGCAAGAGTCTCTACACTAGTAATTAAATGCCTTGGAGCATTGTAAGAACATAATATATGAGCCCTGCTGGATCAGGTCAGTTCCTCTGGAGGTCCAACTACCCTAATCATTGCGCTGGTGGAAAACCATGGTTCATGATGTCATAGAAATGGCACAAGGCAGTTATCACATGGTTGTGATATCCATTCCTAATCATTGCACCAGTAGAAAATCATGGTTCACGATGTCATAAAAATGGCACAAGGCTGTTATAAAAGGCACATGGTTGTAATATCCATTCCTAACCATTGCGCCAGTGGAAAACCATGGCTCATGATGTTATAGAAATGGCACAAGGCTGTTATAAAAGGCACATGGTTGTGATATTTATTCCTGGTGCTATCCCACTGAAATCATTGGGACTGAACTGACATCCGTACAGGCAAAAGTATGTTTCTCTTCACATAACATGGAATTCACTTATGGAACTCTCTGCCACAATATGTGACAATAACTGTGGAGTGGGTTAAATCCAGCCGGCTTTTTCACTCAGTCGCACCAAATTCCCCACCTTACTACAGCCCCTGTTCCAGGTGGGTTTTGTCCATGCAGCTCCCATGATTCTCAGTAAAGCTTTTTGGGGGGTCAGTTGGTACCCCCCCCCCTTTCCTTTTTCAGCAGTGGAAAAGCTGTTTGGAACCAACCCATTGGCTTAGATGGCTTTCAAAGAGGTTTAAAACTCCTGGAGCCGTCGTTGCTAAAGAGAACCTCCAGGGTCAGAAGCAATGTACCTGAATGTCAGTTTTTGGGGGCAAAAAGCAGGGAACAGCTGTTGCCTTCCCATCCTGCTTTAGGGCTGATCTCCTCCCTGCAACCCTGCAAAGTAGGACATGCTAATGAGTAATGTCTTAACCTAGACAAACTCTTATCCAACGACAGGGCTCTTAAGATTTTAGATCCAGAGCTGAAATATCATAAAATCTAATCTCTGATCAACTGCAATAATAGTTAAGAACAAATAACTCAGTTTAGTCGGTTGCTTGCAAACTAATACACTTTGTTTTGTCAAGAATTATTCACTTGATTTTATTTAAAACATTTTTGTGCCGCCTTTGCACCCCAATACAGTCGGCAAACAGGTGGCAAACATAAAAACATTTAAATCATTAAAACATAATTTCAAATGCACACATAAAGTATCTGACATATGAAGAAACACATAAAGCCAGCTGTTTTGTTGAGAACATCTGGGGCATGGTTTTGACACGCTGATTTGAATTCAGCAGAGCCTCCCTTGACTGGTACAAACAATGCAGAGAAACAAGTAATCTTTAGAGCTCCCCCTTGTGGAGAGTCTGGGCACAGCACACCATAGTTCTATGCTGCCCATTTTTAAAAAATGCAAATACAAAATGATTAAAAAAAAACCAAGCAAGTGGTGGGAGAGGGGGGTTGTATCATATGCCATAGATAGATTTATGTATACCGCAAGGACAGTCGCATCTAAAGCAGTAATTTGCAATGTGGAATCAAAAAGGCCGTAGAAAGTGAAACAAAAGCTTATTTAGGTTTAAGAGCCTGAGTATATCCATTAACTAACAAAAGGGTACTAGATAAAAGGGAAAACGGAAAAATTAATCACTTGAGCGACTCGAAGAAATAGCAGTTTGAAGGTGATCAGAAAGCCAAAAGCAGCCGTGCTTCAGGCCCAGGACGCTTTTAAAACTGCAGCCACAGACGTGAAAGACACCAGGGTCGATTCTTTAGCACAGCAAGATGCTGGTACTGTAGAGCCATCAAAATGAAATATATGGCTAATAAATTGAAATACCGAGGAACTGAGTAAAGAAGTTTTTTAAAAAGTCCAAAAATGGTATTACCAGCATGATAGGAAACATTTATCTTGCTGTAAATTCAAACCGAGCATTTGAAACGATCCCTGAGAACACCTAGCGCATGAAAGAAGGTAAAGTACCCAAAGTTATAAATGCCTTGAGGCCCGGGGTTGCCAACTGTCGGTTGGGAAATTCCTGGAGATTTCAGGGTGGAGTCTGGTATGGCAGGATTTGGGGAGAAGAGAGACCTCAGCAGGTATAATTATGTCCACCCTCGGAAGCAGCCGTTTCCTTCAGGGGAATTGATCTCTATAGGAGCAATGGCACACCTGTTAGGCTTGGAGTAGGGCTGCCAACCTCCAGGTGGTTAGCAAAAAATAGACACTGCTGTATAATTGTTAGTTACAAGCCAAAGAATACAGTTCCCAAGGAAGAACTTATGAACCTGGACTAGCTCTGAGGAGCAGAGGATATGGTTTTTGTACTACCCATGAGGATTTTTGCCATCGGCGGGAGCTTTTTGGGGTGGAGCCTGAGGAGGGAGGGGTTTAGAGAGGGGAGGGACTTCAATGCCATAGAGTCCAATAGCCAAAGCGGCCATTTTCTCCAAGTGAACTGATATCTATTGGCTGGAGATCAGTTGTAACAGCGGGAGATCTCCAGCCACGACCTGGAGGTTGGCAACCGTACTGGTGGTGGAGACTGGGAAGGTGTTCTCATTCAGGGTGCCCAAATAACTGGGCTGGTTCCTGTCCAGAACATACCCATTTCTCCCCAGTAAGGGAAGTCCGTTAGCACCCCACGGCTCTAGAGAAAATGCACAATTTCCAGTTCAGTAGTAATTTAAGGCCTGGACAATGGTCTTTTTCAACGCAGGCCTTCTTCAGATGGACTTTGGCTCTGGAGTGCAAGGTGAAATCTTGCCGTTTAAACTCTGAAGTTTGCTCAGCCGTCCGTAAAAAGTGTTCTTACAAACCCCTGTGCTGGAGTGCTTCTATAAAGGGTACAATTATAAAGCATTTCAGCCTTCTTCCCTGTGCTGCATTACCTATATAAATGCCATAGCCATTTTGAGCAGCCTTTTTGGTGCATCAAGACTGAATTATTCTCTCTGTATTAGATTGCTATTATTGCATCTACAAAGACAAATCAATTAATATCTATGAAGATTCCAGCTGATGAAGCTGCAATTTTGCAGTGAAAATGCTAGTGTGCATCCGGACCGCGTTACTGTGGACTTCTTCAATTTTTCAGCTCTCCTCGTGTTGCTTTTTGAAGAAAACAACCTAGAGATAAGACTCTTACTTACCTTGAAAAAGATTTTCCACCTTGGATTTGCTTGTACATACTATCACTGCTGTTTTCACTTGTCTGTAGATGTTACACATTGTTCACAATATATGTTTGCATAGTTTGCTTGTGTATTATTTAAATTAATTGGTTTGAGCCTAGTACTATATTTATAGTACCTGGAGGTTGGCAACCCTAATCTCCTCCCTTCTTCTTTTTCCTGTCACATGACCTCTGATATCACATGACTTCCTGTAAAATGTCTCCACCCTACCTGTTTGGATACAAACATCCCATCACAGGTCCAAATACCTTGACAGTTGTGCCTTTGTGCACTTCTGAAATTCTGCTCTTATCACCCAAGTCTAAAACAGCTGCTTCAGCGGACGGTCCCTTTGCTGCTAGATCGCTGAAATGTTTGCAAGGCTGAAATTAGGTCACCTTTCCAGTATAGCCTGAATACCAGTGTAAGATTAAGAAATGGTGGAAGCAAGTAGATTCTGTTACACTGAAGCCATAGCCTATGTGACATTCAGCAGGAGCTTGGGTTGCGTTTTAATAAGCTACAAACAGCCGATACAGCCCATGGAAAAATAACTCTTGAAGATTTTCCGCTTTGATAATGCAACCGGGCAATCAGCAAGAGTCAGAGGGGATGAAAAGTCATGTCACGTATTCATGGAGAATCCCTTGACCTGTAAGGCAACTCAATGACAACTTTACGGGAAGATGGACCGACCTGGGCAAGCTATGGAGATTTTTGTTATGGATTACGAACAGGAGGCCATTGAGAAGTTTCACAACCAACAGGTAACTTGTAGTCACAAAAGTACAGCAGGAAGAAACCTTGAATTGAACCGGCTGCTAGCAAGAGCCAAACTGAGCCTGTTCGTGGAAGCTGTTGAACACATGAACACATGAAGCTGCCTTCTGCTGAATCAGACCCTCGGTCCATCAAAGTCAGTCTTGTCTACTCAGACCGGCAGCTGCTCTCCGGGGTCTCAGGCAGAAAAGGGTCTTTCACATCACCTACTTGCCTGGTCCCTTTAACTGGAGATGCCACTGGGGATTGAACCTGGGACCTCCTGCATGCCAAGCAGATGCTCTGCCACTGAGCCACATCCCTTCCCCTCTTCCTAAGTGGCCAAATTCCAGCATTTGCAATACACTACAGTTTTCACATGAACCCGATATATTTTTATGGATGGAGAACAGCAAGGGAACAGTCTGGAGCGAAGTTTTCCGGCAGAAGCCCCATTGAAATGGAACCTGCAAAAGAATATGATACTGATCCTGCATGGTGTTGTGGTTAAGAGCAGCGGGCTCTAATCTGGAGAACTGGGTTTGATTCCCCACTCCTCCACACAAAGCCTGCTGGGTGACTTCGGGCCAGTCACAGTTCTCTCAGAACTCTCTCAGCCCACGCGGAGGCAAGCAATGACAAACCACCTCTGAACGTCTCTTGCCTTGAAAACACTATGGGGTCCCCATAAGTCAGCTGTGACTTGACGGCACTCTCCCACCTCCACAACCTGTGCAATTCTCTTTCATTTTAAAGGGTGTTTACGCAGGAGGAGAATGCCTTGTTGAACCTTGTACCCAGTCCAGAGGAGGGCAACAAAGATGGTGAGGGGTCTGGAGACCAAGTCCTATGAGGAAAGGTTGAAGGAGCTCGGTATGTTTAGCCTGGAGAGGAGACGACTGAGAGGGGATATGATAACCATCTTCCAAGTACTTGAGGGGCTGCCATATGGAGGATGGTGCCAAGTTGTCTTCTGTTGCCCCAGAAGGTCAGACCTGAACCAACGGATTGAAATTAAATCAAAAGAGTTTCCGTCGAGACATTAGGAAGAACTTCCTGACCGTTAGAGCTGTTCCTCGGTGGAACTGGCTTCCTCGGGAGGCAGTGGGCTCTCCTTCCTTGGAGGTCTTTAAGCAGAGGCTAGATGGCCATCTGTCAGCAATGCTGATTCTATGACCTTAGGCAGATGATGAGAGGGAGGGCCCCTTGGCCGTCTTCTGGGCCTGGAGTAGGGGTCACTGGGGGTGTGGGGGGGAGGTAGTTGTGAATTTCCTGGTGGTCCCTTCCAACTCTATGTTTCTATGGTTCTGTGATTACCATTCTTCTGTAGTGTCTGCTTCTTTTAGTCTTATTCTGTCCACTCGGGACTTGTGTATCCTCAGCTCGCCTTGGGGCCATGCAGCGAAAGGAGAAAGCGGGATTAATCCTTCAACTTTTGCTATTCTGAACCCGCCTCCCTGACTTGTGATGAGCATTTTCAATGAGAAACAACAGGTCCTTTAAAACACACTTTTTTTTAAAATCATGTCTGTGTACTGGTTTCACACTCATTCCTCTCTGCAGGAAAACGTGCAAGCTGTAATTGTACATGGTGAGGGATGGGCTCGGGGTATCTAACAGGGAATTCTTAGTATCATCACTAAATTATAATTCCTGAGGTTAGCTGCGACAGTAAAATCGATATAAAACTAATATAAATGTATAGGGTTGCCAGGTCCCTCTTTGACATCAGCATGAGGTTTTGGGGGTGGAGCCTGAGGAGAGCGGGGTTTGGGGAGGGGACTTCAATGCCATAGAGTCCAATGGCCAAAGTGGCCATTTTCTCCAGGGGAACTGATCTCTATTGGCTGTAGATCAGTTGTAATATCAGGAGATCTCCAGCTAGTACCTGGTGGTTGGCAACCCTATAAACACTATAAACGTATAATGTAAATATGCTGGATGTTCGGTAGTAGCCGTGCTAGAGTGGGACAAAATACACTTGCCAATCAGTCCTGTGCATGTTTACACAAAAGTAAGCTGCGCTGAATTTAATGGGACCCATTTCCAAATTTGCCCTCAATTTGCAAGACCTGGGCAAGGCTGTCAAAGATAGGACATTTTGGAGGACTATGATTCATAGGGTCGCCATAAGTTGGAAGCGACTTGACGGCACTTCACACACACACACACACACACACACACACACACACACACACACACTTCCAAATATTCATACATGGGATCTAAGCCTTAATCTGTCCAGGTGGCTCAAGAATTTTAACACTAGGATTTTCCTCCTAAGTTGTTTTGGAGGCAACATGTTGGATGTAGTTCTCATTAGCACACTGCCAAGTTTCAGTTTGCACTTCATCCTAAGGATTCTAATGCACAGATTAAGAACGGGCGGCTTACTAATGGGCATTTACGTAAAATGGGAATTTTAAAAAGCCGGATCTTTCAACGAGGCATTAGAGAGGAAAAACAAACAAACAAAAAAGAAAGAGGAAGCTCACAAGAGCGGAGAAGACTTTTATCTGATAGATGACAGACAGGAATACCAATCAGAAGACAAGCCTGGAGGAATAACTTGCAAAGAATTAGGACAGAATTAGAAAGAGCTCTTTGCAGCTTCGCAGAGAAAGGCTGTTTGAGGGGGGGGGGCAGTTTCTCTCCTTGCTGACAAGATACGACAGCAGGGAGTCTCTCAAGCTGAAAATGAGACACCAAGTGACCAAGTGACCAAATCCTTGAGGCCAATATCTTGCCTTAAATGTAGCATGTTGTGTAATAAGATAAATGAATGTGCAAATTACAACCAAATTTTAGTTGCAACCCAAAAAAGTAAAGTGCATCCAACAGGGGTCCTGTTGATTCACCCCACTGTGTGATCAGATGCTCTTGGGATGTCTGTGAGGGAGCCATGATGGTCACCTCAGCAGCTGACCTCCAGAGGGTCCATGTGACTTCAGGTCCACGGGATCTACAGGAGGGTGACATCATGGTCCCAGATAAGATGACTTCCAGCAGCATCAAGTCGACCTGGTTTGGGTCATTCTGAGGGTGGATTGAGACAGGATATGAAAAAGGGTAAATTACTATGTGGAAAGCAGAACCTTCTGCACGGGACCTTCTGCATGCTAAGCAGATGCTCCACCACTGAGCCAGGGCTTCTCCCAAAAGAATTGTGTTCAATAGGAGTGTTGGTCACATGAACACATGAAGCTACCTTACACTGAATCAAAGTCCATCAAAGTCAGTATGGTCTACTCAGACCAGCAGCGGCTCTCCAGGGTCTCAGGTGGGGTCTTTCACATCATCTACCTGCCTGGTCCCTTAAACTGGAGATGCCGGGGATTGAACCTGGGACCCTCTGCATGCCAAGGAGATGCTCTACCACTGAGCCACAGCCCTCTACAGCCCTCTATTGATTTGAGTCCAACATAGGGTTGCCAACCTCCAGGCACTAATGTAAGCTCTTGGCCCAATCTGAACCAAAAACCACATCAGAGACAGTCAGGTCCAAAGAAGTTGGTTTTTACTGGTCAAATAGGTTAACAGAGCATAAAGAAAAGGTGACAGCAATGGAGCTTGCTGGTTTGCACTTGGTAACATAAAAGCATGAAAAAAAAGCAAGAGATTACAGAACACAAACAGCGCTGTGGTTCTCACAGCTTCAAAAGAGTTTAGGTATGCATAACAGTCCTTGAGAGCTGGTCAGTGGGAAAACGAAACCAACTGAGACACAGGCCTGACAACTAGCTGGAGATCTCCTGCTATTACAACTTATCTCCAGCCAATAGAGATCAGTTCACCTAGAGAAAATGGCCGCTTTGGCAATTGGACTCTATGGCATTGAAGTTCCTCCCCTCCCCAAACACAAGGATCTGCCCTGGCTGTGTCCCTGATCCACCAGATTCCTCTAAGTTCCACACTCGATCCACCAGATTCTGGTTGTCCAGACCCCAACCACTGGACCAGTCAGGGGAGGGGGACTCTTCCCCCTCCCCCATAGGCTGTAGAGGGCTGTGGCTCAGTGGTAGAGCATCTCCTTGGCATGCAGAAGGTCCCAGGTTCAATCCCTGGAATCTCCAGTTAAAGGGACCAGGCAGGTAGGTGTTGTGAAAGACCTCCGCCTGAGTGCCGGTGTGGTGTAGTGGTTAAGAGCAGTGGTTTGGAGCAGTGGACTCTAATCTGGAGAACTGGGTTTGATTCCCCACTCCTTCACATGAACGGCGGATGCTAATCTGGTCAAACGGGATTTGTTTCCCCGCTCCTACACAAGAAGCCAGCTGGGTGACCTTGGGCAAGTCACAGCTCTGTTAGAGCTCTCTCAGCCCCACCTACCGCACAGGGTGTCTGTTGTGGGGAGGGGGTGGGAAGGCAATTGTAAGCCGGTTTGATTCTCCCTTAAGTGGTACAGAAAGTTGGCATATAAAAACCAACTCTTCTTCTTCCTACAATAAAATCTCAGAAGTCATCCGAATGCTCAAAGCTGGCATTCGTCAGCCCTCTTTTGGAATGGTACACTTCCGTGTGGGTTCCATGCCCAGTGTCAGTGTACAGTCTTGTACGTGCCATGGTCAAAAGAGCAAGGAGCATCGAGTCGCCAAGGCAGAACTTTCCAGGGAAGCTTAACGCGTCTCCAGTCCCCTGAGTGACAGGTGCGCTCAAGGTCTTAGTGACATTGGCACGGGTACAAAGGCAGTATGTGTGTATATATAAGGACAAAGTGTCCTGAACTATCTCACAAATGTGACAGGCACACCGATTATTTCCTTTAACATCTCTCTCCTCTCTCTCTCTCTCTCTCTCTCGCAGCCTTATCCACCTCCCTTCTTTCTGAATCCAGGATATGATGGTAAAACCAGGAGAGCGTCGCTCTTGGGCAGTACAAAGCCAGAAGGAAGTCTGTCTTGGCTCTACAATCTCAGTTTTGGTTCTCCATCAACGTTCATATTTACTAGCAACATTCCTGCCATAGTGGCAGGTGCTAGGGGATGTGTGCTTGTTTACAGCAAGGAGCTCGGGGGGGGGGGCAGCATGGGACTTGGACACCATGGGACTTGTCCTCAATCGGGAGTAGCTAGCTCTTTACCGAAAACGATTGTCCTTCTTCAAGCCTTTCTGTTCACTATGGTTCTTACCTCACTAACCCATCGCCATTTTGGCGTGGGCCATGCCTGCTTTGATGGGTTCTTTGATGGAGAGCTAGCGTGATGTAGTGGTTTAGAGAGGTGGTTTGGAGCTGTGGACTCTGATCTGGAGAACTGGGTTCGATTCCCCACTCCTCCATGTGAGTGGCGGAGGCTAATCTGGTGAACCGGGTTGGTTTCCCCACTCCTACACATGAAGCCATCAGGGTGACCCTGGGCTAGTCACAGTTCTCTTGGAGCTCTCTCAGCCCCACCTACCTCACAGGGTGTCTGTTGTGGGGAGGGGGAGGGAAGGTGATTGTAAGCTGGTTTGATTCTTCCTTAAGTGGCATAGAAAGTAGGCATATAAAAGCCAACTCTTCTTCTTCTTCTTCTTCTTCTACGCCTCGTACACATAGATTTCTAGAGGTGAAACTAATATTCGGATCATGAAACACAAGCTTAATTGGTAGTTAATTGCCTTGCCACTTGTAAGTACTTCACGTCACATTTTGAAGTTCATGAAACATGAGCTTGCCTGGAATCCTCTCGCCTTTCCAGAAGATTCCATCTCCTGATTTGTACCGAGGAAACGGAAAATCGATGGCCAGGGAATGTAGAGACAGAGGCCATAACGAGGGCTAGAAATGGGAGTTTGGAGGGTTAAAAAAAGATCTGCAGTGAACATAAAACTTTTATCAAACACTTTCGATTTTCTTGTAGTCACTTGACTTGTCGCTGGGAGATTTCTGATGTAGCATTTTCAGGTCGTTCATATTTGCTGATAAGTAACCACAATTGGTGTTATCGGGATCTTCAGCTAATTGAGGTTAGCTTTGCACAATTTCCCACATTTCCATGGGCAGAGGATGCCTCGCAGGCCGAACTGGCTTTAGCGTTCTATACCATTAGACATTAATCTTGAAGCAAGTTTTGGTTTGGGCCTCAGGCTGCAGGAGTTCACAAGTTGGGTCACAAGCGGTTTATTCCGAGATCACAACGGTCTTATCCTACTGAACTAGTCCAAAATGGCATGTCTTTTTAAATTAGTCCAAAACAAACCAACCTACTTCCACAAGGGCTTCCCCCACACACACCATGGAAAGCACAAGCCCCCACCACCACCACCACCATGTTAAACGGGAACGTCCCCATGATGTGATGTTTATTCCAAACATGACCCACAACATTCCTCGGGATCCCCCTTTTAAAACAGATTACAAATATATCTGTTTGAATCTGGCTCAGTCTGGCAAGTGGCTGCACGGGACACACACACACCCCTTGTCTTTACAGGGAGGGGGACACAGATCTGCTTTTCAGATTGGGGTGGGGCAGTTGTTACCCCCCCCTCCTTCTTAGCCCTTAGAAGGGCTTTTCCCCTCTCCCCGCTCAGCTGTGCCATAGATTTACAGGGCAACTCAGTAGAGAAAGGGAAAATGAGAAAGGGGGGGAAGGGGCCACAGGGGGTCCCAGTAGGGTTGCCAGGTCCCAGCGGAAGGTTTTTGGGTTGGAGCCTGAGGAGGGTGGGGTTTGGGGAGGGGAGGGACTTCAATGCCACAGAGTCCAATTGCCCAAGTGGCCATTTTCTCCTAGTATACTGATCTCTATCGGCTGGAGATCAGTTGTAATAGCGGGAGATCTCCAGCAAGGGCCTGGAGGTTGGCAACCCTACCAGTACAGGAAATCCAGTTTATTTGCTCTAATTGGTTAGTTCTGTCAGCCTCTCCTCCTCGGACTGGTTTGGCAGATGGTTTGCCATCGGCTGCCTCTGTGTAGAGAAACTGGACTTCCTTGGTGGTCTCCCATCCAAATACTAAGCAGGGCCGACCCTGCCTAGCTTCTGAGATCTGATGAGATCGGGGTCGCCTGGGCCATCTGCGTCTGGGTTCTTTAACAATTACCTCCTTTCAAAAGTGCAGAGTTCCCACGGTGGAGGTGATCCGGCTCAATTCTGTGGTACCTGAAGCTGCCTTTTCTGCAGAGCTGCGCCTACCTTGGCAATCCAGTCCCATCCACCTAGAAACCATTCACCCGTCTAAAGTGTTTTTCAGGGAATTGGATGTAAAATCGCACGGGAGTTGTATTTGCCACTATTCTAACTTGCTGGAATAAAGGTTATTTGATAAATGGCGGCATTTACTAGCACAGAAATGCCCAAGAATTGTGATGACAAGAAAAAGAATTACTTTTCAGACATTACGCTGCATGTATTAGAATTTTATTTACTGCCGCTTAAAACGATCTGTTCTCCGGAAAGGAATGGCATGCCACATCTAAAACAATTGGATAGAAGATTTCTTTTGAACTTCAGGCTGTTCCTATTTAAAATCTCCTCAGATTTGGCTCCGGCCATCATACTTTCCCCCAGTTCTCATGCTTACAGACTTTTCCATTTCCTCCTCACATATTACCACGTAGAACCAACACATTTTCTGGTGCCCACCAAGTATTTTTAGGAGGTGGGCAGGGCCAGGAAGGGCTTTTGCCCAGTAGGGTTGCCAACCTCCAGGTAATCAGCTAAGGAATTATTCAGTACGCAGCCACCAACACACTTATTTCTTTTACTTTTTTCACACTTATTTCTTTTACTTTTGAGAGGAAAAGCCTTCAAGTATTCAATTATATACTTATTTTACAAGATAAACCATCATATGCACTTTTTATACAATATGTTAGAAAGCTGTTGTATCATTTATACAGGGAAATATATATACACAGATATATCACTGTTCATATAATTCATCTTATTCAGTAGAACAATGTCCCTTATGAAATTCTAACTATGTATAAACCAAACTTGTCAAAACGTTCCAAAAGATAAATCCATGGTGGAGCCTGAGGAGGGCGGGGTTTGGGTAGGGGAGGGACTTTAATGCCATAGAGACCAATTGCCAGAGTGGCCATTTTCCCCAGGTCAGGGGTCTCAAAACTGCGGCTCTTTGGCTCATTGAGTGCGGCTCTCCAAACTTGGTTCGGAGCCCCTGTTCTTGCGCCGGCAGCCGGGCTGCCGAGCCAGCGCGCCTGAGAGAGCGAGAGAGCGGGCGAGCGGGCGCGCTGTCTCTCCCCCCACCACCACCGTGGAGAATGCCCGGGGCCCCCTTTCCCTTGCCCTCAATGGTTGGGAGGCTAAAGCCTCCCCTCCCCTCTAGCCGCACGATTGCTGGGCAGGTGGCTCGGGGGTTCCTGCCCCCCCCCGCCTATCAGCTGTTGGACGGGGCGGGCTTCCTTTGGTAGACCTGGCCTCCGGCTGAGTCCCATTGGGAGGCCATGTCTACCCACTGGCTTTTTTGGCAGCAGACCTGGACTCCGAGGAGGGGGAAAAGTCCCCCTTCAGAGGCCAGGTCTACCAATTGGCTTCTATGGGCCTCCGGAGGCCAGGTCTACTGCCAAGAAAGCCAGTGGGTAGACCTGGCCTCCCAATGGGACTCAGCCGGAGGCCTGGTCTACCAATAGGCTTTTATGGCAGTAGACCAGGCCTCCAGACGAGGACTCTGGACGGGGAGGGGAAAATGGCAGGGACTTATAATTTAATTTTTATCAATAAATAAGATCACTATTAAGTATGATATCAAGTTTTATTCAGTGTACCTATAGTTTAATTAAGACTTAAAACTTTAATTAAAGTTTATTAAGTTAATAAACAGTGTACCTACCTATATAGTTTAAGAAATTTGGCTCTCAAAAGAAATCTCAATCATTGTACTGTTGATATTTGGCTCTTTTGACTAATGAGTTTGCTGACCCCTGCCCCAGGTGAACTGATCTCTATCAGCAGGAGATAAGTTGTAATAGCAGGAGATCTCCAGCTGCTACCTGGGTGTTCGCTGCTCCTCCCAATTTGGTGTCATCTTCACATTTAATGAGTAGTCCCTCCACAGCCTCACCCAGATCATTTATAAAACTACTGAAAGTACCGGGCCCAGAACCAAGCCCCGTGGCACCCCACTGGACACCTCCCTCCAATCAGATTGAAATGCCATTGACAGCTACTCTTTGGGCGCGGTTCTCCAACCAGTCCCCTACCCACCTCACTATCCTAGGGTCCAGCCCACAGTCCTCCAGTTTACCCATCAGAACATCATAGGGAACCCAGTCAAACGCTTTACTGCAATACAGGGGAATCTCATGGATGGCGTTCCCACAATCCAGTAAGCTGGTCACTCGATCAAAGAAGGAAACGAGGTTGGTCTGGCAGGACCTGTTGGGGACAAATCCAGTGGCCCACCGGGATCTTTCCCTGTCAGTGAAATGGCCAGCCTGCCCCTGTACCTTGGCTGGACTGTGCACTCTTCTCTTGCCTGGTCACACTGCCTGGTCTGCTCTTTCTTATTTGATATATAGAGTTCTGCCAGAGATGCAACTTCTTTTGGGTTCTTGTACCAGTGAGGAATATTTCTCCTCCCCAACATCTCCTTTCCTTCTGACTTTGCCTTGTTCTTGTCCTTCCAGGAACTGGCCAGTTTCAGCAGGGCCCTGGCCAGTTTCAGTATACAGCCTGCTCTATTTTAAGTGCTTTAGAAATATTGAACAATGACAAAAAGACTGTTTATATCAAAGCTCTTAGTGTTTAAGCTCAACGTTGTAATCAAACAAACCACTGGCAATATCCAACTGTGCCATCATATGTCAATAGCAAATGAAATAAATGTCATTTCCTGCCGGCAGCTGGAACTGTCCCCTGTCCCAGATCCAAGACCGAGGAGGCAACAATATTCCCAAGCTCCAAATCTGGGTGTGTGTGCGCACGCTAGAATGCTAACCTCCATTATGAGCCACATTACATGCTACAAGCTAAAATCCACATGCTAAAATTCCCCATTACCTATAACACATGGTTGCCACAAGAGCTCCAACTCAATTCTGAAGCCCCGCAGGGGCCCAATTTGGATTGAGGCCATGGCACGGAGGGAAGGTGGGCTTCAGCCTCCCCTCATGGTGCTGTTTTCTTGACCCAAAATGTTCAGTGCATCTACAGCCCCCACAGTGGGACAAATAACATCCCCAGGTCTATTTTGGGTCAAGAAAATGGCACCGAGGGGACAGAGGGTTGCCAGGTCCCTCTTTGCCACCGGTGGGAGGTTTTTGGGGGGGAGCCTGAGGAGGGTGGGGTTTGGGGAGGGACTTCAATGCCATAGAGCCCAATGGCCAAAGCGGCCATTTTCTCCAGGGGAACTTATCTCTATTGGCTGGAGATCAGTTGTAATAGCAGGAGATCTCCAGCTACTACCTGGAGGTTGGCAACCCTTGGGGGACACGGTAGCCCCTCCTTCCCCCACACAATGGTCCTGATCTGAATCGGGCCCCTGCGGCACTTAGAATTGAGTTCCTACGGGGAATTCACAGCTGCTGTACCGCAGCAAGTCTCCGTGATGATCACATGTTACATCTAATGTGTAGTTTTGACCTTTGCTAGTGTGAGAGGTGTGTAACCATTTTGGGATACACTTTTAATCCCGTTTCTAGGGAGAGATTCACAAATGTTCCTTGTTGTGGTATTTTTCCTGAGCACCAGGTGTCTTGGGCTTCATGAATTCCCGCTATCAGATTTCTCGGTGGAGTGGAACTCCTTTAACCAGTTGGGGTACGCTTTGAGTTCTCCGTTTTGAGGGAGATAAGCACAAATGTCTTGTTTTGAGATTTCCCTAATACTCAAGATATCTGCAGCCACACATAGAACCAAGCCAATAACGTCTAAGGTTTTCCAGCCAAAAGGATCAATTACTGATTTGCAGTTTGTGAATTCCTAGGTGGAAAATGCTCTTATATGATTTAAAAATGTGAAATACGCTTCAAATGTTACCTATTCAATACAACATTTATAACATTCAATTGCTTTCCTCAGAGTACCAGAGGATATTTACAGCGCAACCAAAAATACAATGTAGATTATGTCAAAATCAAGTGTTTGATTTGATATATTTTGATAGTTTTCCTCTTCTCCTTTGGCAGTATCATAATCCATAGAATGTTTTTAAGTAGCAGGAAATGGTAGGAAAACACGCTTTCTAGCACATATTCTAGTAAATCTGTCCAAAGGAAAAATACTCAAGAGCTGCATCTCGTTGCTGAAACTAACTGCTCCACATCAGACCTAGAACCAACTCAAAATGAGAGAAAGAAGGCTGATGTAGAGATGTTTTTCTTTCCCAAAGCTCAAATGGTGCGGCAGAAATATTGCGTATTAAATTGCATTTTTATATGATTTGACTTCATCCATCCATCACTTCTTAACTATGAAGCCGTGTCTCAAGGACAGCCTTGGTATCATTGCTATAATTACTACCAAACCGGCTGAGCGATAAATTGCAAATAAAATATAATATCGCCGATTAAAAGAAGATAAGGAGCAGGAATTTGGATCAGGGATGGCTCCAAAATTATGCATGTTATCAGATTTCTTTTCCTCTTTTACCCAGCTTGTGGGTCACACACCACACAACTATTCCAGCTCTTCGTCATTGTTGACAGGACCTTGTTAAAAGAAGAAGACCTGGTTTTTATACCCCACTTTTATCTACCTTTTAAGGAGTTTCAAAGCAGTTTACAATCACCTTCCCTTCCCACCCCACAACAGACACCTTGTGAGGGAGGTGGGGCTGAAAGAGCTCTAAGAGAACTGTGATTGGCCCAGGGTCACCCAGCAGGCTGCATACGGAGGAGTGGGGAACTGAACCTGATTCTCCAGATTAGAGTCTGCAGCTCATGGGGAGGAGCGCAAATCAAACCTGGTTCTTCAGATTAGAATCCACCACTCTTAACCACTACACCACGCTGGAGTATAACCTTCCAAAGTGACCATTTTCTCCAGGGGAACTGATCTCTGTCACCTGGTGATCAGTTGTAATAGAGGGAGATCTCCAGCCGCCACCTGGAGGTTGGCTTCCCTACTGTGGAGTCTCCCAAAAATACAGAACCTTTAGGCAGGACATTTGACCACTTCTAGCAAGCAGACTCCTGGCGATGTCTCCTGCCTTCTGGCTGCACTCAATGGACTGAGTAGAAGCTAGAAGGTTCAGCCTGGTTGGATGCATCCAGGTGGGCCACATGCCTACCTTGGGTGGCCCCAGAGAGGCCAAGAGCCCATCCAACCAGTCACTAACTTTACCCATTCTTTAATTGGCAGTGCCATACTGGATGCACTCAAGAGGATAACAAGATTAGCTGCTTAGGTGGCAGGAAACGACCTTGCCAGAACAAGAGGGAACACCCTGTACTGTGAGCGGTTAAAAAAAAAATGCAGGTCATGTTTATTTTGCTCTTCTTTGCTTCAGGATCCAATTAAGCCCTCTGTTAACTTAAGCATGAGTAAGCAGGGCAATTTCTTTCAAAGCACCCAGCCAAGTACGGGGACTGGCAGACGCCACAGGGCTGATTAACAGCTATTCTTTGGTGGCCAAACAGCAGACTTGGTTGCCAGCCTCCAGCTAGGGCCTGGCACTCTCCCAGAACTGCAACTGATCTCCAGAGTACAGAGGTCCGTTCCCCTGGAGAAAATGGCTGCTTTGGAGGGTGGACTCTATGTGATTATACCCCCACTGAGGTCCCTCTCCTCCCCGTGCTCCGCTCTCTTTCCTCAAATCTTCAGGAATTTCCCAAGGAGGAGTTGGCTACCCTATTTGGGGCACCTCTCAGGTTTATCACAGCCTAAAGTTTGTGGGCTGGAGACAACTTATCACTGCAAAGCAAAAGCAACAAGTGAAAATTGCTAATGCCTGATTTACATCTTTCTTTCTTTCTTTCTTTCTTTCTTTCTTTCTTTCTTTCTTTCTTTCTTTCTTTCTTTCTTTCTTTCTTTCTTTCTTTTCCTTCCTTCCTTCCTTCCTTCCTGTCCAGACGCCTTTGGCTCGTCTCTCCTGTGAAATCCCTGGTATGCCTTGCTCGGAACATACCAGCCGTTAATTGCCTCAAGAGCAAGAGTTTCTCGTGAAGGAGAATGCAGGACAGCGAAAGCTTGTGGCCTTCGGTCCAGATTCTTTTCCCGTGCCACACAAGAAAACAGCTGCTAACTACCGGATTACTGCACTGGATGGCAGAACTATGGGAGAAGCACCGGCTTTGAAATGTGCAACTGTTGTGTCTCTGACATGCCAGGGAGCTCTGGCATTGCTTCTCAGTGACCGAGAGAGAAAGAAAGAGGTCCTGTTGGTCGTGTCCAACAGCTTTAGTTGGGCCGCCATTTAGAAGAGGAAGAGGAGGAGGAGAAGGAGAAGGAGAAGGAGAAGGAGAAGGAGGAGAAGAAGAAGAAGAGGTTTTTAGATGCACTTTACATTTCTAAATTTCGTACAGAGGATTGTGCACCTGCGGTTTGCGGCCATTTGTGGGCATTCTTTCCCTGTGTATTCCCAAACTGTGCAAACTGCAAAAAAGCAATCTTGATTTGACTGCATATTTCATTGTATCAAGATGCTTTTTTATGCCTGTGGTCTACTGGTACACAGGACTCCATGTTAGGGTTGCCAAGTGCCCGGTGGCAGCGGGTAAAATCCCTCCAATCCACCGGGCCGGCGGGAAACGCATGCACACCCACCCACGCAACGCATCCATGTCACTTCCGGTTTTCCCTGGAAGTGACGCGGACGTTCTAGCAACCTCTGCCGAAACTCTATGGCAGTGATGGCGAACCTTTTAGAGACCGAGTGCCCAAACTGCAACCCAAAACCCACTTATTTATCTCAAAGTGCCAGCACGGCAATTTAACCTGAATATTGAGGTTTTAGTTTAGAAAAAACAACTCATACATTAACATCTTTTGCCTTAAAAGAAAAATACAATAACAGAGCTTTCAATGATACAAACAACTTTTTATTGAAAGGTAAAAGTTTGCATTTGGCATGCTTTTGAACAGTTAATGTTTGTTCAAAGCCCCTAAGCTGGGCGGCGGGGAGTCCAGGAAAGGCAGACGCGACGGCTGCTCAACTTACCCGCGTGTGCCCACAGAGAGGGCTCGGCGTGCCAAGTCCAGCACGCATGCCATAGGTTCGCCAACACGGCTCCATGGAAACCATAGAGTTTCGGCAGAGATTGATAGAGCATCTGCGTCGCTTCCAAGTAAACCCGGAAGTGATGTAGGCACGTCGCACCAGGCGCGCGGGTGCGTCGTGCGCTGAAGAGAAGCTCCTGCTGATGGAGCTGCAGGCCCTGGTAATCCTACTCCATGTGCACTTCAGAAGTCCATCAGGATAAAGAAAAGGAAATACTTCTTTACGCAACAAGTGATTAAAAGGTGGAATTCGCTGCCAGAGGATGTAGTGATGGCCACAGGCATAGACAGCTTTAAAAGAGCATTAGACAGATTTGTGGAGGAGAGGTCTGTCAGTGGCTACTAGCCATGAAGACTGAAAGGAACCTCTATATTCAGAGAGAGTAAACATTTAGATACCAATACTAGGTGGCAACCTGAGCAGAAGGCCTTGTCCTCTCTGCCCTGTTGTTGGACCTCCAGAGGAACTGGTTGCCCACTGGGTGGGACAGGATGCTGGACTAGAGGGACCACTGCTCTGATCCAGCAGGGCGCTACTGATGTCCTTATGAAGGCCTCGGCGTCTATGCCCTGTTGGTTGGCCATCCAAAGGAACTGGTTGGCCACCGCGTGAGATGGGATGCTGAACTAGATGGACCACTGGTCTGATCCTGCAGGGCTCTTCTTATGTCCTTATGTAGGCCTCGGCCTCTATCCCCTGTTGTTGGACCTCCAGAGGAACTGGTTGGCTGCTGTGTGAGACAGGATGCTGTACCAGTGGTCTGATCCAGCAGGGCTCTTCTTATGTTCTCAGGCCATCTTATGTGTGTGGGTCTCTCTTGCTGTATGGGTTGTCTGTCTTTGAGTACCTTCCTGTTTTCTGCGCCAGCCAAACCCTCGTAGTTCTTTTCTTGGCAACACAAGTCCTACGCCATCGCCCCTTCGGCTTCAACCCAGATGTCAGCTTTATCACCTTCAAAAATACGATGGTGTCAGAAAATTTATGTACCACTTTGAGTCTTGCTCTCCTGCTTGCATCGTAAACTGTAGCAAGGGCTGGATAAGACATCCCTCAAGATAACGGCGAGTGACACCAGTCTGGATGTTTAAAGAAAAGAAACCTTCCTACTTGCTGGCTCTGCCATTTCTTTGAAGTCATTAACAAGGCATAACAGAGTCTCTTCTGCATAGTTACCGAAAGGTTTCCTTGTATTTTCAGAGAACATGTGAATTAATCTACGCCTCTTATTCATCCTGTATGAGAAGGCAGAAGGACGATCTGAGGCAGATAAATGACTTTTCATAGCAATGACGGATTGGCTGGAAAAGGTGTTCCAAAGTCAGCAAAGTAAATACAATATGGGCTTGATGCATGAGTTTGACACGCAATCTATGGCGAGATGGGAAAGGGAAGGGTGTCACTTTGACAAATGACTACTTTTGATGAATGAACTTCTTATTTGGGGCTCAGGCAAGTGACTGGCTATAAGCTGGCGCCGTCATCTGTAAAAGACTGGGACAGATCCAGCCTGTCTGTTTAAGTGGGAGAGATGCACAGAGACAAGAAGAAGAAGAAGAAGAAGAAGAAGAAGAAGAAGAAGAAGAAGAAGAAGAAGAAGAAGAAGAAGAAGAAGAAGAAGAAGAAGAGATGTTTTTTATATACCAACTTGAGTCAATCAATCAATCATCACCTTTATTGGCATAAAAGGGAATAATCAGAACAGTCTAAATACATCCAGCATAAAATTTAAAAATTTCACAGTTAAGATACAAGCTCCCTTATGCTTATTGCACGTTGTAAGAATTCTGCTACCCAATTGGTTGAGTCTGGGTTCTGGTTATTCAATAAGAACAATAATTTATATTTATCAGATGACTCCTTCTTTTTACTTAGCAAGGGTAATAAGAATTTGACCCGGATTTCTGCATACAAATGGCAGTATAACAAAACATGAGTAACAGTTTCAACAGGAGCATACTCACAAGGGCAGAGTCTGTTCATATATGGAACTTTACGATATCTCCCCTCTCTCAGCACTGCGGGCAAAACGCCGACTTTCTCTACCACTTCAGGAAGAATCAAACCGACTTACAATCACCTTCCGTTCCCCACAACAGACACCTTGGGAGGTACGTGGGGCTGAGAGAGCTCTAAGAGAACTGTGACTAGCCGAAGATCACCCAGCAGGCTTCATGGGGAGGAGTGGGGGGAATCAAACCCAGTTCTTCAGATTAGAGTCCATTTCTCTTAACCACTACACCACGGTGGCTTTACATGAAACTTACTTAGAAACTTATAGTCTGGCTCACAATTTGAGGTGTTACGAAAGAATTTAGCAAGCACTGTACCAAAAGACAGAAAGTATCGATAGTTTCAGGAGGGTTAGGCTGTGGTAGTCCCATAAATTTTGAGTCCAGTAGCACCTTACAGACCAACACAATTTCCCAGGGTAAAAGCTTTTGAGAGTATCTGAAGAAGTGAGATTTGTTTACAAGAGCTGGAAAGTTTTGTTGAACTTTAAAGTGCTACTGGACTCGAAGAATGTGTTTATTTTAATAAACATATATGTTGCTTCTGATTCAAGCTGTGGTTGGCCACTGCTTGAAACAAGACGATGGGTTTTTGCTCTGATCCAGCAGGCTTCTTATATACCAATCAGAACATAAGCCAGGATTCATTTGTCAGCAACAGGGTTTTAGCTTCCTCCTTACAAGTGGCTCATCATTTGGAACAGTCACATCATTTTCAAAAGTACTGAATGTTTGGGTAGCCTTTTTTCCCCACCAGAACCAGAAAAAAGAATTTAGTATAATCTTCCTGTTCATATTATACAATCATTTTGAGACTAGGGAAGATCAGGATTGCCTAGAACTGAGAAATCAATTTAAAAAAAAAAGTGTTACTGTATTATTGGCTGAAAGACGAGACTTTCTCATGTTAAAAATTATACCCAGTGGACAAGATTAGTCTCTGTGCAAGCTTCCGGATCGTTAAAAATCCAATGCTCTTCCCACATAGAAGCAGAGAGCTAGTTTATGCGATCGCCAGACTGAAGTGGAGCAAAATGCCCCAGAACTTTCCATGCTCGTAGAGTTGCCAGGTCCCTCTTCGCCAACAGTGGGAGGTTTTTGGGTTGGGGCCTGAGGAGGGTGGGGTTTGGGGAGGGGAGGGACTTCATTGCCATAGAATCCAATTGCCAAAGCAGCCCTTTTCTCCAGGTGAACTGATCTTTATCGGTTGGAGATCAGCTGTACTAGCGGGAGATCTCCAGCCACCACCTGGAGGTTGGCAACCCTACGTGAACATTTCTTCTCAAAAAACCCCTTTGGAATTCTGCATTCTCCCTTGCTGGACTGCAGCTCTGCTCAGCATAAAATTGTTTACAGATAGTTAAATCAAACACAAATTGTATACAATTTTAATCTGCACAGCCTATCAGAAGAAGAAGAAGAAGAAGAAGAAGTGGTTTTTATAGTCTGATTTTCTCTACCTTTAAGGAATCTCAAACCGGCTTACAATCACCTTTCCTTCCCCTCCCCACAACAGACAACTTGTGAGGTAGGTAAGGCTGAGAGAGCTCTAAGAGAACTGTGACTAGCCCAAGGTTCCCAGCAGGCTTCATGTGGAGGAGTGGGGAATCAAACCGGGTTCTCCGGTTTAGAGTCCTCCGCTCTTAACCACTACACCATGCTGATCTCCAGTGGCCAATCAGAAGCCTCACTAGGCAGAAGTCCCATCTGGCCCCACATTTTCAAAAAACACTTGGTGGGTGCCAGAATGGGTGTTGGTGGGTGCCGTGGTGTCCACAGGCCGTGTGTTGGGTACCCCTGTCTAAGGGGTGGGGCTGTTGCTCAGTGGCAGAGCATCTGCTTGGCATGCAGAAGGTCCCAGGTTCAATCCCCGGCATCTCCAGTTAAAAGTGACCAGGCAAGTGGGTGATGTGAAAGACCTCAGCCTGAGACCCTGGAAAGGCACTGCCGGTCTGGGTAGACAATACTGACTTTGATGGACCAAGGGTCTGATTCACTATAAGGCAGCTTCATGTGTTCAAGTAGTCCTTAGCAATGTTAATGACAGCATTTTCACACAGGAGCAGCTTTGCAAACACCTGCCTGGCAGGTGTTCAAATCATTTAGCTATGAACTGAACAGACCCCATGGCCGGCTCATATTTAATCAGCACAGACATACATAGCAAGTTGGTGGGACACGTTTGTTGTGAAATTGGCGGCACCCGTAATCTCTGCTTGGTGTTACTGATGCAAAGAATTGGGTTATGGTGATCAGGAGAGCAGATCCATCTTCACCCACCGGGCCAATGTTACCTTGCAGTTGTTCAGTGCACACCACAACCGCTGTGTGGAAGGAAGAAGAAGAAGAGTTGGTTTTTATATGCCGACTTTCTCTACCACTTAAGGCAGACTCAAACCGGGTTACAATCACCTTCCCCTCCCCACAACAGACCCCCAGTGAGGTAGGTGGGGCTGTGAGAGCTCTATTAGAGCTGTGACTAGCCCAAGGTCATCCAGCTGGCTTCAAGTGTAGGAGTGGGGAAACAAATCCAGTTCACCAGATTAGCATCCGCCACTCATGTGGACGAGGACGAGTGGGGAATCGAACCTGGTTCTCCAGATCAGAGTCCACTGCTCCAAACCACCGCTCTTAACCACTACACCACGCTGGTGGTTTCCTCCCTCTAACACGCCTTACCTGAAACACTAGCACAGGTACTTGTGATCTACTGCAAGAGAACAGGCCAATGGATAGTTGAGCTCTCGCTTCCTCCCACATCCTGAATCTTAGATCTGTATATGTCATACCGCAAGTTTGAAAATGCTTCTGACTGCCTTGAGCAGTCACTAAAAAATCCCATAAAATCCAGAGATATAAAAGGCTTTTTATACTTGTGCAAAGACCTGGAAGGGAAGAGAGAAAGATTAAAGCTCGGTGGAGTATTAGAATTGCTTCCCATCTCTCAGCCAATGCATCATTCTATCCACACAATGATGGACAACAACTCAAAAATGCAATGATCCTTGCATTTGTGAATCCTTTCCTGGCAAAAATATCCTGTCAATCAGCCTCAGCGCTCCTGCTCGTGAACAAGTGATTAGCAGAATCATAACCTTGCAGAATGGAGTCTGAATGGTTTTTCCTAGCTGTTCAATCCAATAAAAGGGGTGTCTTTGTAGGGTTGCCAACCTCCAAGTACTAGCTGGAGATCTCCTGCTATTACAACTGATCTTCAGCCGATAGAGATCAGTTGTTCCCGTGGAGGAAATGGCCGCTTGGGCAATTGGACTCTATGGCATTAAAGTCCCTCCCCACCCCAATGTACATTTCAAAAGCAGATGAAGGGAAAGGTATTGGGATGACTAAATGCAACTGCAGTAATGTACACTTAAGCTTTGGTTAATAAAGACCTGCATATTCTGGACAGTCCTGCATAGGCTAGATCTACGCATACACAGAACATATGAAGCTGCCTTATACTGAATCAGACCATAGGCCCATCAAAGTCAATATTCTCTACTGGCTGCGGCTCTCCAGGGTCTCAGACAAAGGTCTTTCACATCACCTGTTACCTCATCCTTCTAACTGGAGATGCCAGGGATCGAATCAGAGACTTTCTTCATGCCAAGCAGGTGCTCTGCCACTGAATCACACCGGTCTTGAATTAGGAAACAGTTTTTGTTGCGTATTGGAACCCTTCAGGGCAATGCACATAAGCCTAGAAGAGCAGAATTCTCAAACGGAGACCTGTGGCCTTTTAGCTTAACATCTATCCTGAAATGACCGTTATTTTTAAAAGTAGAAATGATCCCTTTCAAGTTGTACGTTAACCTAAAGTTGTACATTAACCTCCTGTGACTGGGCGGGAAAAGGATAAACAACGTTGAACGCAAACCGGTTTATTGTTGCACCCTTTTGCTATGACGTGTTGAATGATGCACACAAGGCATCCATCTCTAAGGGGCTTCTCCAGTGCCCTGGGGAGGGGGGGATTACAATCAGCAGAAGTGGAATAATCTCTACACACTCTGTTTCATAGTCAAGAGCCTGAAAAGATTATTTTAAAGTCAATTTCTGTGTCACTTTAGTGTGTGTGTACAGTGTTATAGCAACTATATAGCACTATAGCGATATAGCAACTGTGTGTGTGTGTGTGTGTGTGTGCGTGGTTTTAAAAGATGAGAGATTCATCATTCACCTAACATTTGCTGTTAGGTTGGGCAGTGACTTCCTTTAACACTATTGGAAATTGTAGGTTTATGAAGCAGGTGCTCCCAGCACACATCTTGCCTAGGTGGCTTAAGGGACTTGGTGGTACTGGGATGACATGCAACCTGTCTCTTTCCTGCATCAGCTGTTGCTCATTAGGCCGTTCGGCATTCCTAACCCAGTGGAGTGCATCAGCCTCATTACTGCTGTTGGTTAGTGATTTACGCTGGGCTTGTAGCCTGGCGCTCCGTCGCCTGTCTTGTATGTCCACTCTGAGCCTTCAGCACCTCTGCTCCACCCCTCCAGTGATGCTGACCATGATGCTGACCGTGGCTGGGCCTCAGGCACAGCTGAACCCCCCGCCCAAGCGGGAAGCCTGCAGACACGGTTTGGCCTCCTCAGCCTGCGGCTGCTCCTCTCTGCCTTCACTGCCTTCTGTCTGCTGCCGCCGCTCCTCTGTCCTCACCCTGCCTTCCGCCTCTATTTCCTCTTCATCTGAGGCAGTCTCAACAGGCTGACCCACGGCATCCCCTCCTCACTCATTCCATTCTGTTCCTTTTCTGTTCTACCTCATGAAGAGTCCAGTGGGGCTTGCAGACTTCATCCCTAGGTTGAACCAATAAAAAGTATCCTTTCCCCTACTTTGTATTCTCTGTCTCTTAATGCTTCAAAAGAAGATTGCCTTTCAGCTGAAGAAGCCAAAGTCATTTGGATTCTGCAGGCACAGTTCCTGAAGCCTTAAAAAGTAAAAACCTTAGCCTGGAATACCTGCCAGGAAAAGACTACCTCAAATAAAACAAAAAAATATGCATGGAGAGACTCCAGTCCAAAGGGAAGGCTTTAAAAGCATTAAGGCCCCAAGCAATTGAATCTTGTATATCTTTGTTTCCATTATCTTCCACAGTAAAAGACAAGGTAACAGGACTGAATATTACCACAAAACGAAACCAGTATCATCTATCCTATTTTTTAAAAAGCAAATATGGACTTTGGCTTTGTGTCCGGCGATTTGTGGATCAAAGCAGGTAGAACATTCCCCCCCCCCCCAGACACACACACTTTATTTATCCTAGTTTTATAACAGCAGATCAAAATGCAACATTTGCTGGAGGTTTACAGGAAAAATACCAATACGTAATCAATAAGAAATAAGGAAGAAACAACAGCTTCCACTTGAGTAACAATTTACCAGAAATGAATCTAACCCAAAATTATTAAAGTTGATCCAAGAACACTGAAAGAAATGTAATAAATCCAACTCCAAGGGGCAAAGCAGGAGCTGCGGTAGGAGAGGGTATTTTGAGAGGGTAGCTATGTAGAACAGCTAGATTCAAGACCATTAGCACCATAGAGATCAACAAGATAAGCAGAGGCTGATTTAGTGATATCAACGCCAGAAAGCAAATTGTCTCTGCGGCTGCTGACATCCTAACTGCACGCAATGAATAGAGGGGCAATAATTAATACTGGATCATTCTGCAGATCACCGTCAGGACTTTCTTAAACTCTCCTGCTGTGTCAAATGTTGTGAAAGGCACAGAGGGGAAAGTGCTCCGTGGTTCCCTGCTGCCGTTTCCCCCTCCGTGCCTCCCCCAAGCCACACATAAGGGTTTTTCAAGAAAAGAATCGGTGGAATAATACATCCCTCTCTGGCTTCCAGTGGGATTTGCCTGGCAAAAAGTCTTCAGGAGTGTTGAAAAGCTCACCCACACGAGGGGTTGTTCTTTCCATCCCATGGTGTGCAGAGGGAACGCTCCGTTATGGTGAGAAGTAAGCAGAAGGGTGTATCGTAAGGGTTGCTTGCTTCCATGCCTTCTGCCCCAGTCTCAAACAGGCATTCCTCTCATGCTGTGCCTTTACAGAGCAAGCAATTCAGTTACCAGCTTCCATGAGGCAAAATTCTGTAGCCAACAAGCAGAACAGGGCATCTGCTGCTCCATTCAGCTTCTTCGGTAATTATTTTTAAAGACCAAGTTTCTAGCCCTTATAGCTGCGGAGTTGAAAACATGCAGGCACACTGCAATCTCAGGAGCCGGAGAGGGGATGGTATGCAATTTCTAGTGATTGGAGGGGGGAAACGATAGATCTTTGGTGTCTTGAACATCTCTTTGCTTCTTTCCCTTGACTTGTGAAACAGAATCTATTGTGAAAAACAGGGTGTTGTTGTGCAAATGTCAAACGTACTCTCAGGGCCTAGAATGGAGGATTGCCAACTAGCCAGGGATGAAATGTCCTGGTCTGCTCTGTGCTATGAAGAAATCCGTGGAAGAGGCCCCTTGCCAGCAGTGAAAATATTACCTCCTGGGCACTGCCGCAATCTGAACTGCTGTTAAAGGAATAACTCCAACGGAGGGTTTGGAAGTTGGCACCCTTAGGAAGTGGGTTTACCATGGGCCCAGAAGCCTAAACCAGGTGTAAACATTCATGCCACTTCATTCTGTCCCATTTCTTTGGCAAGCAATGCCCACAAACTCCTCTAGATACATGGCCTGGCAATACGTAATATTTTGTTCAACTTTCTGGCTGCTGAAAGATGGATAATGCTATCTGGAAAACTCTGAACTATAAATCAGTCACCTATACAGGCAGCATATTAAAAAAAACACCCTTAAATCTTGCCTGTCTCCCATAAATCTGCCAGGGCTTAGGTGGCGCATCCATTGCTTTGGCACCAAGGTCAAAGATCTTTGAAATCTATGTGCTGATGAAGTGCTAATAAGGGCATAGGAGAAGGATTAGACAGGCAGACGCAAAACAGATCCTAGACAACGCAGGCCAACGCAATGCGAAATGGAAATGTGGTAGACTGAAGTTCAGATCCGCCTTGACAACACGCCTGATGGAAACACCAAGGACTTTGCTGTAACAAAGGAAATTCTAACAGCTTTAACTAGCAGCACAGTAGAGTCAGGAGAACTGCTTTAGTGCTGGGCTCTCCAGCAGGGTTGCCAGGGCCCTCTTTGCCACCGGCGGGAGGTTCTTGGGGCGGAGCCTGAGGAGGGCGGGGTTTGGGGAGGGAAGGGACTTCGATGCCATGGAGTCCAATGGCCAAAGCGGCCATTTTCTCCAGGGGAACTGATCTCTATCAGCTGTAGATCAGCTGTAATAGCAGATCTCCAGCTAGTACCTGGAGGATGGCAACCCTAGCCACACTGCCTCTATTTACTAAAGTCACAGCAGAAAATAAGAACTGCCCTACTTTGCATATTCCAACTTAAGTCCTTGTAAGGCAAATCTGGGGATCTCAGGCAGCTTGTTACTGGGCCCTCTGCTTTTAAACTGTTCTCCTGCCCCTTTAATAGAGGCTTAATGGGATGTTATTGACCTTCAAGTCATGAAAAGCTCCAAGGGCCCATTTTCACCCATTAACCCTCCATTAAAGGGACAGAACGCTTTCTTCTCCAAGCTGTTGGCCACCCTTAATCCAACCCCGGAGAGTCTGCCTCTGGCAGGACGACTCAAGGAGGTTGGCAACCCTAGTGCCATGTTGCCCACCAACACCTTTCTTAGCTTCCACTAAGTGTTTTTGGGAAATGGGTGGGGCCAGTGGGGCTTTTGCCCAGCGGGGCTTCTCATTAACCAGGGGAGATCTGGTTGGCTGTGCAGGTTTTTTAAAATTGCTTTGGCATCAGCTGCCACCATAGTAGCCAATCAGAAGCCTTGCTGGGCAAAAGCCCCACTTGGCCCCCCCTACTTTCTAAACGTACTCAGCGGATGATAGGAAAAGTATCAGGAAGCACCATAGCTCCCACGAGCAACATGTTGGGGAACCACTCCCATAAGGTCTCAAAGCCTCCATGAGCCAATTGAGGATGAGGGGATGTGGTTCAGCGGTAGAGCCTCTGCTTGGCATGCAGAAGGTCCCAGGTTCAATCCCCGGCATCTCCAGTTAAAGGGACCAGGCAAGTGGGTGATGTGAAACACCTCTGCCTGAGACCCGGGAGAGCCGCTGCCAGTCTGAGTAGACAATACTGACTTGGATGGACCCTCAAGGGTCTGATTCAGTAGAAGGCAGCTTTGTGTGTCCATGTGGTTCTGAATTGTCAGCCACAGGAACCCACACCCAGCAAAGACAGTATAGATTATTGCTTGCACTGCACTGCTCAACCCCACAGTCCAAAACCAAAACACTCCGCTTTTGCCAAGGGGAGGCATGAACAGTGATGTAACCGTTCCAGCAGCTGCAGCACAGGGACAAGTGAGCGGGAGAAGGAGGGACCCTCAAGGCCAGTTTCTCCCAAGGACGTTTTGACAGTGTGTGCATTGGGGGGGGGGGCAAATGAAACAGCTGCTTGGCCAAAGGGAAATGCAGCACACGGCGCTCCCCTCCCTGGCGTTCAATATACTGAAGGCAGGTCTTTTTGAAAGGGTTTAACATTAGCGGCATCCCAACATCTGAACTGTTTTGCCGCACAGACATGCTGATTTTAGTCTTTCAGACATCTTTCCCCTGCCAAATCTTACCATGGAAGGTTCTTTGGACCTTCTTGGGAAGGGAGTTTTTGGTTTGCCGAGGAAACAGAAAGTAAAGAAGGCCAACTTTTGCCTTCTAAACAAACTCTTCTTCTTCATCGTCTTGGAAGCCAAGCAGGGTCAGCCCTGGTAGTACTTGCTTTTGATTTTATGCTTGTTATGACCGTGTGGTCACAACAAGCTCATCTATCTATAACTAGTTAAGGATGGGCTACTCTCGGTCGATTGTAAACTGTAGAACACAGACGTTATTCTTTGACATGATTTTACAAGGGATTCTGTTATGGTCGGTTGCTAGTACAGAAATAAAACTGAGCTGAAATAGAAACGAACCCAGCAGGCAGAGATGAGCCTGCAGCAGCGAGCCATATTGAGAGGGTTCTCGTTGGCATGAGGACAGGGTATGAGAAGGGCATACGAGCACCCCTCTTGTCTCCTGTGAAACGTTGGAAGGTGTGGATAACTATGCCCTGACCTGAATAACCAATGACATGGCTTGCTGTACATGTTCCCTTCTCAACGTATTAGCTGGATTTCTCCCATCACCCCAATCCCAGCCCTGTAAGGTTGCCAGGTCCCTCTTCGCCACCAGCATGAGGTTTTGGGGGCGGAGCCTGAGGAGGGCGGGGTGTGGGGAGGGGAGGGACTTCAATGTCATGGAGTCCCATTGCCAAAGTGGCCATTTTCTCCAGGGGAACTGATCTCTGTCAGCTGGAGATCAGTTGTAATGGCAGGAGATCTTTGTATACTGATAAGGCCATTTTAAAAGGTAAAGGTCGTCCCGTGTGCAAGCACCGGGTCATTCCTGACCCACGGGGTGACGTCACAGCACGGCGTTTGCAAGGCAGACTCTGTTTACGGGGTGGTTTGCCAGGGCCTTCCCCAGTCGTCTACACTTGACCCCTCCCAAGCTGGGTAGGGCTTTTGGCTGCTGCTATTTTAAGGGCAGCGTCATGCCAAAAGCATAGATGAATTTCCTGCCATCTCCAGCTCTCTTCCTTATGTTATTTGTTTACCAATGAGGTTGATTTATTTTCGTGGTAACCTGCAAGGGCTCCAAGAAATGCTCACAATTCCCTTCTGCCTTCCCTGGAATAAGCTTGCCTTTCGGGTTAATTCCCTCGCCTGGAGTTTCAAGATTGAGATAGCAGTCCTATTTCCCATCCACAGCCGCTCCGCCAATCAATGAATTATGACTTTTGCCCCAGACAGGGCAGGAATTCCAACCCGCAGAGCTATAGATTCCCCCACCGCAGCAGTAAATCGAAAATCCTCCCTCCCCTAAGCTTAACACGTGGCTTTCTGCTAACTGTCTCAGCTCCCAGTGACTATTTGTAAAGCTTACCATGGGGGGCTGGCAAACACACTGTGAGTTATTACAGAATTGCTACTGGTGGGTGTAGCTGAAGCCGACCATATCGTATGAAGAGAGGGATTATTTCCCAGTTGTTCGAAAGAACCTGATCTTCAGCAGTGAACTGACATGACTTTTCGTTTCCCACACCAATTAAATTAAAGCCCCCAAATTGGTTGAGAGTTCTCCTTGTAGACTTTGTCCACCCAACTAGGCTGCAGCTGCAAATTTGTTCAAGCTGAGTCCTCAAACGGATCATTTGTATAGAATAAGGAAATTACCAAAATACCTCTGTTTGGCCCAAATAGGGTTGCCCAGTCTCCAGGTACTAGCTGGAGATCTCCTGCTATTTCAACTGCTCTCCAGCCGATAGAGATCAGTCCCCCTGGAGAAAATGGCCGCTTTGGCAATTGGACTCTATGGCATTGAAGTCCCTCCACTCCCCAAACCCTGCCCACCTCAGGCTCCGCCCCAAGAACCTCCCACCGGTGGCAAAGATGGACCTGGCAACCCTAGGCCCAAATGAATTAGCTGCCAAGGCTAATTGTTTTCCTGGTGTGTTTTTTTAAAGGACTGGGGAGAGACACCAGCTGCACAAATCATGGCAGACGTAGACTATCATGCCTTTCCCCAAGGTCTTTGATAGGTTCCAGCATTTTGTAGACCCATATAGAATTCTATAGTTGGAAGGGGGCTTATAGGCTCTTCAAATTCAACCACCTACACAACGTAGGAAATCCAAAGTTAGAGCTTTCCTGACAGATGGCTACCCAGCCTGTCTGAAGACCTCCAATGGGGAGAATCCCCATCAACATTAACTGGATCCATTATCAATCTGCTCCTATTGTACTGAAGATTTTTCTTACTGTTCAACCAACATCTGCCCTCTTGTAACTCATTAGATCGAGTCTCGCCCTTTGGAACAGCAGAGAACACATCTTTATGCTCTCTAGGGCTTCCAGACCTCACCGGGGGCAGGGGATTCTTGGCCCCCAGGACCCAGCCCACCCTCCTGCCCCCACCAATCAACTACCAGCAGGGGGACATACCCACAGCAAGGAGAGACCTAGGCTGGCATTGCTGGTGATGCAGCAACATCACTTCCGGCGCACGCTGGAAGTGATGTCATCGTGTTGCTGGAGACATGGGATTCTCTGGGATTTGGGCAAAAACTCAATAACAAGTTATAGGAAGAGGGGGGATCCAGTGTGGTGTAGTGGTTAAGAGCTGTGGTTTGGAGCGGTGGACTCTGATCTGGAGAACCGGGTTTGCCTCCTCACTCCTCCTCATGAGCGGAGGAGGCTAATCTGGTGAACCGGGTTGGTTTCCCCACTCCTACACATTAAGCCTGCTGGGTGACCTTGGGCTAGTCACAGCTCTCTCAGCCCCACCTACCTCACAGGGTGTCTGTTGTGGGGAGGGGAAGGGAAGGCGATTGTAAGCCTGTTTAAGTCTCCCTTAAGTGGTAGAGAAAGTCGGCATATAAAAACCAACTCTTCTTCTCCTTGCTACTGGTAAGCTTCTCCATTGGTTGCCGGGAGGGACCTGGGAACCCTAGCCCTCTCACAAAGGGATAGCTGTCCTCCATATAAAGAAATGTTTTAAACCCCAAGACTATCTATCAGGTACATTAAGATACTGACTAATCAATCTCTAACACACAATGACCCGATTCAGAATCAAATTCAAGTAACTTCTTCACTAGATATAGCAGACTTGAAGGAAGCGATTTGCTTTGCCCTTTTCATGCAGTGGCTGCCTTTCTATACCCAGATGGCAGAGGGAAAAATTAGCCTACGAGTATTACTATTACTCTCTGTCTCGTCTGGCAAGGCTGACACTTTATTTAAACTTTCACTCCAGAGAAGAAACCATTTGTCAAACCCAGCAGGAGATTCTGAATCGCATGGACAAAAACTGGTTGAGAACAGACTTAGACCCTGACAGGTGAGGATGCCAGCCTCCAGGTGGGACCTGGGGATCCCTCAGAGTTACAGCTCATCTCCAGACTACAGAGATCACATCCCCTGGAGAAAATGGGTGCTTTGAAGGGGGGGGGCTCCGTGGCATACCACCCCCCCAGCCCCCCAGGACCTCTGCTTGAGACCCTGGAGAACCTCTTCCAGACTGAGTAGAAAATTCTCACGAAGAGGACTTTCAGTTCACAAAAACATAATGTCACAAGAAATCTTTAGTAAGTAAATCTGTAAGAAATCTATTTCAGTTGACTCTTGTAACCTTGCACAAAAAGCAGCGGCAAAACGGGTTGTGCGGCGGTGCTGGATGAGAAGTACGGGGATCGCTGGGATTGAATTTGCTGACATTTTAAAAAAAATGTTATTTGTTACATAACATGAAGCTTAACACCTACAGTAGCAAAATGGCATTTACCAAAGGATATGAGAAGTCCCATCAATAAAATAATAATAATAACCCACCATTTAAAAAATGTTTAAAATGTAATTGAATGACATCTGATCGGTGGGTGGGTGGTAGAGAATGAGTTCTGACTTTTGTTCCACATTTATAACTACTAAAGACAGATCAACATACCATTACCGTGTGTATAAATGGTAGCAGAGGGGGAAATATATCTTACTATCTTACTATCTTGATAGATTATGGAGAAATATTAACTCAACCCCTTCCCCTTCCGTTCGTATTATTAACAGAGGCAACCCTATGAATATCACATTCTTCTGGAGAAAATGGTTGCTTTGGAGGGTAGTCTTTAAGACATTATACCCTGCTGGGTTTCTTCAGCTCCCCAAACCCAGCCCTCCCCAGACTCCACCTGCTAATCCCCGGCAATATCCCAACCCACAGTCGGCAACGGCAACCCTAGTAGGGGAAAATCTAGAGAAATTCCTCCCCCTTCCGCTGCTGGGAAAGCATCTTGAGATTCAACACAAGATCTCTTACTGCTTTAAACAAACACAGTGAAGTATTTAGAGTTTTACCAGGATTGTGCCCTTCCAAAGATTCGTTCCCTTGTAAAAATGTTGAATAGTTATAAATAAATAAAGCCAGTGTGTGTTGTAAACAGAGAGCTAAGGCAACTGTGCTTGCAAGCTTTTAAACTGGCCTGTCTGACCATCTGTTTGATATCAGTTTTGATCTGCAGCTATTCTCAGGTGATGGACTTCAGCTGCCTGCCGAGGGAAGCTTCAACTGCCCATAGAAACATAGAATCATAGAGTTGGAAGGGACCACCAGGGTCATCTAGTCCAACCCCCTGCACAATGCAGGAAATTCACAACTACATCTGTCCCTACACACCCCTAGTGACGCCTACTCCACGCCCAGAAGATGGAGAAACTATCTATGCAAAACTGGTTATCAGTATCCTGCAGTTCTCTCTTCTTGGTGGAAGTCAGCCAAAGCAGAGAATTCAGGGCATTATTTAATGGAATTGCAAAATAACAACAGAGCACAACTGGGAGAGGGGAGAGACAGGGAGAATCTGTTCAACTCAGTTAGAATGTTGGACTAGGATCTGGGAGACCCAGGTTCGAATCCCCTCTCTGCCACTGAAGCTTTCTGGGTGACCTTGGGCCAGTCACACTCTCAGTCTTATGAACTTCATAAAGTGGTTGTTTAAAAAAATATTATTCAGCATGTGTGAAAGGGTCACAGGAAAGGTGTTGGTGAGCGCCCTGGTACCCACAGACACCATGTTGGGGGGGGGGGCTGTTCTAAATGCTGAAACAAAATGAGGTTCTCACCCACAGCGCATTTTGGGTGAGTTATGTAACTTCAAGGAGGTCTAAGAATTCCCTGTCCGGCATTGTGAAGAGATCCGAGCTGCAGCGAGGGACCCTCACATTTCCTGGAACGAGTTATAAATACAGTGTGCTAATTCTGAAGACTTTATTCTTGGAAGGAATGCGAACAACAGGACAGGACTTTGCACAAAGAATCGCATTCTCCAAACTCTCCCCCTCGCCAAGGTCGCTGTTATTATCTTTCTTAAATGTGCATTGCGACCTATGAATAAAATGCTCGTGACATCTGCGACTAGAATTCCACCCTACTTATGGGAGCCTAAAGGACCCCACCAGTGGTCAGTTGTCACAGCAGCAGTTCTTTTATTCTTCCCACCCAAACTGCAGTTGTTGAAATGTATCTGTGCCCCTCCCACTCCCTTATGTAATCTTGGTTTACAAAATTTGATTCAACTGAGGATTCAAAGAGTGGAGATGCTGGACGTTCCACAATTGGAAGAAGAAGAGCTGGTTTTTATATGCCGACTTTCTCTACCACTTAAGGGAGA
This sequence comes from Euleptes europaea, assembly GCF_029931775.1. Lineage (NCBI taxonomy): Eukaryota > Metazoa > Chordata > Lepidosauria > Squamata > Sphaerodactylidae > Euleptes > Euleptes europaea. The sequence continues at coordinate 672,058 of NC_079315.1, read as the reverse complement.
ATCAAACCGGCTTACAGTCACCTTCCCTTCCCCTCCGCACAACAGACACCCTGGGAGGTAGGTGGGGCTGAGAGCTGTGACTAGCCCAAGGTCACCCAGCTGGCTTCGTGTGTAGGACTGGGGAAACCAACCTGGTTCACCAGATTAGCCTCCGCCGCCCATGTGAAGGAGTGGGAAATCAAACCCGGTTCTCCAGATCAGAGTCCACTGCTCTTAACCACTGCTCTTAACCACTACACCATACTGGCTCTCCCAGCAGTTTCTTTTCCTCCAAAAATCATGCATGTGGAGGCCTGATTTGGATCAGGACCATGACATGAAGATAAGGGGTTTCAAACGCTATGGCACTGAAGTCCCTCCCCTGCCCAAACCCTGCCCTCCTCAGGTCCACCCCAAAAAACCTCCCACCGGTGGCAAAGAGGGACCTGGCAACCCTAGATGAGCAGCGGACTCTAATCTGGTGAACCGGGTTGGTTTCCCCACTCTTACACATGAATCCAGCTGGGTGACCTTGGGCTAGTCACAATCTTTCAGCCTCACCTACCTCACAGGGTGTCTGTTGTGGGGAGGGGAAGGGAAGGAGATTGTAAGCCAGTTTGATTCTCCTTAAAAGGCAGAGAAAATTGGCAGATAAAAACCAGCTCTTCTTCTTCTTCAAAACAATTACGATGCTCCTAGAAATATGAAGTTTTCCCTCCTGCAATATATCTAAGAGACAAGGGATTTAAATCCTCGGACATGCAGTTCAGTGGGTGAGCTTCAGCCCATTGCCCTCTTTCCACCTAATTTACCTCAAAGGGTTCCTGCAGGGATAAAATAGGGAGGGGAGAACCTCGTAGACCACCCAGAGTTCCATTAAGGGAGGAAAACATTAAACATTAATAGATTAACTGTTTTACACAACAAGGGCTGTGAGATTTCTGCTCATAAAGCCACTATCTGAAAAGTCAAATGAAAGGCTTTTTCTAGCTTTGTGTGGGGAGGGGGCTGGCAGTGGGGAAGCAAACTTGGCTTCTTCTCCCAAAAATCCAGCATATGCTACCTGACACTTGGGAAGGCATGCTTAGGGTTGCCAACCTCTAGGTACTAGCTGGAGATCTCCTGCTGTTACAACTGATCTCCAGCCAATAGAGACCAGATCACCTGGAGAAAGTGGCCGCTTTGGCAATTGGACTCTATGGCATTGAAGTCCCTCCCCTCTCCAAACCCCGCCCTCATAGAATCATAGAGTTGGAAGGGTCCACCAGGGTCATCTAGTCCAACCCCCTGCACAATGCAGGAAATTCACAACTACCTCCCCCCCACACACACACCCAGTGACCCTCCAGTGACCCAGTGGCCAAGATGCCCTCCCTCTCATGAACTGCCTAAGTTCACAGAATGAGCATTGCTGACAGATGGCCATCTAGCCTCTGCTTAAAAACCTCCAGGGAAGGAGAGCTCACCACCTCCCGAGGAAGCCTGTTCCACCGAGGAACCGCTCTAACTTTTAGAAAGTTCTTCCTAATGTCTAGACGGGAAACTCTTTTGATTTAATTCCAAAACGTTGGTTCTGGTCCGACCTTCCAGGACAAGAGAAAACAACTCGGCACCTTCCTCTATATGACAGCCTTTCAGGTACTTGAAGATGGTTATCGTATCCCCTCTCAGTCTTCTTCTCTTCAGGCTAAACATACCCAGCTCCTTCAACTTGGTCTCCTCGCTCTGCCCCAAAAACGTCCCGCCGGTGGTGAAGAGGGACCTGGCAACCCTAGGAGTGCTTGATGGGGCTGTTTGCTAACAGGATATGGTTGTACCCATACATGCACTACCCTACCGCCCAAAGGGGAAGAATGGGGGGGGGGCTCCAAATCCTGTGCATACGGGGCTGCCACTAAGGACATCCATTCTCCATTAAGAAAAGACAGTGACTTTTTGTTTAACCGGCTTGATGAGTCACTTCTGAACAGGCCTCCCAAACAAATATTAATTCATCCACCTAAGGCTTAATTTATTGAATCTGAAGTAGGTGCGTTGCGAGGCTGGCCTTCTTTAGCCTTTTATTCTTGATTAACTTTTTTTTTCCTGGAGAGAAAATGCTATTTATTGGATTAGAAAGAGGAAAAAAACATAGCAGCGATTTTCATGCCATTAATATATATTTCTTTTTCTTTAAGAATCAAGAGAGAGTGAGAGAGATGGCGAAGTAATTGTCTTGAGTGCTAGAAAACTCTCTCTAAACATATTAGGCATATTTCATTAGACAATTTTCCACAGTTCGGTCATCTAAAACTTTGGTACCCTGGCATGGAAAAGGCATTTGGAATCTTATTTTACTTCCATAAAGCATAACCATTGTTATTGTTTTTTAAACATGCCAGTTCCAAAGGTTGGTGGTGGAAAGTGCTATCCGGTCACAGTCGATTTAGGACAACCCTGTAGGGTTCTCAAGGCAAGAGACCTTCAGAGGTGGTATCCCATTGCCTGCCTCTGTGTCACAACCCTACACTTCCTTGGTGGTCTCCCAGCCAATTATTAACCAGGACCAACCCTGGTCAATAATTGGATGGGAGAAATGTGGTGTTGGAGGAGAGTGTTATGGATACCGAGGACAGTCAAAAAAACAAATCTGTGGGTTCTAGATCAAATCAAGCCTGAACTGACCCTAGAAGCTAAAATGACTCAACTGAGGCTGTCGTATTTTGGTCACGTCATGAGACGACAAGAGTCACTGGAAAAGACAGTCATGCTAGGAAACGTTGAGGGCAGCAGGAAAAGAGGAAGACCCAACAAGAGATGGATTGACCCAATAAAGGAAGCCATAGCCTTCAATTTGCAAGATCTGAGCAAGGCGGTCAAAGATAAGACATTTTGGAGGACTTTGATTCATAGGGTCGCCAGGAGTCGGAAGCAACTTGGCAGCACTTAACACACACACACCCTGCTTAGCTTCCCAAATCTGATGAAATCCAGCTAGCCTGGGCCATCTAAAGCAGGGCAGAGATGAACAGAGAGAGTCTGCCGTTGCCTGCCTCTGCATAGCAACCCTGGACTTCCTCAGTGGTCTCCCATCCAAGTACTAACCAGGGCCAAGTACTAACCTGCTTAGCTCCTGAGATCTGACAAGATTGGGCTAGCCTGGGCCATCCATGTCAGGGTGAGAGATGTTCACAGGTGGTTTGCCATTGCCTGCCTCTGTGACCTCGGACTTCCTTGATGGTCTCCCATCCAAATTCTCACCAAATCTGGCCCTTCCGGGATCTGACAAGGTCGAGTTTAAAATACTATTCTTTCAATCCCTACATTTATCACTTGCTAAGATCAAGTTGCATTAGGCTACATTGCATTACAGTGTATTCTGCATTGGTCAGACCTCACTTGGAATACTGTGTCCAGTTTTGGGCTCCACAATTTAAGAAGGATGTTGACAAGTTGGAGCGTGTCCAGAGGTGGGCGACCAGAATGGTCAAAGGTCTGGAATCCATGCCCTGTGAGGAGAGACTTAGGGGGTTGGGTTTGTTTAGTCTGGAGAAGAGAAGGTTGAGGGGTGACATGATAGCCATGTTTAAATATTTGAAGGGATGCCATGTTAATGAGGGAACTAACTTGTTCTCGCTTCTCGGTTGCTTCAGAGACTAGGACAAGGAGTAATGGATTTAAACTAAGAGAAAAGCGATTCTACCTAAACATTAGGAAGAACTTTCTGACAGTGAGGGCGGTTCGATGGTGGAATGCCCTGCCTCGGGGCGGGGGGCGGGGTGGAGTCCCCATCTTTGGAGGTCTTTAAGCAGAAGCTGGATGGCCATCTGTTGGGAGCGCTTTGAGTGTGGGATCCTGCATGGCAGGGGGTTGGACTGGATGGCTCTTGTGGTCTCTTCCAACCTTGTGTGATTTTGTGATTTTTGTGATTTTGCATGCAATGCAAAGAGACACCGCATATCAAAATCTGTCTGATTCGCAGGCCAAGAGGATCTCAGAAAAGGGCAGAGGAAGAAGTTCTACAAGAAGAGATATCCAATATTATTGATTTAAATCTATCCTCAAAAAGGCAAAAGATTGTTGCTTATAGAGGTGGCACTGAACTGCGAATGTAAGAGTCAAATTTAAAGACAGTTGATCTTTGGAATGAGAAGAGAGCCGGTTCTTACAGATAGATTTCAGAGGGTACTCCCATGTTGGTCAGCAGTAGAATAGCTCAATTCAAGCCCAGTACACGTTAGAGACCAAAACTTTTTTTCAGAGTATGAGCATTCAAGAGTCAAAGCTCTCTTGAAAGCTTATACCCTGGAAATCTTGCTGGTCTCTAAGGTGATACTGGACTCAAATCTACCATTTCTTACACGTTCTCAGAGCAGACAAGCAGGAAGAGAATCAAAAGAGAATCAATATAGGCTTCCGGTGAACGGCCGCTTTGTATTTCTACACTAAAACAGGCTGGTAGTCTTGTCTTTCTTCCCTGTAGGGCCGTTGAGATCAATTTCAGCCTGGACGTGGCCCTACAGAAGGTCAGAGCTGCCACTTTTCCCCAAATTTTTTTTTAAATGTTACTTCATTTATTCCCGATTGCTCTCCCTGATGGGGACACAAGGCAGCTGACATATAGTTAAACTGTCGCAATCCCTGCCCCAGGATGTGGTGATGGCTGCCAACGTGGAAGGCTTTCAGATGGGAGTGGACATGTTCTTGGAGGAGAGGGCTATCCATGGCTACTAGTCAAAATGAATGCTAGTCATGATGCATACCGATTCTCTCCAGGATCAGAGGAGCAGGCCTATTCTATCAGGTAGGTTCTGTGGAACATGGGCAGGATAAATGCTGTTGCAGTCATCTTGCTTGTGGGCTTCCTAGAGGCACCTAGTTGGCCACCGTGCGAACAGACTGCTGGACTTGATGGACCTTGGTCTCATCCAGCATGGCCTTTCTTATGTTCTTATGACATTATTCTCGCCTTCATTTTGTTTTAACAACCCTGTGAGGTAGGTTAGGCTGACAGTAGAAGAGAGGGGATTTGAACCTGGGTCTCCCAGATCCTAGTCTGACCACCACCTCTCATTGGACGTCTCTGCCTCAGAAGTGGGCAATTCCATCATTCCGATCCGATGTCAACCTGTCCTGAAGATCTCCGTATTACTAGGCAACGTCTGGGTGGTTTAGCATCAGGGGAAATGTGCCAAAGGCACCGAGGTGATGAAGCAGGCAGTAATGGGCATTGCTCACCCCTTCTTAGCCAACCCTCACCATCCCCTGCACACTCATCTCAAAAGAGAGAGTTCAGGTCCATTAAAACGAGATTCTCAGCACAACGGATGCCTGCTTTTAATGTACCTTATCTGTAGTTTTCAGTTTTGTCATAATTAAATTTCCAAGTGCTCATTTCTTGCAATACGTTGCAAATTCCATCAGTACACATGAGAGACCTGGGCCATGTCCGCACTGCACGTTTGCAGCTCTGAATTCTGCAGGCTTTCCTTGCATGTTCCCACTTACCCGAAGGATTCCGAGTGTGAGGAACTGCTCTGGTTCTTGTTCTGGTCTGCCTGTACAAGCGGCAGGTCAGACCTTTGCTGGGACTTTGGTTCAGGCTTGGCTAGAATATCCCCCCCCCCTGCGTAGGCCTCGGCTGGAATGCATCGCTTTCACTCCTCTCACTGTGCCCTCCTCCCTTCCCTGACCTTGGCTTTGCAGAGTTGTAGTAACGAGCTTCTAGATGTCTTTGATGTCTGCCTAGTAGTCTGGCTTGGTACAGTTATCGCCCCATTCCCAAAACATGTGCTGACACCTGCGTGGTAGAACTGTTTATAATCTCACTCTTTTGTAAATGCAAGCACTTGCAACTTGGACCGTGTAAGGACCTAGATATTCCTGATGCCTTTCAATAAACTTGCCTGCTTCTGATGGTCGTCTGAGCGAGTGATTTTATGGAAGTTGCCCAGGGAGACTGGAAAGCCTTACACCGAGGACATCTCCAGAGCGCAATTTCGCCGCGTTAAGCACATCCGCTTATACGGCGAATTAAAAAAAATAACACGTCCTTTACACCCGCAGCCTGAAAGTGGGAACATGCAATGCGTGTTCGATTCGCTTCCTGCTGCCAGCCAACCCCCGCACTCCCCCCGCCTCCCTTACTAACACTGGACCAATCGCCGTCCTTGCTTGGAGCGCCGACTGGGCATGCGTGGGAGGCGTGCCGGTCTGGGCTTTTCAAATGCAGCGGAGAAAGGCAGCACGGTGGGAACAGAAATTTAAAGTCGTATTGGATTCTTTTGTACTGGACGTGTGTAAATTGCGAGGTAAGTTTCTAGTGCGTTCACGGGGCCAGTCAGGTTTGAGAAAGATGAACGGCCTATACCAGGAATTGGAAATCAAAACGGGCATATACTGCACACATTGGCTGACACCGCTCCTTCTGGGGCCAGAGAATAAATTGCGGAAGGAGGACATTCCAGCTCCATCAGAGCCAATTGAACGCATGAAGCTGCCTTATACTGAACCAGACCCTTGGTCCATCAAAGTCAGTCTTGTCTACTCAGACCGGCAGCGGCTCTCCAGGGTCTCAGGCAGAGGTCTATTCACATCCACCTGCTTGCCTAGTCCCTTAAACTGGAGATGCCAGGGACTGAACCCAGGACCTTCTGCATGCCAAGCAGATACTCAACCACTGAGCCACGGCCCCACCCCATTTGGCTGTGGGGCACTATGATTCTTCTACTGGCAAGTGAGTAGGGAGGTGGAGGCTATAGAGTCCTATGTTTTTCTGCAACTGAGTTCAGTTATCCATGGCTGTTTCCCTCACCATCGCTCATCCAACAAATCCAGGTCTTTGTATTAATTATGCATGCCATTTCCAACGGTCAGAGGCCGCCTCACTCTCCCCATGTTTCCCCGCGTTTTGCCCATGTTTTCAGAGACCTGTTTTATCTAGAATTTTTTTTAAAAAAAACACTAAACAGTAGAGCAGTGTTGCATTTACCCTGCACAAATTCCAGCTGCATTTACTGATGGAAGGAATGAACTGTGTAAAGCCGCTCACTTGCCAGCACGGACCCCAGGAGGACCCTAGAGGAGGACAGTAGAGTCAGAAAGGCTAGATGGGACACTTCCTGTACCTTTCCTCTAGACCACATGGCTGCTGTCCCTTTGTTATAGGGTTGCCAGGTCCTTCTTTGCCACCGGTGGGAGGTTTGGGGGGGCAGAGCCCGAGGAAGGCAGGGTTTGGGGAGGGGAGGGACTTCAATAGAGTCCAATTGCCCAAGCGGCCATTCTCTCCAGGTGAACTGATCTCTATTGGCTGGAGATCAGTTGTAATAGCAGGAGATCTCCAGCTGGTACCTGGAGGTTGGCAACCCTACTTTGTAACCAAGTGAGGTAGCCAAAAGCTCAGAATTCATGTCTCTCTTTCCCCGCTTTGTCCTCCATGAGGGCTGGAGGTGGTCTCCACAATCTCTCTCCATCCTAGCATAGATAAATAACTAGAAGCTCTTTGTTCTGCCTCCCCTGTTCAGTACGGAGCTGTTCACAATAGAGGACTTCTATTTCCTTTCGAAAGGCACAAGCCTTGGTGTGAACTTAATGGTAAGCAGCAGGGGCCTGACTCGGATGTGCCAGCCGAGCTCTGCTTTCATTTAGCAACTGCTACTTTCTCCCCAGCACGCCGTTTCTGTGGCGTCAAGTTGGACACCCACATAATGTGAGGAATGGGAACCCGGGGCAAAACGATACACCTCCAAATTTGCACAAGCAAAACCTTCCTGTTCCCTCTTCATCCTGGAACGTTCTGCTCTTGTTGCTGTTTAAGGGGCTCGGTGTGAGACCCACACGAGTGCAGACCAGGCCTGGCTTCCGTAAGGCTGCCAGCCTCCGGGTGGGGCCTGGAGATCTCCTGCAATGACAACTGATCTCCAGACTACAGAGATCAGTTCCCCTGGAGAAAATGGCTGCTTCGGAGGGTGGCCTGTATGACGGTATACCCTTCTTGGGTCCTTGCCCATATCTCCCTTTCTCCAGCCTTCACCCCCAAATCTCCAGGAATTTCCCAACCTGGAGTTGGCCGCCCTCTTTATCATGAGCTGATCGGCTGGCTCTTGAAATGGAGCGTTGTAGGGTTGCCGACCTCCGGGTACTAGTTGGAGATCTCCTGCTATTACAACTGATCTCCGGCCAATAGAGATCAGCTCACCTGGAGAAAATGGCCACTTTGGCCATTGGACTCTATGGCATTGAAGTCCCTCCTCTCCCCAAACCCCGCCCTTCTCAAACTCTGCCCCCAAAACCTCCCGCCGGTGGCGAAGAGGGACCGGGCAACCCTACAGCCTCCCCAGCGGACGGTCGCCAAGGCCGCCTATTCCAGGTCGCGTCATTTCTGTCTCTCTCAAGCAAAACTGTGTTTTTGCCACTGGGCTGTAGATGTTCCCAAGCTCCTTTCAGGTCATGGGGAACTTGCAGTCTGAGTTCAGATCTCAGCCAAGCCTGTTGGCCCTCCTAATGCTGCCCCTGCTGTGCAGAATGGAGAGCCGTGTGACCCAACGGGACCGTGGCTCAGCGCAAGAGAATGGACGGAGGTTACAAGTTTTCCATAAACGTTTCAAACAAGTTGATAATCTGCGCATAAAATCCAGGCCGCTGCTTATTCAAATGTCCATTATTTTCAAGCGTTGCAGGTCAAGCTAAGGCCAGCTGTGGGCTGTTTTGAAGCTGAGGATCCTAAAAGGCAAAAAGAAAGAGAGCGGGAGGGAGAAAGAGGGAGCCGAATCAGACTTGGGAAGCCTTATATGGCCAAAGTCTGCTGCCCAAACCATGGTGAAAGTATGCTGAAAGCCTCAAAGATCACAACACCACCTGGCTGGGTGTCAACTTCCTTCTCATAAAGGTATGGCTGTAAAAGGGAATTACTTGGTGACAAAGACGCTTCTCGTGTTGGCAGCAGGCCGGCTCGTTTTCCATCACAAATTCACCAGGCGGGAGATCTGTCATGGAGGAGACCTGTTAATGTTCTGAGACCTGGCCTGTTGTTGTTCAGCATTCGGACAACCACAGCCCGTCCTGCCCAAGAGTTTTGTCTCCACAACTGCTAATTTATAGGAAATGGATGGCTACGATACAAGGAACTGGATAAAAGCAGATCGGATGAGACTAGGGTTGTGCAAAAAATTTTGGTAAATTTTAGGTCCAGGTTTATTGGGCCTGGTTTTTCTGGTAAATGTGGAATAAGCCAAATACCTGTACCGGTAAAGGGGTATTTTGGCTTTATTTCCAGGTTTACCGAAACAATTCAGGTCCATTAGTCCATGGGTTTTTTCCCCCCCAAAGCTCCTGTGGGGGCATTTTTTGAGGTAGAGTTCCCAAATTTTCAGGGTACCTTCCAGAGACTCTCCTTGCATGAACCCCAAAGTTTGGTGAAGATTGGGTCAGGGGGCCCATTGCAAGCATTCATAGGAAAATGGAGTTTTCCCACGATTTCTTGGGTATGGTGCGGCCATTACAGAATTTTACAATTCTTGCAACCCTGGCTGCTGCTGCTGCCGCCGCCTACGATCATCCAACTGAAGAACAGAGCTTCTTCAGTTCTCCTACCTTGGAGGGTAGGAGAACCCAGTGGGTCCATTTCATTGTGATAGGGAGGCATTCTGCCCCATTAATTTACTATTGGAAGGAACCTTGGTGGTCTTTTGTATATGGCAGGGAGGCTTTTGCCCACATGTATAAGAAGAAGAACGGAAGAAGCTCTGTTCTTGCGAAACGACTACCAAACTAGAGGTGTCATCTTGTTGCTGTTGAAGAACCTTCTGCTTTTTGTTTTTATATATATTAGGTGATTCAACCTGTCTAATTTGTGTTATACAGGACCATTCACGAATAGGACCTTGTTCCTTTTGTTTATTTACCTTGGACTGTTTCTTCTTGAGTGTAACTTCCTTTGGAAGTGTTTCTGTTTACATATTGTTATTTATGTTTTTGCTTACTATGTTGTTACATCGCAGAATTCTACTTCAGTAAATCGAACTGTTTATGTGAGCCCTCGTGCTGTTGTTATTGTTAAAACCTCCAGGTACTAGCTGCAGATTTCCTGCTATTACCACTGATCTCCAGCCGATAGAGATCTGTTCCCCTGGAGAAACTGGCTGCTTTGGCCATTGGACTCTATGACACTGAAGTCCCTCCCCTCCCCAAGCTCCGCCCCAAAAACCGCCCGCCAGTGGTGAAGAGGGACCTGGCAACCCTATCTCCAGGTGACAGAGATCAGTTCCCCTGGAGAAAAGGGCCGCTTTGGCAATTGGGCTCTATGGCATTGAAGTCCCTCCCCTCCCCCAAACCCCGCCCTCCTCAGGCTCCGCCCCAGAACTTCCCGCCGGGGGCAAAGAGGGGCCTGGCAACCCTATCCAGCCCCCCTCATTGTAGCTCTGCCTGGATTCCTCTCTTTCTCTCAGCCCCAGGGCTTACGGATGCACCCGATTCTTCCGGGGGTTTGACCTCACACTCAGGTTTCACTCCCTGTGAGATTGTTCCTCATGAGCCCCCGCAATCTCTGATCACCTCATGGGGTCTATGAAGTACTGCTGCTCTAAACAATTAAACATGGAAAGAAACTGGCCCCTGTTGATAATATTGCTGCTATGGTGTTTTGTTAAAAAAAAAAACCACAAGCAACAAAAACGCACTGCTTTTTTGGCAGTTTAACCTTCAGTTCTCCCCTCTCCGCTGTTTTAGAAGACAGTCCTTTGGCTCCTCAGCTGTGGTCTCGCTCCACATCCATTCTTTCCTTTCCATCGCCCTCCCTTTAAAACAGTTATGACATCAGTCAGTAACCCTGGAATTGGGCATTTGGAGAAAGCCCGTGAAGAGCTTTCTTTGTTTAGCCTGAAGAGGAGAAGACTGAGAGGGGATATATCACCATGTTCAAAGTACTTGAAGGGCTGTCATAGAGAGGAGGGTGCCCAGTTGTTTTCTGTTGCCCCAGAAGGTCGGACCAGAACCAACGGGTTGAAATTAAACCAAAAGAGTTTCCGTCTAGACATTAGGAAAAATTTTCTAACTGTTAGAGCGGTTCCTCAGTGGAACAGGCTTCCTCGGGAGGTGGTGAGCTCTCCTTCCCTGGAGGTTTTGAAGAAGAGGTTAGATGGCCATCTGTCAGCAATGCTGATTCTGTGACCTTAGGCAGATGATGAGAGGGAGGGCACCTTGGCCATCTTCTGGTCACTAGGGGTGTGGAGGGGGGAGGTAGTAGTGAATTTCCTGCATTGTGCAGGGGGTTGGACTTGATGGCCCAGGTGGTCCCTTCCAACTCTACGATTCTATGATTCTAGAGGCCAAGGGAAGAGTATTTTATTTGTCCAAACGTTTATATGCTGCCAATTGGACCCCCTGTTCCAAAGTTCACCAAACTTTGGTAACCATCTAAGGAGAGTCCCTTGCAGCCACACTGCAAATTTGAGGACTGTACCTCCAAAAATGCGCCCCCCCCCAGGAGCTTCAAAAAATCCCCATAGAGTAAAATGGGCCTGAATTTTTCAGTGAACCTGAAAATAAGTCGAATACTAGAATTTACAGGTAGTATCTGGCTTATTTCAGGTTTACCCCCCAAAAATCCAGCCCAATAAACCTGAAATTTACAGATTTTTTTTTCTTGCATGACCCTACAAAGGCAGCTTACAGTAATAGTTAAAACATTTTCGGTTCAAAACCAAAGTAAAACGACAGGGATGTCTGTCCGCCTGGACTAGGGCTGCGAAGGCATTTCTTAGCCCAAGAACAGAAAGACATTAAAAATCACTGACGTGTGTAAAAAAGCAAGATCATTTTGACCGATTCAGAACTCCTCGTTTCAGATGTGGGATATCTTCTTATGTCCACAAGGCAGAATATGAAGTACCATATCCATTCAGGGAAATGAAATATAAATATTTGAAGGGCTGATCAAGTCTTATGCTCTCAACCTGTAATTGTAGCCATTAGGGGAAATTCTTTGTCGAGGAAGTCATTTGTAGGAGTTTAAACACATTCTGCATTATTCAGGTGGAATTCAGGCAGTTTAGCCAGCCCCTGGCGGAGGCAATCCCTAATTAATGGAGAGAATCTGCTCTCCTTGCAAGACGTGTGAGAAGAATCATTGATCGAGGGTGCCCAAAGGGCTCTCGTTCATGCACCCCACAAGTGGACTCTGATCTGGAGAACCGGGTTCGATTCCCCACTCCGCCACATGAGTGGCAGACTCCCAATCTCGTGAAGCGGGTTGGTTTCCCCACTCCTCCTCATGAGGCCAGCTGGGTGACCTTGGGCTAGTTACAGCTCTCTTAGAGCTCCCTCAGCCCCACCTACCTGACAGGGTGTCTGTTGTGGGGAGGGGAAGGGAAGGGGATTGTAAGCCGGTTTGATTCTTCCTTAAGTGGTAGAGAAAGTCAGCATATAAAAACCAACCCTTCTTCTGCTGCTGCTTCCTCTTCTTCCTCCTCCTCCTCCAGCTACCATTTTCACTTCTGAGTAGTTCTAGGAATTCCCAGGAACTCTATGGTAAGAAACATCCTGTAAGTAGACGAGGGCTTTATTTTTCTTTTTAAATTTTTCTCCCGGGACACTGCGGCCGCCCCCCCCCCCGCCCCCCGCCGCATAACCCTCCTGCTGGTTGCCAGGCACGGCCTAATTTGCAGAAAACACAGAGTTATTCTGAGCTTCCACATTCCCCTGATGCTACCTGGCATTATCCTTTCCTCAAGATGCAGTTTTCAGTACTACAAGAGCCAGCTAGATAAAATGCACAAAGGAGTCGTGGAAGCAAGGAGAAACAAGATAACCGTACAGGTGGATTGAAGAGTTTACAGAATTGATAAAATGCCTTTGTGCTCTGCCACAAGAACATTCCCATTGCTATAAAGAAAATTATGTGCACAAGACTCCAGATAAAGGGCCGAGGATTGCACGTGCTCAGTAGAGGATGAAAACCATAATTTGCTGTCCCAAGAGAGGGCAATAAAGAATCAGCTTTTTAATTTGCTGGGAGAACCTTTGGTGATTTAGAATTTTTTTTTAAAAAAAAATTATTTTGTAATAAATCCTGAAGTAAATGGTCACACATCGTTATAATAAGTCTTAATTTGGTTAGAAAGAGGGGGAATACTTCATTGCCGGCTGTATTTTAAATATTTAACACTTGAACATACGTGAAACTGCCTTATACTGAATCAGACCATCGGTCCATCAAGGTTCATATTGTATACTCAGACTGGCAACGGCTCTCCGGGGCCTCAGGTCTTTCCCATCACCTACTGCCTGGTCCTTTCTAACTGGAGCTGCTGGGGATCGTACCTGGGACCTTCTGCATGCAAAGCACAGCCCCTCCTCTCCAAGGCACTCTGCTTGGGGAGGGGCTGTGGCCCAGCAGTAGAGCATCTGCTTGGCATGCAGAAGGTCCCACGTTCAAGGTTCCCTTTCAAGAGGGAAAGCTGAACACACAGCGAAACAGTTTATGAAGTATATACGCCAACAAACATTTCCAATATACCTTTCAGACAGTCCCACATAATGAAATAGCTAGATTTGAATCCAGGAGTGCATTAGAAACCAAGAAGATTTTTTTAGTTATACACTTTCAAGAGTCAAAGAAGGGAGCTTCGACACTCAAAAGCTGAGGCTCCGAAAATCTTGTCGGTCTCTAAGGTGCGACTGGACTCAAATCGGGCTGTTTTGCTGCCGCCCAACACAGCATGTTGAATCCGGGCATGCAAAGCTGTACAAGGCCGTGTAGCTGTGTCCACGGCAGAAGAATCATTTGGACCTTCTGCTTGTAGCTGGACTTGTTGCAAAGTTCGCAAACATTTTTTTGCTGTTTTCTGTACAGGTAGAAGCATCGTCCACCTTGTTTGCCAAGTTCTATTTTGCTTTCCCATATTATCCTCACCTGATAAGCGCTCCAATGGCTTTCACAGCATTAGTGGAATGTCAACATATGATTAATTGTAACGGGCATCGTTGACTCGTTCAGTGCTATTGGACATATCGTACACCATGACAACAGACCTCTCCAGGAGTCCAAGGTCCGCGTTTTCCGTTATTCTTATGTTTGCACTGAGAGCGGCAAACGCACCTGGCGCCTCATCACATACTGGCCACGTTCACATCTTCCCTTTGCCATGAGGGGAAGTAACATCATAACCGGTGAAAGCTCGGAAGATGGGTGGTGGTTGTGGAATGTGCAGTCAAGTCAGAGCCAACTTACGTCAACTCGGTAGGGTTTTCAAGGCAGGAGACATTCAGAGGTGGTTTTCCATCCCCTGTCTCTGCGCAGTGACCAGAGACTTCTTTGGTGGCCCCCCATCCAAGTGCTCACCAGAGCTGACCCTACTTAGCTTCCGAGGTCTGAGGAGACTGGGCTAGCCTGGGCCATTCAGGTCAGGGCAATAATTAAGTGCTGTCTAGTTGCAGCCCACCCACTTATGGTGAGCACCGTAGGGTTTTCAGGCAAGAGATGTTCAGAGGTGGTTTGCCATTGCCTGCCTTTGCATAGCGACCCCGGACTTCCAGCTTGGTGTAATGGTTAAGAGCAGTGGTTTGGAGAGATGGACTCTGATCTGGAGAACCAGGTTTGATTCCCCGCTCCTCCACATTAGCAGCGGAGGCTAATCTGGTGAACTGGGTTGGTTTCCCCACTCCTACACATGAAGCCAGCTGGGTGACCTTGGGCTAGTCACACTCTCTAAGCCCCACCTACCTCATAGGGTGTCTGTTGTGGGGAGGGGGAGGGAAGGCGATTGTAAGCCAGTTTGATTCTTCCTTAAGTGGTAAAGTCTGCATATAAAAACCAACTCTTCTTCGTCTTCTTCTTGTATCCTTTCCCTTCATTAGAAGCCTCTCGCAACCCATAATTAGTGCATGCCTGGCGTGTCCAAGTATTGGCGGTTGTGGGAATATCAGCTTTTCCATGTGTAAAAACAGCCATACTATTCAGGCAAATGTTTTGAGTTCTCAAGGCATTTCCTCTCTTTGTTATGCCAACCGTTGGTAGCAACACTTTTATTGCAGATATCCAGTCCATCATGAATTGGGGGGGGGGATTCTTATTACAATCTCCTAGGGAGCTTTTCCAGCCATTTGGGCCTGTGCTAGTTCCTGTGCTTCTCCTGCCCCACCCAGACCCAATTTCAACCTTCAGGCGCAAAAGGGAAACCCCCCCCCCCCATTCTGTCCGGTGCAATCTGCTTCTGCTGCAGGAAGAAGAACCTCTAGCGTCTTCTTCAAATGTGTTTGCTGCGGTTTGCTGCGGTTTGCGGCGCTAAATGTACCACAACTGACCCATCTCCAGCACCATCTGCTGGGGTTTGCGTGTGTCATTTTGTGACACGGTCGCTTCAGCTCCCGAGGATTTGGGCCAGCTGCAACTTCTCACAGCTCTTCAGAGCCGTCACTGAGAGAGATGCGAGGGTGGGCGGATTTCTGTGCTGCGATAGCTCTCTCCAACCCAACTGACAGTTCAGGCAGGAGCTGAAGAGCCAGGAGGACACGTCACGGCCTTCATGGTTTTCTGGTGGGCCACAGACCGGAGCTTGAAGGGGGACATCTGGTTAGACTGAGAGAAGAACCTCCCACCTCCGCTATCGGAGGCCAGTGGGAATGGCCATCAGTTCTATCAGGCACCATCATGATCAGCAATCTTCACAGTGTCCAGAACAAGAAGGATGGATGTTTAGCCTGAAGAGGAGAAGGCTGAGAGGGGACAGGATAACCCATCTTCAAGTACTTGAAGGGCTGTCACATAGAGGAGGGTGCCGGGTTGTTTTCTGTACCCCAGAAGGTCGGACCAGAACCAACGGGTTGAAGTTAAACCAAAAGAGTTTCCATCTAGACATTAGGAAGAATTTTCTAACAGTCAGAGCGGTTCCTCAGTGGAACAGGCTTCCTCGGGAGGTGGTAAGCTCTCCTTCCCTGGAGGTTTTTAAGCAGAGGCTAGATGGCCATCTGTCAGCAATTCTGATTCTACGACCTTAGGCAGATGATGAGAGGAAGAGCATCTTGGCCATCTTCTGGGAATTGGAGTAGGGGTCACTGTGGGGTGTGGGGGGGAGGTAGTTGTGAAATTTCTGAATTGTGCAGGGGGTTGGACTAGATGACCCTGGTGGTCCCTTCCAACTCTATGATTCCTCTACAAAAGGTTGGGTCTTAGGATGGTGAGCTTGTGTACCTTGTCAACGAATGCTCACTGGGTCTCTGCACATGAAATTTTAACACATAAAGCTGCCTTATCCTGTGGGAGGGGCTGTGGCTCAGTAGTAGGGAATCTGCTTGGCACGCAGAAGGTCCCAGGTTCAATCCCTGCCATCCCCAGTTAAAGGGACCAGGCAAGTAGGTGATGGGAAAGACCTCTCTGCCTGAGACCCTGGAGAGCGGCTGCCGGTCTGAGTAGACAATACTGACTTTGATGGACCTCGATGGTCTGATTCAGTATAAGGCAGCTTCATGTGTTCATCCTGAATTAGATCCCCGCTTGAATACATGAAGCTGCCTTATACTGAATCAGACCCTTGGTCCATCAAAGTCAGTATTATCTACTCTGACTGGCAGTGGCTCTCCAGGGTCTCAGGCAGGGGTCTATCACATCACCCACTTGCCTAGTCCCTTTAACTGGGAATGCCGGGGATTGAACCTGAGACTTTCTGCATGCCGAGCAGATGCTCTACCACTGAGCCACGGCCCCTCCCTGACCTTGGTCCATCAAGGTCAGTACCATCTCCTCTGACCGGCAGTGGCTCTCCAGGGTCTCAGGCAGAGGTCTTTCACATCACCTGATTTTTTAAAAAAAACAGGAAATACCAAGGGTTGAACTTGGGACCTCCTGCATGCCGAGCTGAAGCTCTACCACTGAACCCCGGCTCTTCCTGCTACCTGCCCTGTTCACTGTGACTGACAATATCCTATAAATCTCTGGCTCCCTAAACAGCCTTCTGTATTCACTGGATGGCTCACCAGCAAATATCTCGCACTGCAGTGCCGTCGGATTCTTTAGCGGCATCAATTTCTCCTCCACCGCCTTTAGTAACTTCCCTGGCCTGCTTGTAATGTTGATCAATCCCCTGCTATATGTTATATTTTATGCTGGCCTTTGGCTGTAATAAAAATAAATGAAAACGATCAATCCCCAGCACCAACTATTCTCTCAAAAATCTGAGAATCACAAAGTTCTCCTCCTCCTGGAATTCACTATAGCCACCTCCAGATACTTGTTTTTCCCCTCAAAGGTGAGGTGAATAAGCTGCTAGATTTGAGTCTGGTAGCACCTTAGAGGCCAACTAGATTTTTGGGGTGTACGCTTTCAAGAGTCAGAGCTCCCATTGTCAGATGTGAGGTGAATGAAGAAGAAAAGTTGGTTTTTATGTGCCGACTTTCTCTACCACTTAAGGAAGACTCAAACCGGCTTACAATCACCTTCCCACCCCACAACAGACACCTTGTGAGGTAGGTGGGGCTGAGAGAGCTGTGACTAGCCCAAGGTCACCCAGCTGGCTTCATGTGGAGGAGTGGGGAATCAAACCTGGCTCTCCAGATTAGAGTCCGCTGCCAAAGCAGCCATTTTCTCCAAGTGAACTGAGAGATCAGTCGTATCAGTTCACCAGATTAGCGTCTGCCACCCAGATCAGAGACCACCACTCCAAACCACCGCTCTTAACCACTACACCACGCTGGCTCCTATGAGAATGAAAAGCCAACATGTGTTATTTAAATTGCTGCTTTAGCAAAATGACAGTTTTCAGCAAGATAAAAATACATTTTACAATCTATC
Source organism: Euleptes europaea (assembly GCF_029931775.1). Classification (NCBI taxonomy): domain Eukaryota; kingdom Metazoa; phylum Chordata; class Lepidosauria; order Squamata; family Sphaerodactylidae; genus Euleptes; species Euleptes europaea. The sequence continues at coordinate 654,318 of NC_079315.1, read as the reverse complement.
AAACAATGTGACTATCAGTATTCGCTGCCAGGGAATTTATGAATCGGTCATAACATTATTAAGACAGGGATCCCTCTGACTGGAGAGTTCAGGCATGGTGGTAAAGGGTTAAAAACATGGATGCCTTCTTGCCTTTTCAAGAGGCTGCATCTTCCCCAAGAACCATTACTATAATAATACCCCTGACAAACTGAATGCCTCTAGCAGAATCTGAATCATTTTCATGAGCATTTGTACTTATTGTCTCCATTAGCCGGACAAGTGGAATACCTCCTCCTAGAGTGGCGAGTCAGAGAAAATAGGTAGTTTCCAGGGCTACCCTGTACAGTTGGGGGTTTTTAGTCGTCCCCCCTACATCTACTCTCAAATACTTTTTTTCAAATTCAGATTAATTTCTCTGCTGTCTCTGAGCTTCTTCAGCTGCAGCACCGCGGGGGAGACAATTATGCAACGGACTGCAGTGTCCACCATGGCGCTGTGTCATTCATCAAAGCCAAGCGCATTATTTCTAGGATTTAAAAAAAGCCACCCTCCATTCCTCAAGGCACCTGCTTGCCCTTGCCACAGCCGAACGAGCCTCGACTCCCGGATGGCCAGCCGGCCAGCCGTTACGAAAAGCCCCGAGCGCTCTCCTAGTGTCAGCAGAAGCCCCAGTTCAGGCAGGAGATGATACATTAATTTTACCAAGTCAAATGATTAGTTTTGAATGGACTACTCCATTTTTTTGCTAGCAGGGAGAATGCAAGCTTGTGCCGCGGAGGACACACACTGCACACAAAAAAGGCGTGGTCTCCAGGGACAGCGGCAACTTCTCCCAAGGTCACCCTCACGGTGTGGTCACAATAAGAACATAAGAAAGGCCCTGCTGGATCAGACCAAGGGCCACCAAGTCCAGCAGTCTGTTCACACGGTGGCCAACCAGGTGCCTCCAGGAAGCCCACAGACAAGACGACTGCAGCAGCATTTATCCTGCCTGTGCTCCACAGCATCTCATATAATTATATATAAGAACCTAAGAAAAGCCCTGCTGGATCAGACCGAGGTCCATCCACTCCAGCAGTCCGTTCACACAGTGGCCAACCAGGTGTCTCTAGGAAGCCCACAAACAAGACGACTGCAGCAGCATTTATCCTGCCTGTGTTCCACAGCACCCGATATAACAGGCCTGCTCCTCTGGACCTGGAGAGAACAGGTGAGCATCATGACTAGTCTCCATTTTTGCTAGTAGCCATGAATAGCCCTCTCCTCCATGAACATGTCCACTCCCCTCTTGAACCCTTCCAATCTACCCCCATATCAAGAAACTCATCCAAGAGGTTAGACAGGGGCCTGGCTCAGTTTTCAGTGCCCCCCCCCCCGAATTGAGTTCTGTCAAACAAAATGAACAGCCCCTCCCGTGAACACATGAAGCTGCCTTGTCCTGAATCATATCCTCCTCGGTCCATTATTGTCAGTGTTGTCTACTCAGACCGGCAGCAGCTCTCCAGGGTCTCAGGCGGGGGTCTTTCACATCACGCACTTGCCTGGTCCCTTTAACTGGAGATGCCGGGGATTGAACCTGGGACCTGCTGCATGCCAAGCAGATGCTCTGCCACTGAGCCACGGCCCCTCCCACAGTCTGTGGTATGATGGAGAGGGGGGGCAGACCCCATCCTCTCTGTACAATGGAGGCCACTGTGGACGGAGTCAGCTGCAGCCTCCCGTTCAGTGCTATCTGAGCCCACCCACCCCCAAATGTTGCTGAGCCCTGAACTGGCCCTGATAAGGTGAATGACATAAAGCTATTGCATTAGCAAAATGGATCTTCCCAAGGAACCACATGAGAGACAAATCAGAGGTCTATGGCAAGGAGGGGGGAACAGAGAACCCCCCCTTTCTATTAGTAGAAATTATTGCTAGGATCCAACAGCAACATTTTGCTCTTGGCAAAATGGACCACGTCAGCCCATTGGGTTTGTACCCCCAGCCCAAATGCCCTGCTGGGCCTTCCGTGTATGTTGACAATAAAAACTGCATTATAAGAGCCACGCCCTTGATGTTGGATTAATATTAGGCAAATCCACACATGCCTATCTAGGCCAGCAACAGCTTAGTTTGGGATTACAGCTTCCAAGACTCGTCTCTGTGGGCTGACGCAGCCCCCGATGCTCTGAAATATAATTCTGCTGCGTGGTAGAAAACGCCATGAATTGTCAACGGGTGGATTGTCTGCTACTCTCTCAGCCCCACCTACCTCACAGGGTGTCTGTTGTGGGGAAGGGAAGGGGATTGTAAGCCAGTTTGAGTCTCCTTAAAAGGTAGAGAAAGTCAGCACATAAAAACCAACTCTTCTACTACTACTACCTTTTTTGAGGGGGGAGGGAAATGGACAAGCAGGGAAGGATGTAGGAATAGTAAAAAATAAGGTGTACGTTAAAAAGTGGGTCTAAATAAATTTGTATATGGTTGGAGCAAGTATAATCAAGAGTATCTACTATTAAGTTGTTAGTATAGTTTACTATTAATGAAAATTATTATTATGTTAACAAATTGCTATATGGTCATCCAGATCTTATTCCTTTGTTTTCTTTTATGGGTATATGTATGCTATTTTTTCTATGTACTTTTTCATTTTCTATTTTGTATTCTTGTTTGTATTATTTTCTGAAATGAAATTAAAATCTCTTTTAAAAAACTGGGTGTTGTGTTAACCTGTTAGAAGAAGAATTGGTTTTTATATGCCAACTTTCTCTACCACTTCAGGAAGAATCAAACAGGCTTACAATCACCTTCCTTTCCCCTCCCCACAACAGACACCTTGTGAGGTAGGTGGGACTGAGAGAGTGTGACTAGCACAAGGTCAACCTGCTGGCTTCATGCGTAGGAGCGGGGAAACAAATCCGGTTCACCAGATTAGCGTCCGACTTAGCCATTTTAGAACTTCTCATAACTTGGAGAATTATACCTTTTTTTCCTGACCCATATTATCAAGGGGGAAAACCCAGCAACAACAAAGAACTCTGTTGCCAAACTGGCTTCTGGAGCCTGTTGTGTGTGGATGGGAAATTGGACAATGCTTTTTTTGGACAGGGCCTAGGATAGTAAAAGATCCTCAGTGGGACAGGCTTCCTCGGGAGGTGGTGAGCTCTCCTTCTCTGGAGGTTTTTAAGCAGAGGCTAGATGGCCATCTGTCAGCAATGCTGATTCTGTGACCTTAGGCAGATGATGAGAGGGAAGGGCATCTTGGGCATCTTTTGGGCATGGCGTAGGGGTCACTGGGGGTGTGGGAGGGGAGGTAGTTGTGAATTTCCTGCATTGTGCAGGGGTTGGACTAGATGACCCTTCCAACTCTATGTAGGAACGGGGTTGGTTTCCCTGCTCCCACACAGGAAGCCAGCTGGGTGACCTTGGGCTAGTCACAGCTCTCTCAGCCCCACCGACCTCACAGGGTGTCTGTTGTGGGGAGGGGAAGGGAAGATGATTAGAAGCCGGTTTGATTCTCCCTTAAGTGGCAGAGAAAGTCGGCAAATAAAAACCAACTCCTCTTCTTCTTCTTTCGTAATTAGCTGTGTTGGACCACTGGCGCTTTAAAGTATAAATTAGTTTGGAGACTTCTTTTTGCTGAGAGAAGAAAACGAGTTGTTGTATTTTTAATGTGGTAGGGGTGTGTCTTACTGGGAAATGCTACAGATGTCTGCACATTATTTCTTTTCTTTTCTTTTTTTGTAAATTTTATTTCTGAAGCTTTGTTTCTATGGATTATAGCAATAAACTGAACTAGAACAATCTGCATCATTTCCATGCGAGTCAAGTTATAGAAATTGACCTTTATTTAAACACAATACTCAGTTTCTTTAACTTTTTTTTGTTTTGATACAAAGTGACTTTTTTTAGTATAGAAAAAAATCCATGTTGCAACAGTACCGGTTTGTTTCAAGCGTACCGCTGAAGTCCACCTCTGGCCCCTCTCTTTAAAAAAATATATAACTGCTGTCCCTCAACTTATAAACAGTACTCCAACTAAGAATTTATCAATAGGCTTTCTACATTTTTTCCCCTCTCCTTTTTCTCTCTCCTGTATTTTGAACTATAAAATAGTGTCTGGAAAAAACAGAGGTTAAAATTTCCAACCAATTTTTTTGTCTTTGAACAACTGTGCAAGAAGAATCCCTTTTTTAAAAAATTAATGCAAATAAAAGCAAAACTAAAAACTGAAGGGTAAAAAAACCCCAAAAAGGTGGGGAGGGAATCTTTCTACATTATGAAATGTTAGGAACAGGTACCACAATGCAAACGATACTTGAACATCGACAATAAAGTTACAGTACCTACAAAACGCGACATGCAATCTTCTTTTTTTAACAAAGGAAAAAATAAATGCACGCTGCTGGAAAACAAGGTTAGAAGTGCAAAGAGAAACATACGATGGAATTTGGTACAGTCAGGAAATAAGTATTGTAACATTTTGTTTTAAAAAACATACACTATTTGTTGACAGAGGCAAAACTAAGAGTTACAGGAACACACTAGAGGTTATCAGATCCCTAAAAACTCAGACGGTGCATCTAATTAAATTAAAAACCCCTATGATTACTACACACCAAAGCATGAGCCATGTATGCTTCCAATTAAGCAGGCTACCTACACAAGCCATTAAATAATGAAGTCCGGGGCCGGTTATTAACCCTTCTCATCTGCTGTTCAAACACAGGCACAGCAACCCAAAATTACTATTCCTGGATACACAATAAGCACAGTTTGATCAGATACGTTATGACATTAAATATTAGATCCATGCATAAAAGCAGCCCCGGAACTTTTGACAGACAAAGAGCTTGTGAAATAGGAGCAGCGGCCTGACCCAGGAGTTCGGAGGAGGGCTGCGTCTGCCTGAATTCGCTTCCGAAACACGTACCTACGCGAAAACTCGTTCACAATTTTTGTGCGATTATTCAGACATGAAAAAAGTTTGGCGCCGAACGACAGACCTCTACCGTGGCGAGGTCAGGCTCCCTCGCCACGAAGGAACTCCTCTCTGGCGTCTGCTTCTCGTATCAGAAGCGGAGAACGAAAACAAAACAGAAAACAAAACGAGAAAAACTTCGAACCCATGGTAAAAAAAGAAAAGAAAATTCAAGTAAACATGAACCTCCAAGTACTTGGGGAGGGGGAAGAGAGATTTTGTAAACGTATTTTAAAGGGTTTCTTTCACTTTTTCTGTAGCCTTGCAAAGTCTTTTTTTTTTAACGAGGAAAAAAAAGGAATTCTGTATTAGTCCATTTGTATAGAAACAAACTTCTGGGAATTCTGCCGACGCAGGGGTCACCGCCTTCCAAGTCGCTCATGGGAATCTATAATCTGCACCCACCATACCGGCAGATATAAATGGACTGCCCCACCCTTCCCTGTTTATTTAAAGTTCTGTTGCAGAATTTCAGCCATTTTATAGCAGGTGTCTATAAGGGGCCAGCAGGAATCCACAGGACTTTGTTTTGCTCTTGATCCACAGTTGTCATGATCTGAGTGCAAATGGTAGAAAGAGGACCACCTTGGACCACACCTATAAAAAAAAAAGGAGAATCATACATGGCAAATCAATTTTCCCTCCCAGAACAAAACAGAAACTGTATTTATTTATTTATTTCTCTCACAGTGATGTAAGATACTGGACCCTCTTGGCCATCTTCTGGGCATGGAGTAGGGGTCATTGGGGGTGTGTGTGGGAGGTAGTTGTGAATTTCCTGCATTGTGCAGGGGGTTGGACTAGATGACCCTGGTGGTCCCTTCCAACTCTATGATTTTATATATATATATATATATATATATATATATATATATATATATATATATATATATATATATATATATATATATATATTTGTTTGTTTAAGGCCCTATTCACATTACTCTTCTAAACCGGCTGTCATCCGTTGCTGGCCCATTCTGGAATAAAGCGATTCAAAGATGGGTGTTCATACAGCTCATTTCAATCTGTCTATGAGCCATCTCTAAAGCCCTTCTAGCCAGTTCAAACAATGCCACGATTCTTTTCCCTGCCTATTTTGCCGGTGCGTTCTTTTCCGGCTTTTTATTTTTTAACCGTTCTGAGATTTGCATTATATAGCGCTATAGCTTCCTTTTTTGCTTCCTTTTTTGGAGCTTGTACATTTGGTATTAAAGCATTGAATATGCATTGAAATTTTTGATGTATCTTTTATCTTATTTTTCCTCTCCCCTTTTTTCCCTTTCTGTATCCCTCTTATAAAAATAAAAATAAAATAAAATATTTTTGGTGTGTGTCAGCAGTTCTTCAAGATCTCAGCAGAACATGGGGGGGGGGAGAGACCTCTTAATTAGGGTAGCTAGCTCTCGCTAGAAAGACAGCCCCCCCCCAAAAAAAAGGCAGGAGTGATGGAGAAAGACTTGGCATGCAGATGGTTCGCTTAATTAAAAAATGAAAACGGCAGGCGGAATAAAGCAGCTCTGATCTTCTAAAACAACTGTTTTGTGACTGATCCCACCCAAAAGCTATTTTCAGCAGAATCAGGTGACGACGTTTACACATGAAATCTAAATATGGTCCGAGGGGACCCTGTTATAGCACACAATAAACTCTTAGCAGCGGGGCTAAGTTTAGCCTCGAGACTCCAGCCGTAGCAACAAGCCATTATTTACAAATATTAGAACGAGCCACAGAAGACCAGGCCCTTTATGGGCCTACTTAATAAAACAAACGCAGCTGAAATTAGCAATATTTGGGGGGGTGATGGATTTAGAGGATGAAAGAGAGAGCAAACACACATGTTAATGAGAAGCAAAATTAATGATTTAAAAAACATATTCAAGGCAGTCTCAGAAGGCAGCCGTGTTATTCTGCAGCAGAAGAGCTACATTCGAGTCCAGGAGCACCTCAGAGACCAAAAACATTTTTGGGGTATGAGCGTTTGAGAGTCAAAGCTCCCTTCATCAGGAATCAGGGCTTTGACTCTCAAAAAGCTTGTACCCCAAAAATCTTGTTAGTCTCTGCGGTGCTCCTGGACTCAAATCTAGATATTCAAAGCAGATTCTCAGGACGAAGGTAAAAAAAATAAAAATGCATGGTATGGAGAGAGTGGGGCAGGGAAAAGCTTTTCTCCCTCTCTCATAATACTAGAATGTGGGGTCATCTGCTGAAGCTGGAGGGTGAGATTCGAAACAGACAAAAGGAAGTATTTCTTCACACAACGCATAGTTAAACTGTGGAACTCCCTGCCCCAGGATGTGGTGATGGCTGCCAACTTGGAAGGCTTGAAGAGAGGAGAGGACATGTTCATGGAGGAGAGGGGTATCCATGGCTACTAGTCTAAAATGGATTCTAGTCATGATGCACACCTGTTCTCTCCAGGATCAGAGGAGCATGCCCTATTATTTTGGGTGCGGTGGAACACAGGCAGGATAAATGCTGCTGCAGTTGTCTTGTTTGTGGGCTTCCTAGAGGCACCTGGTTTGCCAATGTGTGAACGGACTGCTGGACTGGATGGGCCTTTTGTCTGGTCCAGCAGGGCTTTCCTTATGTTCTTAAGTGCTACCACTGAAATGCATAAGTGATTGTGCAGGTGGGCTGATGGGATTCCCTTGAAATGCCCCAAAGCACTCAAAAGCAAACGTTTCCCCGTTATCATGCAGGAAATCTTTGGACACAACCCTGTTCCCACTCAAAAGTGATTTGAACTCATAATATATCCAACTGTCAAGAAGATCCTCTACACAGCTTCTGGTTGATAAGAGACAAAAATATTTTAAGGAGGGAAAAATGTTTAAGAACATGTCAAGGAGAACACCGAAGAGCCAGATGCAAACTTTCCCAATTTGCTCTGGCTTCTTTCATCATAATAAAATACGAACCTGTAAAGTACTTGCTGTACTCCTGTTCTATTTTCTGAGCAGTCTCAAACTGTTCTTTGGAATGTTTCTGGGTAACTTTGTCCCGCAGAAAGATTGGGTCTTTTTGCTCCCTGTAAACACACAAAACATATTTTAAGGGCCTTGACGTTTTAAGGGCCAACTTTTCCAGCAAAACTGAGATAGACAGCAGGAAACAGAACACATTTGCATCCCAGCCTGATTTTTCTACTGACGCAACCATGCGCAAAGGGCGCCATCTGCTGTATGGCATAGAAAGGCCACTCCTGATGGGTGGTGCAGAATCATAGAACCATGAATCATAGAATCATGGAGTTGGAAGGGACCACCAGGGTCATCTACTCCAACCCCCTGCACAATGCAGGAAATTCACAACTACCTCCCCCCCACACCCCCAATGATCCCTACTCCATGCCCAGAAGATGGCCGAAATGCCCTCCCTCTTATCATCTGCCTAAGGTCACAGAATCAGCATTGCCGACAGATGGCCATCTAGCCTCTACTTAAAAACCTCCAGGGAAGGAGAGCTCACCACCTCCCGAGGAAGCCTATTCCACTGAGGAACCGCTCTGACCGTTAGAAAATTCCTCCTAATGTCTAGACGGAAACTCTTTTGATTTAATTTCAACCCGTTGGTTCTGGTCCGACCTTCTGGGGCAACAGAAAACAACTCTGCACCCTCTTCTATGTGACAGCCCTTCAAGTACTTGAAGATGGCTATCATGTCCCCTCTCAGTCTTCTCCTCTCCAGGCTAAACATACCCACCTCTTTCAACTTTTCCTCATAGGATTTGGTCTCCAGACCCCTCCCCATCTTCGTTGCCCTCCTCTGGACATGTTCCAGGTTGTCTACATCCTTCTTAAATTGTGGTGCCCAAAACTGAGCACAGTACTGAACCAGCCACAGTTAATCCTTTGGGTTGTTCTACTTGAGAAGGCATTCTGCTTTCAGCAAAAGGAAAGCAAGCCGGGCCAATCCGATCAAGCGCGGCAAAGCAAATGGTTCTGACTCCGCTGTGTTTGGCTGTCCAGCCTTCCTTCACATTGTGCTCTTCTCTGCTAAGTTTATTTTTAGAATCACAAAGTGCAAAACGTCTATTACAAAAAGAAGGGATAGAAGGTCATAGGATCCCAGCTTCCCACCCTGCCTCACTGTGATCCTGAGCCTAAGCTTGCCCCCTTCCTAGGGTTGCCAGCTCCAGGTTGGGAAATACCTGGAGATTTTGGGGGTGGAGCCTGAGGAGGGCGGGGTTTGGAGAGGGCAGGGACTTTTATGCTTTTCTACCCAGTCAGGGTCCACAAAGCAAGCAAAAATAAAAACTTCTAAACATTTGAACAATTAAGAACAGTTAAAATGGTAAAATAATTCAATTAAAAGATACCAGCTGGATATTAAGATTTTTTTATTTATTTATTTTTTACAGTGAGAGTAGTTTAGCGGTGGAATCAGCTACCTGGGGAGGTGGGTGAGCCTCCCCCCTCTCCGGCAGCCTTTATGCAGCGGCTGGACAAGCACTCATCAGGGATGCTCTAGGCTGATCCTTCCAACTCTGTGATTCTGGGATTCTATAATTCTATGAGAAGAGAGATCTGTGGGCGCACAGTTCCCACACAGGTGGTCTCAACTCCTTTTTTAAAAAAGCAGGATTGGGCCGGGGAGGGACCTCTAAAACAGCCCATCCCACGTCTGACTCTTACTTGATCTGCTTGGCGTTTTTGTAGCGAATGAAGACGACGATCGGGTAGATGTGGATGCTGTGGAGCCGCTCAATGGCGTGAGGAGCGATATCCAAGAGGCAGTGGCAGTCCTGGCAACAAAACAGCAACAACGGGGACTTGCAGAGCAATTTGTAAAGCATTTGACCGCCAGGAATCCTAACACACCTCCAAACTAGGCCGGTTGTTGTTATCGTCGCAACCGAGCTCCTGGAAGCCATTCTGACTAGTTAACAGCTGTACATCCATCACTTACCATCGCCACGGAGACGTCACTTCCGCCTTCCTGCTCTCTGTGCCAGACCCCTCTTCAAATACTATAGCAACCAAAAAATCTATATTTATTATAGAATCATAGAGTTGGAAGGGATCACCAGGGTCATCTAGTCCAACCCCATGCACAATGCAGGAAAGTCACAACTACCTCCCCCCAACACCCCACACCCCCCAACACCCCCAACACCATGCCCAGAAGATGGCCAAGATGCCCTCCCTCTCATCATCTGCCTAAGGTCGTAGAATCAGCATTGCTGACAGATGGCCATCTAGCCTCTGCTTAAAAACCTCCAGGGAAGGAGAGCTCACCCCCTCCCGAGGAAGCCTGTTCCACTGAGGAACCACTCTGACTGTTAGAAAATTCTTCCTAATGTCTAGATGGAAACCTTTTTGATTTGATTTCAACCCGTTGGTTCTGGTCTGACCTTCTGGGGCAACAGAAAACAACTCGGCACCCTCCTCTATATGACAGCCCTTCAAGTACTTGAAGATGTCCCCTCTCAGCCTTCTCCTCTTCAGGCTAAACATTATGCACAATTGTATTTAAAACCACGGGGCCTAGTATACAGGCTTCTTTCCAAAAGGCTTTCATATGTTTTTTTTTACCTTGTACAACGTACATGTCAGGATGTGTATTATGAAACTGTATGTATGACCACTGAGGAAGGTCTGCAGAAGACCGAAACACGTCTGGTCAGTTTTTGGTCATTTTATGTACTAACTTCAACTGTTATTGTGTTGGTATTATATGTTCCTATGTTTGTGCTCTTTAGGAAGCCTGTATTCTAGGCCCCATGTTTTAAAATACAATTGTGCACAATATATAATAAATATAGATTTATTGGTTGCTATATTACATATTGTTTAGCTCAACCCTTTTGGTTTCTATTGACTTTTAGGTTGAGTTTCTTTGTTCTCCTTTTTCTCCAGTTGTCCTTCAGATTCAGATTTATTATTAATACAGCATAGGCCAGTAGAACACATGTGTCATTTAACCAGTTGTCCCTCTTAAAGTACCCCATTTAAACTTCTCCTGCTGATAATCAAAGGTTTTCTACTCTTTTTTCCTCCCGGTTCTTCTCCTCGCTCTCTTTTCTCCTCAGGTGTCCTGATTCCCTCCCCCCCCCTTGCCCGAACCCTAATTTACACCTCCCGCCCCCTGGCAGTGCGGGCTCTCTCTTCTGAGGGGCTCCTGCTCACCACTGGACCGCTCTTATTTCCTTGCATCCGGCTGGTCCCTTCTGCTGGCGCATTTAAATGGAGGTTAAAATCTCGATCCCCTGCTGGTTCAGCTCCCATCCCGCTCACAGATGAGCCAATCTTCAGAGCTGAATGTTCACCAGACTGTTCATTTGTGTCTGAACAGCTGGAACCTCTTAAGACTCTGGACAAAAGACGGCCGGGTGTACACAATTGCATTTGCTTATGCATGCGTCTTCCCGTTAAACACAACGGCAGGAGATCTACTTTTATTTATTTTCCTCATACCACCACCTTCCTTCTCAACGGGGACCTGCAGTGGATAGCATCACTTTCCTCTCCTCTATTTTTACCCTCACAACAACCCTGTGAGATATTTTCAAACCCTGCACACACACACACTACTCCCCTCCCATGCTGTAATGTTCCAAATGCTTTGGGCACACCAGTTCAGCTCAGTTTCAATACTGGTGCTACGCTGGGAGAAAAGGTCTCTACAAAACCCAATAGCACGCTGGCTAATCTCTAATAAATGTCATAATCTCTAGTCTCAATTAAATTCAAAAAAGGTTACTGGAAACATAACTATAATGACATATGAATAACAAAAACCAACCAATGGTAAGTGCCCTAATTGGGCAAAATACGTCTCCATGGGTCCAAAATCCACAAATGGCAACAAGGAGTGGAGTCCACTGCTTAGGAAGATGCCCTGCTTCTTCTAATGAACTTTCTTATTCTCTTTTGCCCACAGGTATATGATCCCGTGGTTTCAGCTTTAGATCAGTAAATGCCCAACTTAGGATCAATCTCAGGAGGCAACGTGTTAAACTTTTGTTTTATTATAACACATATAAGAGTAATGGACCCCTTTTGATTGTTGAAGCCTTAGGAGATAAGTGATATCTGGAAATTTTACATCCCTGTCTTGAACACGAGCCTTAGTTCTTACTTGACCATCTCAGCAACTACATGCTGACTCGGCTTGAGATGTAAAGAACATGGAAGAAGGAAAGTTATGCAGAAATAGTTTTCTGCTTCTTCCAGAGGGTCGCCGTGTCAGTCAGCAGTAGAACCACTAGATTCGCGCCCCGGAGCAACTCAGAGACCAACAAGATTTTCAGGGTATGAGATTTCAAGAGTCTGAGGAAGGGAGCTTTCACTCTCGAAAGCTTCTATCCCCAAAAACCACGTTGGTCTCTCGGGTGCTACTGGTTCTCCGTTGGCACACCTCTGATACCTGGCTCCCCCTCCGAAGAGTTCAGAGGAGCGCATAAAAGGCACCCGGGCAGCCTCTTGTGTAAGAAGCCCATAGGATCCTGCCTGCTTAGCTTCGGCAGGAGAAAAGCAGCCCGGGTCCCCCTTTTTGACAGAGAAAAATCCCCAAGGATAAAAGCCACCCTGAAAAGAGGCACACCTTCTCTGTTATCTCCTTTATCGAGGCAACTGTCGTCACGTCGAAGTGCCCGCTCCTGCGCTTGTAGTCTATGAACAGGCAGTCTTTCACTCCCCGCTCGATGGCTTGTTGGGAGGCCTTCATCACCTCTGTTGAAGAAGGACAAAAACAAAGCAACCTTTTATTTGATTTTTAAATGGAAATTAATTTAGAAGGAAGTCAGTACACAGATGCTTTCCACCCTCCACCTTTTTTTCTTTTTGGAAAGCGCAGTATCGTTTAAACCAGGGCTTCTTAAACTTTTTCCACTCGCGACCCCTTTTCACCTGAGAAATTTTTACGCAACCTTGGGTATAGAGGTATATGAACACATGAACACATGAAGCTGCCTTACACTGAATCAGATCCTTGATCCATCAAGGACAGTACTGTCTACTCAAACTGGCAGCAGCTCTCCAGGGTCTCAGGCAGAAAAGGGTCTTTCACATCAACCTACCTGCCTAGTCCCTTTAACAGGAGATGCCGGGGATTGAACCTGGGACCTTCTGCATGCCAAGCAGATGCTCTACCACAGAGCCACAGCCCCTCCCATGAACACATGAAGCTGCCTTACACTGAATCAGACCCTTGGTTCATCAAGGTCAGTATTGTCTACTCTGACCAGCAGCGGCTCTCCAGGGTCTCAGGCAGAAAAGGGTCTTTCACATCACTCACCCACCCAGTCCCTTTAACTTGAGACACCAGGGATTGAACCTGGGACCTTCTGCATGCAAAGCAGAGGCTCTGCCACTGAGCCACAGCCACTCCCAAATATAAAATAGGTATATAAATCAAACATTTACTGATAATAAATCATAAAGAAATTTACTTTAAAACAATTATTTGGTATACATATAATTTTACCATTTAATGTTGCTGAATTTTTCACGACCCCCACATTCAGTTATGTAACCATGTGGGTCATGACCCACAGTTTAAGAAGCTTTGGTTTAAACCAGTTAAATGCTATTGTTTGCCCTTTGTGGACATTTTTTTAAAAGCGTATTCGGATCATCCAGGAACCCAGGCTTCTTCCTGCTAAGACGGTGAGACACAGCCTGCCTGCGTACTCTCCAGAGGAAGGGGAGGGGCTTGAACAGGTCTAGAGCCCACCACTCTTAACCACACCACCACGCTGGTAACACAGAAATTGAGGGGCTTAAAAAAACAAAAACACCAGTTGCTGGAGAGATGCACCACAAAATGCACCACTTGCTGTGCATTTTCTCTTTCATAAATTACAGTCTGAGAGCTGGAGAAATGTGGCCTCCGCAGAACAGAAATGCTCTCCGGGGCAAAGATGGTGCCCCACACACATAACCAACCACCATGTTCCTGCTGCCCCGCCTGGATGTCCCTTTGTGGCTGGACGACGCTCTGGCACAAGCACGCTTACCAAGAGGACACCTGCAAAATTTCCCTGGAGATTCCTTCACCAGCATGTCCTTCACAGCGTCGGTTAAGGGCCCGAGGATAAGCACGGGCCGCGGAGAGGCGCAGTCCACCTTCTGGACTCTCTGATAAGCCAAACTGACCGCATCTGGAAAGAGGAAGGCGGAGGAAGGGCGCTCAGTGCTAAAGTTTCTGGAAGACAAGGACACCCAGCAGCAGCAGACGTGCCCCAGGCTTCGCACTTCCGGGGTGGGAAACTGACTTTTGAATTCTGTAACAGTATAAAGCGTCTTTTAAAAAACGAACCTGCAAACATATATTTGGGTGCAGATCCTACCCTTATCTCATACCAATCCACTGAGTAAATTTCCTCCAATTTCTGTGGCTCTTCCATGGGGAAAAAAGTCACTGATGTTGCAGGGGGGGCTTCTTTGAGGGTGACGGGATCCACCCCGTTGAGATTTTAAAAAGCGGCAAGCGGTTTCATACCCTGTGAGTCAAAACCTTTGCTTCTCGGCACAGAAAAATCAATATCAGGAATTAGGACAGAAACAATTTTGTTAGGGTTCTGCAGACTGGTGTGTAAGGCAAGGAAGGCCAAATTCCAGCTCTTAATGGGGACTCATGATTTTACTAAATAGTGTTTTAAGGATATTATTTGTATTCGTTTATTGTATCCGTTTATTAATGTATATTATTGAATTTTAACTATTAGTATTCGTTTTCAGGTTTATATTCTTTGGATGTTGGAAGCAGCATGACTGTTGTAGATCTCTGAATTTTATATGGAACTGGTCAATTCACCATAATAAAATACTGACTGACTGACAATTTTGTTAGGTATACCAGGACTATGTTCAACATTCAGTCCTAACTTTGTAGCAGGAAGAGTTTAAGGCAGCTTGATTTGTTGACTTGAGGAACTGGTTGGGTTGGCTACTGTGTGAACAGACTGCTGGACTTGATGGACCTTGGTCTGATCCAGCAGGGCCTTTCTTATGTTCTTATTCTTTTAAAATATGTATTTGATTTTATCCAAGTATTCCACTCATGATGGCTTCCACGTACAGGGTACATATTGACTCCTGGTGTCTGTTCGCCTGAATGTTTACAGTATGTTGAAACATACCCACTCTCTTTGGGCACGATCCACTGGGAATTTCTTCTGTAAAAGCCAGTCATGTAAGAGAAAACCAGCTGGTACCAACAGGGATAGTAAAAAGACTTCCCCGGGATCTTTGTAAGAGCATCCGCATGAATTTATGTGCATGTGAATATTATGAACGAGGAAACGATCACACTATTTTCCAGTACTTGCTACTTTTAGAGCTGATCTACAGGACAAGAAAACACACGACAAAATGCAGCCAGGAAGCAGCGTGGCTAAAGATTCCCTCTGTCCAGAGAGGAAAACTAGCATATCAAGAAGAATATATGAATAGAGAATTTGGGTGGCACAGGGTAGCACCTGTGTCAAGTCTTATTAAAAAACTGTATTTATTCAGGGTACACAATAGATATGATAAAAAACACTAGGCCTGGAATACAGGCCATGTGTAAAATGACCAGTGTAAACTGTTACAGATATATTCCACACAGTTGATGATATACATAATATAAATGACCAATAGACCAGACTCGTTTCCCTCTCTTCGGCCTTCCTTAGTGGTCATATATACAAAACATGATAAATTTTGTTGCTGGTTGGTGTGAGACACATCCAGAAACATTATAACCGATGCTTGTGTGAGCAAGTTACCACGCTTAAAGACCTGTGAACGGTGCTATTACTTTACATCTGGCCGCACAAGATATGAGGGTTTCTAATTTCCGGATATGTGTTTTTAATAACCATGTTTTATATATATGACCACTGAGGAAGGCCAAAACGCGTCTGGTCTATTGGTCATTTATATTATGTATATCATCAACTGTGTGGAATATTTCTGCAACAGTTTACACTGGTGGTTTTATATGTAGCCTGTATTCCAGGCCTAGTGTTTTTTATCATATCTATTGTGCACATTTAATAAATAGATTTATTTTATAAGATTTTATCATTTCCAGCTCAACCTTTGAGGCTCCCTATACTTGCATGGTTGAATTCCCCCCCCCTTTTTTTGTTGGCAATTGTCTCAAACCCAAAGTAAATAAAGTAAGCAGGCCTTTCCCCCTCCAAGCATGAACAATATGATTTTGCTGCACATTCGCTAAATGCAACAGAGTCACTTGCCGTCCAAGAAAGGAATGGAGTCTGTGCTGATGGTATCGAGCGCCTGCAAATCCTTCCCATCTTTGGACCCGCTGCGTTTGTGCTTATGTTTCCTCCTAAAGAATGACCTCCGAGCCGCAGCCGACGAAGTCTTTGTGGAGCTGTTTTCGTCTTTCGCCTCAGACATGCTGTGCCTCCGGTAGAACTCCTGCTCCATCCTGCAAGGAAATGGGTTTGGTAACTGAACTGAAACGGGACAGAGGTGCTTTCCAAACCAATACCAGGGTTGCCTGGTCATGCCCACGCTGCCAGGAGGCAGCTGCGTGACAGAAATGGCACAAGACCTCCCAAGCTGATGTCTTTCTTGGTGCGTGTCCCAAGTGCCAAACCAACAGGCCAAACGATGAACCTCAGCATTCCTCAGGAGACTGCCAAGGGCTCTCCAAGGAAAAGATCAGTCCTGGCAGATAAATGTCCCCGATAGACACCTTGATCACCACTGTTGTCCTTCTCCTCACGGCTCACCCCTTCAGAGGAAGGCCGCGCACATTCTGGAGCCCATTCTCAATTCACTCATGGTGAAAAGCCCTGGCCCTGTGGAGCCCAATGCTTTAGGGTCACCCCACCCCATGAGGCTGCTAAGACGGAGAAGGTGAGAACCAGAAAGCTTAAAAGATGGCTGCCCTCAACTTGTGACTCTCTCGTTATGTCAAGGTCTTAGTTGTAGCCATGGGGCCCAGTTCTGCCTCCTGCTCTTGATCTCCCTGATCCCAATGGAAAAAAAAAACTAATTTAGTGGCTTAAAAGGAAGGAAGGTTGTGCCTTCCTGTGTCCCAATCCAAGGGCCGAAATTAAACGTGGACGTCATCTCTGTCTAAAAATGCCACGGCCATGACCATGACCAGCTATTTATGCAACCGTGTGAATCAAAAACCAAAGAGTCCTTTCCATTTTTAGGAGGTGGGTAACAATCAGCAGCGCTAAAAATGGCCTGATGGAACAGCTTGCTTAATTGAGTGCTATTAAAAAAAAAAAAAAACAGGCCATCTCGCTTGCCCTTTCGCAGTTCCTCTCAACAGCCCACTTTTAGCAATGCTATAAACCCCATCTATAGACGGGAGATTTCATTACATGTATTTGCTGGGGATCTGCCCTCTTTCCAGCTTCTGGGCGTTTTCATCCAGCTGCCAGGCCATCCAGCAGCCGAAGCTCCCCTGCGGCAGGGTGTCATCGACGTACAAGATGTCGTCTTTCTTAAAGCTCAGATCCTGTTCCACTTCTGCGAGCCGGTCATAAAGTGCTCTGCAAAGGTCGACGGACACAACTGGTTACTCCCGGTCAGGGACTTGCAGAGTCTGACTAGCAACCTCCTGGAGTGAGGCAGGTACCGGGACAACATGCGCTCCAGCCTCACAGCCCTCCTCAGGTACAGGGCCAGAAAAACGTTGGTTCCTCAGCACCGGAAGGCTATTATTATTATTTAATTAATTAATTAGATTTCTAACTCCCCCTCCCTGGCCAGGCCCAGGGCGGGTAACAGCAATAAAAACATAAAACATACGTATCAACAGAACAATAAAATATTTACGACAATACAACGGGGCAGCAACAGGGCTCCCACACAGCCCATTTAAATCCTACTGCACTGCCTAGTAAATTATATTTTTGTCCTTCTTATTTCGCTACACCTCTGCATCTACTCTGTCAGCTCTTTCATTCTTAACACTATATTATACTTGGACTTAATTACACGCTGATTAAACTTTGATATTTACTGCTTCTTACATCACGCCTAAATCTGCTATAATACCATATTCTAATCTATATTTTCTAATTGTTTCATTGCTGAATATTAAAATTACATTTGAGCTCCTCGACAGATCTTTTGTTCAGCAGATGAGTCCAGCATTGCCAAATGATGGCAAATCTGACCAATGTTCTTAATTGCCGTTTTTAAGTCTTTGTTTTTAACTCTGTTCTTCGTTTGTTTTAATGATGTGTGTTTGGTGGAAGGTTTGATTTTAACAGTGTTAAAATGCGATTTTTATGTTACCATGCAAGCAATAATAGATAAATTGCTTCAACACACATGACCTCCAAATGTAGGCATTCTGGGACTTTTGGCGGTCTGTTCACATATGCATAATTCAGAATTTATTAATTGTAGAATCAAATGACAAACAACCATTGCAGATTAAATCTCTCTGAACAGAACATCCATACCCCCTGTTGTCAACTCAACCACAACATGTTCTGGTGGCGTTCACTACCTCATTTCGCTACACACTCAGAAGGGCTGAAAAATGAAATGATGCTCAGATGCGTGCAAACCAGCCCTCAGTAGATGATGATTCATATTCTGGTTTGCTGAATGAACTTTAAAAAATACCTGACGTAGAACCCATCTCCAGGTAACTCTTTGATCCTGTTGAATTCCTGTATTCTGTGCTGAGCTTTTATTCTGACGCTTTCTCCCGGCTTCAGCATTTCCAGGTAAGCTTCCTCTGCAGTTTTATTCTGCATGTCCACAGAGCCGTACTGTTCAGAAATTGAACACAAGAGAAACAAAAGGACCGTTGTAGAGTCCAGCATAGAGTAACAACAGAATGTTGGGTTTGAGGGGAGGGGCTGCGGCTCAGTGGTAGAACATCTATTCGGCATGCAGAAGGTCCCAGGTTCTTTCACATCACCTACTGGCCTAGTCCCTTTAACTGGAGATGTCGCGGTTCGGGCCGTTAAGTGCCTACACTCTTAGAAAGGTCCCCTTCCTGAGAAGGGATATGTTATCTTATTCAGCGAGACACCACTAGACCTTGCTGTGTCATCTGTGTCATCTGGAGTCCTTTAAAGACTTCTATTAATATTCTTAACTGATCATTATTAAGATCAGGCATTGTCTATGTACATGCTATGCATGCTCTTTCTAGTTTTAGACAGCAATGCTGAATATATAAATACTATGTGTTAGCTTAAAGCTGTTTACAGTCTCTTTGACTGTGCCAATCTGTGTATGTGCATTGTGCATATCTCACAGAGTACAGAGAGTCTCCTTTCCCTTCTCTGGTCTCTTGCTCTGAGGAGGTTCAGAAGTCCCTCTGTTAAGTAGAGGACGTTCTGACACAATCTCAGAGATCTAGCTATTAGCCCTGTATTCAGGATGCTTCTTAGCATTGGTAAGCCAAATAGGCTTAGTTTGTAAGAATCCATAAATCTGATGGACTCTCAGTGTTCCAATACATGGAAAGATCACTGCACTTAGATTCCCATTCAAAGAATAGGAATTCTAAGGGTCTCTATCCTCTTCTAGGAATAGAGCAGTCTCACAAGAAGACTGTAAGTAAGATATGTTGAAATATCCAGATCTTGATACTTCAAGATATCTCTGAGAACTGCTGTCCACGCAAGAACAGAGTTTCAATGTTTTACATCTCAAGCCTTTTGAGATGGAGGTGCTACATCAGACAGCTGCAGTCTGCCAGTCATAGCACTCTAAAGTGCCAGCTGTACTGTGGCTGTTATTTATACTATTTCTAGACCCATTAAGAGTGTTCCTTTATCCCCTCTTCCTTATCCTTCAAAAGGGTACCCTTTATTCTCTCTTATCAGATACCAGGAGCTTAGTGGCATCTGCTCCTGTCCTCTGATATCTTATTGTCCAAATATGGACATCCTTTCCTTTTATTCCTCTGTGCCTAAAGTATAAATACTCATTTCTGAGTTACATGATCACGTTACATATTTAATTTCTATACCATCCTCTTCGTTAGGACAATACGCATTAAATGAGACTACTTAGAAATCTGTAGCACAACGTTTAACTATATAACTCATGAAACACAATTATAGCTGACATTGTCACTTGCAAAGAGTCATTGTTTACATTTGGCTGTATAGCCTTCAGAAGGCAAGAAAGCATATTACTCTTATCTTAAGAGAACTGTAATGCCTCAATAGCACAGTTTCAGCTATTGAGACCTTGAAAAGGCCTTTGAGATTCTGACATCTGGCAGCTGAGTCAGAAAGGTGACTTTACGCTGCCCCTTCAAGGGAAGGTGTCAGCTCTGCCCCTTCAAGGACAAAGCCAGAGTAACTTTAGTAGTTAGCTTTGATAGAGCTAACCTTGAGCTAGCCTGTCAGCATGACACAGAGCTAGCTTGTCAGCATGACACAGACTTTCATTATACATTACACAAACCTCTGTATGTGTATGATGTGTTTAAGCTCTATATGAAATTAATTCTGCACATGTTCACAAGATACCATGATCATGTCAGAGACTGCTACAGAGATGCCGGGGATTGAACCTGGGACCTTCTGCATGCCAAGCAGATGTTCTACCACTGAGCCACAGCCCCTCCCCATGGATGGGAGACAGCCAAAGAAGTCCAGTGTTGCTACATAGAGGCTGGCAATGACAAACCACCTCTGTTTTTCTGCCCTTACCTGGATGGCCCAGGCTAGCCTGATCTCATCAGATCTCCTAAGCTAAGCAGGGTCAGCCCTGGTGAGACCTCCAGGGAAGTCCAGGGTTTCTGCGCAGAGGCAGGCAATGGCCAATCCACCTCTGAACGTCTCTTGCTTTTGAAAACCATATGGAGCTGCCGTAAGTCAGCTGTGGCTTGACGGCAACCTCCCCACCCTCTCGCAAGGAGCATTAGATATTTGTTCACTAAAGCTGCTACATCCTGAACCCCCTTTCCGATACTGGGGCAGGAGAGAAGCAAATGACACACTGTGAAGCAAAAGGGGGGGATTCTTCCTTTGAGAAAATACACTCAACAGAGGCCCAACTCAGATCAACAAAACAAAAGTTTCCAGTGTCCCTTATCAAGCCCACCCCCCAACTTCTTTGCAGACAAGGGGAATTAGCAATACTATTCTGACCGAGCTTGGAAATTTAGCCAGACCAACAACAGCCTTGAAAACAAAACTAAATAGTTAGGAAAAAAGAACCTTGCCGTTATGCAAACGACCCCGAAATTTACACAAATCAAACAGAAGTTCCTGAACATACCAAAGTAAAAATATCCTCCCCCTCCCAATTGAATATACTTGCTTTCTTATACATTCAGCGTGTTTTGGGCCCATGATTCCATAATGAATTACGACATTACCCCTTACCTTCAATTCACATCTACCGCTTACCTCAAGGATCATGTCTCCCAGCACCAGTCCATCGGGTCCCCTGGCAGGGCTGTCCTCTTCTAGATCCGACACAAATATTCCATACAGGTTCCCACCACAGATTTGGATTCCAAGTTCCGCCTGGGACTTCTTGATGACAATGGTTCTAGGCTCAGGGGTCTTCTTGCTTGTGTCCATGGAGTTCCTTTCAAGGACAAGGAACAAGCAAGACCCAAGGTGTAGGGCCTTATATTATGGCCCCATCCCCTCACCAACCAGTTAGGTCCTAACTGATATCCATTTGCCAACTCTTGGCTTAGGAGGGGGGGGTCAGAGGAAGTCCCCAGGTATTTGACTGGGGAATCTTTTATTGAACAACTGGCAAAAAGGAATCTACTCTTTTCCCTGCAAAGATGCCTTCTTCTCAGGCTCTGGCTGTCAAACTCTAAAGAACCTGTATAGGACTACCCAGATCTAAGTAGGTTGAGCTCTGGTTAGTACTTGGATGGGAGGACAACCAAGAAAGTCCAGAGTTGCTACACAGATGCAGGCAATGGCAAACCACCTCTTACACTGGCCCGGATGGTCAAGGCTGCCCAATCTTGTCCGATCTTGGAAGCTAAGTAGGGTTGGCCTTGATTAGTACTTGGATGGGAGACCACCAAGGAAGTCCAGGGTTGCTACACAGATGCAGGCAATGGCAAGCCACCTCTGAATGTCTCTTGCCTTGAAAACTCTACGGGGTCACCATAAGTTGGCTATGACTTGACAGCATTTTCCATCACTACCACCGGGCCCCAAGACAAAAATTCTGTCGGGGCTCCCCTCACACCATCCAGAGCCAACTGTCATGTGAAAAGAATTCATGTGACTTGCTCAGCTTCATGGGCTGGCAGCTCCGTGGCATTTTGCTCCCCTCCCCCGCTCTCCGGTCACTGCTTCTTGGCCACCCTGAACCTGGACCAGTGGCATGCCCCCAGCCATCAGGAGCTAGAGCATACTTGGACCAGAACCGATGCCAAAGCCAGACTTGAACAACAAAGGGAGTCAGCCTACCTTATGGAGTTGCGGGGACTGGTCGTGGGTGTGGTCTGTTTGGAGGGGGGCGTCATCGTCCCTTCGTCCTGTTCACTCACGGTATCAATCACCGAATGGCTGTCAGGGGTGGCTGCCCCACTGCCTTGCGGAGTGGAATGGCTGCTCACAGGTTCTAGGCGGGAGCTCAGATTAAAAGAAGATTTTTTTAAAAAAAACGCATGATACGAAACGTCTGGTAATTCCAAAAACACTTCATCCCAATTATGAAGATTTCAAGGACAAACTGGGTCCAAGATTTAAATCAAGTTATCCTTCGTGGCTTTTCAACCCAACCTAAATGAAGGTTGTACGGGGGGGGGGGGTGTCTCTACTTTAGGTAGCCCCTGCATCAAGCAGAAGCTGAGGCCTCCCGTCTGTCCCGGGAGAGGAAATGCATATCTAAGGTCAAAATAACCCATGACAAAGCGTGAAGTCTTAACTGATCCAGTGGGTTCACACACACACACACAAGACAGACCTGTGTGCGTTTGTTAAGTGCCATCAAGTCACTTCCGACTCATGGTGACCCTGTGAATCAATGTTCTCCAAAACGTCCTATCCTTTAACAGCCTCCTCTTGTTGGCGCTTCCTCTTTTCCTGCTGCCCTCAACTTTACTAGCATGATGGTCTTTTCCAGTGACTCTTGTCTTCTCATAATGTAACCAAAGTACGATAGCCTCAGTTTAGTCATTTGAGCTTCTAGGATCACTTCAGGCTTGATTTGATCTACAACCCACTGATTTGTTTTTTTGGCTGTCCACGGTATCCGTAACTCTCTCCTCCAACACCACATTTCAAAGGAATCTACTTTCTTCCTTTCAGCTTTCTTCAATGTCCAACTTTCACACCCATACATAGTAATAGGGAACACGATGGCGTGAATTAACTTGATCTTGGTGGCCATCGTGCCTGCCAGTACTTTCTTTGGCTTCTGCCAAGCTTTTCAGAAAGTGGGCCGTTGTGAGGCAGGACTTGTTAATGGCCACCCTCATTCAAATGAAAGGTTTTCCACTGGAGGATGAGGATGACTAGTGAGCACCTGGGCTTCCCTTAGTCTGTGTGTCCGTCCACTCCCCCTTCAGGATTTCCCTTCTTCCCAGGAAGTGTGACGAGGGAGGTACTCCATTTGGCTCTGCCTCCTAAGGCAGTCATTTGGAATCACAGAATCATAGAGTTGGAAGGGACCACCAGGGTCATCTAGTCCAACCCCCTGCACAATGCAGGAAATTCACAACTACCTCCCCCACACACACCCAGTGACCCCTACTCCATGCCCCGAAGAGGGCCAAGATGCCCTCCCTCTCATTAATTGCCTAAGGTCACAGAATCAGCATTGCTGACAGATGGCCATCTAGCCTCTGCTTAAAAATCTCCAGGGAAGGAGAGCTGACCACCTCCAGAGGAAGCCTGTTCCACTGAGGAACCGCTCTAACTGCTAGAAAATTCTTCCTAATGCCTAGATGGAAACTTCTGATTTAATTTTAACCCGTTGGCTCTGGTCTGACCTTCTGGGGCAACAGAAAACAACTTGGCACCCTCCTCTATATGACAGCCCTTCAAGTACTTGAAGATAGTTATCATGTCCTCTTTCAGTGGTCTCCTCTTCAGGCTAAACATACCCAGCTCCTTCAACCTTTCCTCATAGGACTTGGTCTCCAGACCCCTCACCATCTTTGTTGCCCTCCTCTGGACACGTTCCAGCTTGTCCACATCCTTCTTAAATTGTGGTGCCCAGAACTGAACACAGTACTCTAGGTGAGGTCTAAGCAGAGCAGAGCAAAGCAATACCATCACTTCGCGTGATCTGGACACTTCACGTGATCTGAAGTTTGGCTCCACCTCCCATGGCGGCCATTTTGGGGTTGCACTCACCACCCCTGCTCAAAATGCCAAATGTGCCCACAGGCTCAAAAAGGTTAGGGGTCCCTGGTCGAAATGTATCTTACCTTGAACGCGAGTGATTGCCAAGCTGGAACATGTGTGGATTATACTGTGCCAGAATCGTAATGGTGTCGCACTGCTGCCCGATGATCAGGCGAGCCTGCTGCTCCGTAGCGTTCCGCAGGTTTATCCCGTTAAACTGGGGGTGGGAGGCAGAGACAGGTAATCAAGCAGCACGTTTTCACTGATGGAATTGGTATAGATTTTCTCATTTAATTACATATTACTTCTTGAAACTTGACACACCAAATTATCAATAAACCAAGGGATAAGGCAGACAGTGCCGGCTGCTGCTGGTTTTATTTAATTTAATTGGTCCCTTGAAAAGGTGGGGGAAAGATCGATGCTATCATAAAATTTGACAGTTGGACTTGACTACTTGCGTAAGTGGATAATTTACTGTCCACCTGAAGTGGAGTGGAGTTTTCTGAAGAGCTGTGAAAGACAGTGAAATACGTCTCACTGGTGCAGCAATTTTACACATGAAGAAAACAGTTTCAACACAAGAAGCATTTCAAAGGTGAAGAACAGCACATTTTTTAAGCTGATGGGAATGAATTTCCTGCATTAGGAATTTCCTGCATTGTGCAGGGGAGGGGGTGGGACTAGATGACCCTGGTGGTCTCTTCCAACTCTTTGATTCTAATCACCATTAAGTTGTAAGTAAAAGAACGGGAGAGCCCCATGGCACAGAGTGGTAAACTGCAGTATTGCAGTCAAAAGCTCTGCTCACAACCTGAGTTCGATCTCGACGGAAGTCGGTTTCAGGTAGCCGGCTCAAGGTTGACTCAGCCGTCCATCCTTCCGAGGTCGGTAAAATGAGAAACTAGCTTGCTGGGGGTAAAGGGAAGATGACTGGGGAAGGCACTGGCAAACCACCCCGTAAACAACGTCTGCCTAGTAAACGTCGGGATGTGACATCACCCCATGGGTCAGGAATGACCTGGTGCTTGCACAGGGGACTACCTTAAAAAGAAGGGGAGGGGGAGCTTTAAAGCACACAGAGGTAATACAAGACCGATGGATAACCACTGTTGTCTAAACTGGCGTTTCAGAAATACTTCCCCAGATTCGAAAGCCCCACTCAGGAATCAGGGCAGCATATAGCCAGCTGAGGGTCATCTGGCCAGCATCTGTACTCCTGTTGGTACGCACGTCAGACCACCGGCCAATCAGCCAACTACCAAACCAGGATATGAAACCATAAATTTGAAGTGGATTTGTTAACCCCAGTGGGTAGCCGTGTTAATCCGTCTGTGGCAGTAGAAAAGAGCCAGAGTCCAGGCCTACTACCCCTCTTCCTATCACACTTAATCCAATCACGCCCGCTGTTGGCATTTACCTGCTATTGCCACTGGGTGTCCGAATTCGCTCTTCTCTACTTAAGGACAGATGGAAATTTTGTTAGTCTTTAAGGTGCTCCTGAACTCTCTCTCTTTTCTATTGTTAACCACAGTCTTAAAACGATGATTTAATGTCATGAACTAATGTAGACTCCTCGGGTTAATCCTGGTGCTATCCTCGTACTTTCCCTGGCTACAGAGACGTTCGGCCACAGTGAAGGAGGGAGGTTGAGGGGGGGACAGGATTGCTCT
The DNA here is from genome assembly GCF_029931775.1 of Euleptes europaea. Taxonomy (NCBI): domain Eukaryota; kingdom Metazoa; phylum Chordata; class Lepidosauria; order Squamata; family Sphaerodactylidae; genus Euleptes; species Euleptes europaea. The sequence continues at coordinate 628,469 of NC_079315.1, read as the reverse complement.
CTTTATGTATTTGAAGGGCTGTCCCTTAGAGGAGGGCAGGGAGCGGTTCCTGTTGGCAGCAGAGGATTATAGGACTCGCAATAATGGGTTTAAATTGTGGGAGGAGAGGTACCGGCTGGACATTAGGAAAAGGTTTTTTACGGTAAGAGTTGTTCAGCAGTGGAATCAGCTACCTAGGGGAGGTGGGTGAGCTCCCCCCTCACTGGCAGTCTTTAAGCAGAGGCTGGACAAGCACTTGTCAATGATGTTCTAGGCTGATCCTGCATTAAGCAAGGGGTTGGACTAGATTGCCTCTATAGCCCCTTCCATGATTCTATAAATGAAATGAAGCCAACATCTGTTAAAGTAGGCCATTATCCAAATGACTTTCTGTGAGCTGAATCCTGGCTTCATAAACTAGCCGCAGCTACCCCAAACCACGTTTTCACGTTATGCCCCAAACCAAGCCAATAAGCGGCCGAGCCCAGTTTAGAGATAACCACTACCTCCAACAACTGATCGCCATATTCAAGGCTGGCCTGATGGGCGATGCTCCCTCCTGTGACTTTCGACACAAATATGCCACCGTTTTCGCCACACACGATGGAGATCCCCAGAGGCTCAGAGCCCTTCTGCACTTTCACATGCCGCGGTTCTTCCATGTACGGCCTTTGGGAGGAAAAGAGCAAAGAGCCACACATTTGAAACACGGACCAAAGCAGAGAGACAGAGAAGAAAACAAACCCAAATTAAGTGAATTATATGAATTACTGCCCACCCACCCTCACCAGTAGAATGAAGACAATCTTAAGCAGTTACTAAAACGCTCTGAGAAACATTCCTTTCACCGGACCATGCAACGGGTGGTGGGCCAACTCAAGAGTAAATCAAACAAGTAACATTTTAAGTGCATTTGGAAAGGAGGACAAAGAGGGAACGGGACAATGGCGGTGAAAAGGGGAGGCAAGAAAACACAACCCTCATCCATATTATATATAGGTTAACGAACATATATAATATGCCATTTAGAAGACGTTCTAGAGGAAAAAGCCTTAAGCTGGGATTCACAAAAGTCCAGGAGACTTCAGAAGCCAATGAGCAAAAATATACAGCTGCGAATCAAAAGGTAGGCGAAAGGGAGACCATTTCCATATTTAATATTTGTGTGCAGGGGCAAACACGACGTTAGTGTCAATGAAATTAAGCAGCTGTAAAATAAAGCAAACACGAAACAAAACGACTCAAGCCATTAAGGACGGCGGCTTGCATGGTCGCATTTCCATTACCATGCAATTTTTTTTCCCCGTTGCAGGAAGGGGGGATTATCCAAACATGTAAAATAGCACAGGGAAGGTGCGCAAAAGACCACTGGAGAAGGACAACCTTTATAATTCAAGCCAACCTCAAACTCCTTAGGGAACAGAACGTGGGCCTGGGAACCACAGGGATTCTCAGAAAAGACCTATTACGGAACAAGTATCTGAAAGATGCAGAGGGGTGCAGAAAAGAAAAAGAGACACACTTAGAAAGAGAGAGAGAGAGATCAGCAAACACAGAGGCTACACAGCTACAGCGAGGCTGGACTCCACGCTCTTAAAAGCCCAACCTCCCCCTGGCTTAGTCGGAATCCAAGCCATTCAGGTCCGGAGTATACTAAAATGTCACTTATAGATGAAGACCCACAGGTTACAGTAGGAACGGCAAAGTTTTTGTGCAGCGGCCTGTACAATCCGTCAGACACTGCTCGGTATGCCAATAATTTTAATGGGCAGTATATATAGTTTGCAAATTGTGCAAATAACTTTTTTACAATTTGTATAAATCTGTGGGTAGAGTGTAATACTAAGGGTTTCGGTGGTAAATTGTGAGGAGCTGTGCTGGACTATGACTGTTTTTTAATAAAGATTGAGTGATTGATAAAAGCTCAACCAGAGCTTATTTAACCCTTGCTGGTGGGTGTATTGCTTGATGGGCAATGCTAGGGATGCTCTAGGCCAGAGTTTCCCAAACTTTTTGAGTCATGGAGCACTTTTCAGGAGGGAAATTCATCACGGAGCACTAATTTTCACCTAGCACCTATATACTAAATGACACTAGTATTTTTCTTTCCAGTCTCTTCATGGAGCACTAGGAGATGTTTCTAGGAAAATGACAGTAGCAGTATCTAACCACGGAATCATCCCAGTTTGCTTAGGTTTTTATTCAGCTGACATTATCACCCCAAACACAGAAGTCCAAATCAGTTTTTTTTTTTTAAAATGACAAAGCAAATCTAAATTTAACATTTACTTGGTAAGTGGCCTTGGGTATATCAATACCTTTGTTTGACTTCCCCTACCAATAAAATAGGATCATGAAGAACCTATGGAAAACAAATTCAAGGGGAGCTTGGGGAGGAGACACACACACACTAGTCCACTCATCAGCAGATAAATAAGTCTGTGAGGCAGGATCATTGATCGGTAATCAACCATCATTAGGACATTAGGAAGAAACGTCTAACAGTCAGAGCGGTTCCTCGGTGGAACAGGCTTCCGCGGGAGATGGTGGGCTCTCCCTTCCCTGGAGGTTTTTAAGCAGAGGCTAGATGGCCATCTGTCAGCAATGCTGATTCTATGACCTCGGGCACAAGATTCAAAAAACACTCCCCATGCCTACGGTGAAGTTACACCTCATTTTATGGGCTTACTGGAATCCTACCCTCTTCCCTGTTTGGAAAATAAGTTTTAATCGCAAGAGATTAGCGTTAAGACCCCTGTCAACCAGCCCCCTATTCTCTCCCCGCAATCAAGTATGTTCCTGTGTAACTAGCAGAAATCCTGTTTTAGCCAAATGTGTTGCCAATATAGCAATTAAAGTGGAGTTGGCAATGAATTCTCTCGTAATGAGAGCCGGGAGCTCTACTTTTAAGTGTTGGATAAGGCTGGTGCTAAATACAAGCCCCAATATCTACGTGCAATGTCTTGGGAATGATCATTATTAAGTCACCATGGAAACAAATGGTAGATAAAAGGGCTAATCAGCTAGGATTCTTGATAGATGCTATAAAAATCCTGGACCTATCTGCTTCCACAGGCTTTCCAGCCTCCTGGTCCACGTGGACGTACTCCTCATTCGGCACATCCCACCTCCAACTCCTTCCAGAGAACTCCTGTCCCCTCCTCTCTCAATTAAGACACCTCCTAGCAACCACATGCTGTAACTTCAGACATCTGGAACGTTTCCAGAGGAGGGCAACAAAGCTGGTGAGGGGGTCTGGAGACCAAGTCCTATGAGGAAAGGTTGAAGGAGCCTGGTATGTTTAGCCTGGAGAGGAGAAGACTGAGAGGGGATACAATAACCATCTTCAAGTTCTTGAAGGGTTGTCATACAGAGGAGGGTGCTGAGTTGTTTTCTGTTGCTCCAGAAGGTCAGACCAGAACCAACGGGTTAAAATTAAATCAAAAGAGTTTCCGTCTAGACATTAGGAATAATTTTCTAACAGAGCGGTTCCGCAGTGGAACAGGCTTCCTCGGGAGGTGGTCAGCTCTCCTTCCCTGCAGGTTTTTAAGAAGAGGCTAGATGGCCATCTGTCAGCAGTGCGGATTCTACGACCTTAGGCAGATCATGAGAGGGAGGGCATCTTGGTCATCTTCTGGGCATTGGAGTAGAGCTCACCGGGGGTGTGTGGGGGGGAGGTAGTTGTGAATTTCCTGCATTGTGCAGGGGGTTGGACTGGATGACCCTGGTGGTCCCTTCCAACTCTATGATTCTATCTCTGACTTAGAACAGGATTCCAGGGAAGTATGCCACAAACACAAACCAACCATTGTCAAGTGGGTACAGTTCCTGAGCGGCCAGGACTGCTACTGAGCCCCTTGTGTTGACTGTGGGCAGAGGGTCCTTTCTGCCACCCGGCCCTGGCAATCTATTCGGAAAAGTTCCCAGATGAAAGGGTTTCTATTCTATGAGAAGGCAGTGGTTTTTGGAGTTTGCACAGCTTCGTTTTTTGCTAGTGCTTCAGCAAATCATTCAACGGTTTGACCGATAGTTAGCCAGTTGATCCACAAAGAGCCAAACTAAATGTGATGGAGAATTCGTGGTCACCACAAGTTCTCCATCAGAAAAATCACACTTGTCCTTTGCTCGGGGCATTATTTCATCTCATGTTGCGCTATAAGGACTTAGTTACGATGGGTTAACGATGCAGTTTGTCTCTTCCTGTGCTGAACAAGCGCTACTTACACGGGCTGGAATTGTATGGACTGCTCAAGTAGTACTCGTCAACTTTTTGTCTTGTTCAGTATTATGCTGATTAGATGGTAAATGTATTAAACGTATGGTAGATATAGCATGGTAAAAGGTTTAAGAATTAATATTATATGTGTCATGCTATAGACAACGTGTAGCACAATTGAGACATTTTCATGTTCAGATTATATTGGTACACATACCTAAGGCGATTGAGTATTATTTATTCATTTGTTTACATTTGGTCATAGTTGCTGATTTTTTGTTGAATACAAGATCTCCATCTTAAAAGGCCATGGGGGTGGCACTGAGCTCTTTCCCCTCCACCCCCGCCCCCTTTGAAGTACCAAAAGAACCACGGGGGGGGGGCTATTAGGAATCCCAACTTACTTGTCTTTTCGCCGCTGTCCTATTGATACCGGACTCACTGAGATCCTGGGCAGCGTGGAAAGAGAATTCTGTGACTGGCTGCTGGCGAAGGACGAGGTCTCCACGTTCAGCGGTGACTGCGGGGGAGTGATCAGACTGGGGCTGCTGCATTCGGAATGCGACAGCGAACCTGCGGAGAATGTAAGAGCACCCATGCAATTTGCACCCAGAGCCAAATGCAGACGTTCTCTTCGGCTGGGGTCCCCAGCATGGTTCTTGTGGGCGTCGTGGCACCTGCTGACACCTTTCCTGGCACCCTCCAAGTGTTTTTAGAAAGTGGGTGGAGTTGAGGTGGGGCTGTTGGCTCAGTGGCAGAGCATCTGCTTGGCACGCAGAAGGTCCCAGGTTCAATCCCTGGCATCTTCAGCTAAAGGGACCAAGCAAGTAGGTGATGTGAAAGACCCTTTTCTGCCTGAGACCCTGGAGAGCTGCTGCCGGTCTGAGTAGACAAGACTGACTTTGATGGACCTTGATGGTCTGATTCAGTATCCGGCAGCTTCGTGTCTTCATGGGTGGGTCTACTGGCCACTTGAGGTTTGATCAACTGTGCAGATTTTTCAAAACGTTGCTTTGGTAGGAGCTGCCACTGCAACGCAACACGGCAGCCGTTTTGTGGCTGGCTCCACCTTCTGCAGCAGCCATGTTGTGGCTGCACCCACCACGCTGTGCCAGGATCCCAAAGGTGCCCACAGGCTCAGAAAGGTTGGGGACGCCTGTTTTAAGCAAAAAGCCCACTGAAAGTACTTCCCTATATTGCTACGCATTTGTTACCAGTTCTGACGCTGAGCTTCCAAACGAAAGTAAAAGGACAATACAGACACATTTTAAAAATAAACCAACAGCAGATGCTAGTTTTGCACGGCTCTGCTGATGCACGAATGCCCAATAAAGAAGTAAAAGGAGGGGGGGGATGGTGCATTTTTTCTTACCCCTGTCGGAGCCAATGATGGACCTCGGGTATCTTGGCGTCAAGGGTATTTTTATTCGCTCTGTTCTATACTGCAAATTGCTGGAAGAACCTACTTCAAGCACAGAAGGGAAAACCTGAGCCTTTATAACAACGACACAATGATGAAAACGAATGCAAAGAAATCCTCTGCGTGGTCTAGTGAGAAACGCCACTTACTGAGCCTCGCGCTGGATGGAAGCGAATTGGAGCCGTGAGATGATCTCGTGTGTGAATTCTCAGGACACTCACTGGGGTGCTTGTGGCTCAGGTCCAAACTCAAGCGCCCTTGGTGCTGAGCGCTGAAACCCGCAGAAAAAACGTTGTTACCATTTCAAACGTGCTGAAGCAAAACGGTGTGCTAAGTAGCACACAAGACTCAATCCCTGAGAGATGGGTGCGATCTAAAAACACAGCATAGAGGGCAACAAAGATGGTGAGGGGTCTGGAGACCAAGTCCTATGAGGAAAGGTTGAAGGAGCTGGGTATGTAGCCTGGAGAGGAGAAGACTGAGAGGGGACATGATAACCATCTTCAAGTCCTTGAAGGATATGATAGCCATCTTCAAGTCTCCATAAGAATGTTATATAGAGGATGGTGCCGAGTTGTTTTCTGTTGCCCCAGAAGGTCGGACCAGAACCAACGGGGTTGAAATTAAACCGAAAAAGTTTCCGTCTAGACATTAGGAAGAACTTTCTAACAGTTAGAGCAGTTCCTCAGTGGAACAGGCTTCCTCGGGAGGTGGTGAGCTTCCCTGGAGGTTTTTAAGCAGCGGCTAGATGGCCATCTGTCAGCAATGCTGATTCCATGACCTTAGGCAGTTCATGAGAGGGAGGGCATCTTGGCCATCTTCTGGGCATGGAGTAGGGGGTCACTGGGGGTGTGTGTGGGGGGGAGGTAGTTGTGAATTTCCTGCATTGTGCAGGGGGTTGGACTATATGACCTTTGTGGTCCCTTCCAACTCTATGATTCTATGATTCTAAGCATTTTTTATCTGATTGAGCGAGACTTGTTTAAGGCACGTACCTGGGATGCAGATGCTGATGGCAGAACTGGCTGGCAACGGAGGGACAGTTGGTGGTGCTGACTCTATGGCTCCAAGCCGTGTAAACAGGGTTCCTCATAACAGCCGTTACTGCGGGACACGGGGCTATGTTTCTTGGTACCGTACCTAGAGGGGAAGGGAACTATTTATTTATTTTTCAGATTTAATAGCCTGCCCTCATTCCCAGCAAGCCAGGCTCAGGGCGGGCAACAACCTTTAAAACACATAAAACCATCAGACATCGATAAAACATCAGCAACATCAATAAAACATTGTTAATAAAACCATGAGCAGGTGGCCTTAAAAACTAGCCAGATGCCACCATGTGACTGGGTTTCAACAGGTCAACCCCCCACCGATGTCAAGAGTGGGGTGGGGGGAAAAGATGGGGAGGCCAGTAATGGTGGAACCACCTCGCAATTGCCTGGGCAAAGACAGACCCCACAAAAATTCAAGAAAATCAAATCAGGACACAATGCATTGCTGACCCACAGCGGGAACGGCTGTGGTTCCCGAGTCATGGCTACCGACCTGCTGACAGGCTTCCGGAGTAGAGGGAGGGAGGCACGAACCCATCGCTGTGCCTGCTAGACCGTTTCGGAGAATACAACGACCACTCCTGTAACTCAGGAGAAAGATGTTCCTCGCTTGCCGGAGTATACTTTTGTACCTGTGGGGAAAAGTCGAACGAGTTTTTTTGGACTAGATGACCCTGGTGGTCCTTTACAACTTTATGATTCTATGATTTGTTTAAGTGACACTATGTCGGACTGCTTGGGTTGAAAACTCCATTTACAGAGAGGTTCCAGCCACCTCTTCCAGAAAAGTCAGGTTTTTGTGACACGTAGATTTGTGTTCTTTCTGCATGTTGGTAGCTGTACATTGCGCTGCCCTGCAGTGACCCTACATGCTCCACCTCCTACCAAACTGCTTATCCTGGAACATTAACAAATACTGATAACCATCTAACCCAAGGGTGTCAAACATAAGGCCCGCGGGCCAGATCCGCCCCCTTGAGAGCTCTTATCCGGCCCACAAGCCAGCCGAGGCAGCCACCCCCACCCCCCACTCTCAAACTGGGCTGCCCAAGGAAGGGCCCGGCTCAACCAGGCGGCATTTATGTCCTATCCAGCCCGCGTAACAATTGAGTTCGATACCCCGATCTAACCCTTTGATTTAGGCGAAGCACTCCACAGTTTTCAGAATGTCACACCTGAACACATGAAGCTGCCTTATACTGAATCAGACCCTTGGTCCACCAGTGTCAGTATTGTCTACTCAGACCGGCAGCAGCTCTCCAGGGTCTCAGGCAGAGGTCTTTCCCATCACCACCTTGCCTAGTCCCTTTAACTGGAGATGCTGTGGATTGAACCTGGGACCTTCTGCACGTCAAGCAGATGCTCTACCACTGAATCACGGCCCCTTCTTTCTCATAGATACCTGATGAGACGGGTTAGGAATGAGCACAGGTGTTAGTTTATGTCTCAAGGCAGGAGCAGATTTGGGCCTGGGTCTCTTAATTTCAGGCTCTTCCACCCTTTGAAAGCCGATATCATCTTCGCACGATTTCCTTGATGGCAGGTGAACGGAGTCCAGCCCCTCGCCCCTATAATAGTGTCCGGAAGGCCTCCCTCGCCCCTTGTGAACGCCACAGTCCGGTTTGAGGTCGATGGACATGGGGGGCTGGACAGTAGCTGGACTGGGGGGTGGGGAGCCCGTCGTCACCGTGGAGTCCGAGGTGGAGCTGGCCTGCTGTTTGTGTTTGAACTTAATGGAATCACTTCTCTTAGGAGGCGTGGGAGGGGTGGAAACGGCTTCTGTTTTGGAGGGCTGGGGCGAGTGTCCTAACACCTGTTTCGGAGACAAATAGTCCATTTTGGGAGGAGTCAGAGGTCGTTTGAAAGTGTCAGGGTCGAAGATGGACTTCCTCTGTTTTGGCTTTTTGTACACGGAAAACTTTTCCGTCTCTGCAGTCGCAATGTTGACCATGACTTTAGGCCATGTGCCGCCGCTGTGTTTCCCAGCGTGCTCTTTGTCTAACGTGCCCTCCCCCATCATGCAGTCCGTCACCGCGGGCTCAAAAGGCAACCTTCTGCTGTCCAGGTTGACAATCCCGTAGCTCGTCTCCCCATACACATCTGGATTAAAGGAGCCCAGGCTGTGTTCTGAGTTACTATGGCACCCGTGGACCGAGCCACGGTGAGAGTCGGCATGTAAAACACCGCCGGAGAAGGGTTTGAGATCACAATACAAGCCACCTTCTTGGTCACTCTGGTCCTTCTTCACATCCATTATGTCTGGGCTGAAAATGTCCGTCTGGGTAGAGCTGTTGTGTTTCAAATTTCTTTTGTTCTGAGCCTGAACCTCCGACGTATGGACCCTACAGTTGGACATTTTCTCCGAATCCTTCAGGTTTTCAAATATGTTTTGACCGCTCCAAGACGAACTTGAGCTCTGAGGAAAAACCTGCATGGGGGAGGGGTGGGAGGGGACAGAAACAACCATCACAAAAAGGCCTTCAGTGGAACATCAAGACTACAGAACTGTTCGATTTACCCACAGTAAAAGCTTTGCCGTCTGGCACTCGTGGGGAACGGGGGTTGCAGGTTAATCAAACATGCCGGATAGTCAAGCTTATTGCTCTGCATTGGCATTGCCCATTGAGCAAACCCCACCCCACTGGGAATGCAATGGCTGCAGCCCCCCACATCTGGCAAAACACTTCCCCTTCCCCCATAGCCACACGGCTCTCCTGCACCGCAAACTCCAAATGTGCCGAAGCGCCCGGATTCGGACGTCTCACCATACTGAAGTCAGATCAGACTTCCTAAATCAAGAAGTAGTCTTCCATCTCAGCTCAACGTGCAACAGGAGCGGGGAAGAAGCGCATGTGGGGTAAAAGCAAAACACGCTGGAGCTCACCAGAGAGGCCTGAATATCGCCTGGGGGGTCTCTGGAAGCAGTCCCAGCCACTGACTGCCAGCAGGCACTAAAAGGAAAGGGATGGAGAACCCGGACAGGGAAGGGACAACTGGGGAGGGAGACACAGCTCAGGAGCAGGAGCAATGCGGTGGAAAGAGTTTTCCCCAATACATCACTGCAGCTGTCAGATTTGCAGATGGGTAGCTAGGGTGTCTATGCCTTGACTTGGATGGCCCGGGCTAGCCCCGCCTCGTCAGATCTCAGAAGCTAAGCAGGGTCAGCCCCGGTTAGTACCTGGACGGGAGACCACCAAGGAGGTGCAGGGTCACTACGCAGAGGCAGGCAAAGGGGAAACCACCTCTGAGCATCCCTTGCCTTGAAAACCCCACGAGGGGTGGCCATGCGTCGGCTGTGACTTGACGGCCCTTTCTACCACCAGCTAACGTATTTAGCCACTTTACAGCAGATGCCCGTAAACAGCTGCTTCAAGCAGAAGACAGACCTTTGTTCCCTTTCCTTCCTTGTTGACACTCACCTTCATCAACGAAAGTGTAAGAGACTCCCTGCAGTTCCGCAGCAAGGCTTCACATTCAGTCAGCGATTTATTATCTAGTGCAATGCCATTTATCTGGAACCAAAGGGGGACATTAGGAGAAGACAAGAGTCACTGGAAAAGACTATCATGCTAGGAAAAGTTGAACTTGAGGGCAGCAGGAAACGAGGAAGACCCAACAAGAGATGGATGGACTCAATAAAGGAAGCCCACAGCCCTCAATTTGCAAGACCCGAGCAAGGCTGTCAAAGAGAGGACGTTTTGGAGGACTTTGATTCATAGGGTTGCCAGGAGTTGGAAGCGACTTGATGGCACTTAACACACACAAAGGGGGACATATCAACAGAGTGAATGCTGAGATCAGGTAAATGCTTAGGCATGCTGCCCTTCACTAAAATGAAAACTCTGAGCTGGGGGAGGGGGTCTGCGCTAAATTGTGGTTTGACATGATGCTGGAACAGTTAAGGGCTGCGCTTCATCTTCAGGACTCCCTGCCTGTCGAAAGGGGCTTACTAAGAAGATGAAAAAAGAAAGCAGAAAAAGGGCTTTAACCAAGGTTTGACTGTATGTCAGGAAGCAACAAACCGTGGCTTTGGTTCTAAACCATGGTTAGTGCAAACATGGTGTGATCACTGAATTGAGCTTATAAATCAAACCGTATCTAAAATATACTTTAAAAAAAAAGACTCACGGCAATTATCCTGTCTCCCACCGAGAGGGACCCCTCTTTGGCAGCAGGGCTACCAGGAACTACCGCAGCAACGAACACTCCATTTTCTAGACTAATCCCACTATCTGAAAGTGAAAAGACAGAAACACGTGTTAGTTATCACCAACTTCACAAGGGCAGCACACCAAGTATGCTTGGAGCGTACAGGAGTCATTGTTCTAAATCAACTACTGGTGGGAAGAAAGGATGCAAGCTCAAAGCAGGGACTCATACAGAGATGCTCCTATCACACCTGATGAAGAGCCCGTGGGGCAGAGTGGTAAGCTACAGTCCTACAGTCAAAAGCTCTGCTCACAACCTGAGTTCAACCCCGACCGAAGCTGGTTTCAGGTAGCTGGCTCAAGGTTTACTCAGCCGTCCATCCTTCCATGGTCGGTAAAATGAGTACCCAGCTTGCTGGGAGTAAACTGTAGATGACTGGGGAAGGCAATGGCAAACCTCCCCATAAACAGTCTGCCCAGTAAACGTCAGAATGTGACATCACCCCATGGGTCAGGAATGACCCGGTGTTTGCACAGGGTACTAACTTTACCTTGGGGAGGGGCCATGGCTCAGTGGTAGAGCATCTGCTTGGCATGCAGAAGCCCCCAGGTTCAATCCCCGGCATCTCCAGTTAAAGGGACCAGGCAAGCAGGTGATGAGAAAGACCTCTGCCTGAGACCCTGGAGAGCCGCTGTCGGTCTGAGTAGACAATACTGACTTTGATGGACCTTGATGGTCTGATTCAGTACAAGGCAGCTTCATGTGTTCATGTGACAAAACACACCCAGCCTCAGACTCCCGGGTCAGACGGCCCCCCCGCCGGTAGCGCGGAGAGCGCACTCCAGCTGAAAGCTGCCTGAGGGCAATAAATCTGCCCTCAAAAACATCGGCAAGCAGCAATCCTCGGAGAAAGAGGGGATGCTGATTCGGGAGCCGGTGGCTGCCCCGTCATTTGAGCGATAGCTGCCGAGAAATCGGCGGTAGTTGCTCTGACGGGTGCTGCCGAAGAGCCGGCGCCATCTTCAAAGGGAAAGCTGGAGAGATGCGGTGGAGGACTCTGATTTTAAAAGCAAGTGTTTTACTTTGAAAAAAAAGTCTTTACATATAAAACTGGGGTGTTTGGCAGAGTTGATACTAAAGAAGACAACTTTGATTTATCTATAACTTCATTAAGACTCTCTCAGTGACTTTTGGCTTTTTGCCAGTGGATTGACGCAGCTTAAAAATTACTTTCAGTATGGAAGACACTTAAAAAAATAAGAAAAAGAGTAAGAAAACAACTACACAGACATGGAATATAACATCTGATATGTCATAGTGAATGTGTTTTCTCCAAACTGATTGACTTATCTGAACTAACTTTTTTTAAGCTGATGAACTAAAACAAGTACTCTGCCTCCCCCCTTCTCCTTTTTGTGGATTACAAATTGGATTCTGTTTAGTCCTCAAGGTCAATGGGAAAAAAGGAGAAGCATGCCAGAGAGTTTCTCAAAGAAACAAAGTTACAGGTTCAGCTTCCCCCACAAAGATCTTCTGTATCTACAATGACGTCACCACTGCTAACCACATCATTAACTGCAAAGATGGCTCCTAAAGCTAAACCTGAAGTGACACTTAATTCTGTTTTTGAATTGCTAACTAAGACCCATCAAGATGTCACAGAAATGAAGCAGGAACTGAGTCAAAATACTGCCACTACTTCTCAGAATTCAGTTGCAATAGCTGCTTTGCAAGATACAATTACATCCCTGACTGTTAGACAAGATAAGGTGGAAGCTAAACTCTCCAAAACTACACAGAAGACTAAAGAGATCAAGAAAAAGGTAGACACCTTGGAGATGTCATTAGAGGCCTCGCGAGAGAGAGATGAGAAGCAAGAAGACCAAATGGCAATGCTTGAACTTAAGATCAAGGAATGTTCCCTTTGCATACGCGGGCTGAGGGAAAAAATTGAAGGAAGAGATTTGCGGGGGTATTTGAAAGGACTTTGGGCAGAATTTCTACAGGAAGATGAAGAAGTTGTGGAAGGGATGATTGTAACGGCTTACAGAATTAATTCTGCATATGCAACTAAAAGTAAAGTACCAAGGGACTGTTTACTTCAGCTTTTTTCAAGAAGTCCCTGTGATCTTATTCTCAACAGTCATTATAAGTTACCACTTAAAGTTGAGGACGAACCTCTGAGATTACTGAAAGAAATTCCTGCAAGATTGTTGAGAAAAAGGAAGGATTTTATGGAGATTGTGGAACGCTTAAGATTAAATGGAATACAATTCAGATGGGAATTTCCGCAAGGCATTTCTTTCACCTTTAAGGCTAAAAGGTTCAAGTTCACAGATACCAACAAGGCTGAACAGTTCCTGCGAAGATACGATGCAGAGCTTTTTAAACCAGCTAAACCAACTAGACAACTGCCTGCTTAAGAATCTACGGAAGAAGAAAAGGCATCTGAGGCAACTGGTGGTGGAGACCTACCAATAGAACCAGCAGAAGAATCCCTGTCAGATGACAAGGAAGGCTGAACAGAGACAAAGTGGGGGGAAATATGGGGGGTAGGGGGTAGGCTATGGGATATAGATGACATTTGGCTTTATAAAGAGAATGGATCTAACTGATTTTTTATATGCTACAGTTTTATCATGGAACATAAATGGGTTGAATTCTCCTAACAAAAGGAAGAAAATATTTCATCATTTGCAAAAGTCTAAAGCTAACATTATTTGTTTACAGGAAACGCATATTGTTCCGAAGGATATAGCAAAAAGTGAAGGTAAACTACCTGGAATTTTTAATGCTCTCACAGATTAATGGGATATGTTTGATGTCTGGAGACTGAGGAATGGTAATAAGAAGGGATATACCTATTTTTCTCCAAGACATCTTACACACTCCAGGATAGATATGCTATGGCTTTCGAAAGGGTTGACAAACAAATCAGAGAATCCAGAGATTTTACCTAAGGTACTATCAGATCATAATGCGCTAACAGTAAAAATTAAAATAGGGGATAGAAGATATAAACCTTGGATAGCAAATGAATTTGTTAAAAAATAGTGGAAAAATTAAAGGTGGACATACAGAATTATTTTAACGAAAATATAGGTAAGGGTGTTCGGGAAGATATTGTTTGGGATGCCAGTAAGGCGGTGATTAGGGGAGTATTAATTCAACAAAATACAAGATGGTTTAAGGAAAGGGAGGTAAAGAAAAAAAATATTTTGGATGAAATAAGACAAGGAGAACGACAACTTAGAAAGCTTCAGGATAAAACAGCTAAACGGGAACAGCTTGATAAGATTAGAAAATGGCAGCATCAATATGAATTTTTAATATCGGATGAAATTGAACAGAAAATTATTTTTAACAAACAAAGATTTTTTGAACATGCTAACAAGCCGGGTAAAATGTTAGCATGGCAACTCAAACACAAAGAGAAAAAAGTACCGATATCTCAAATTAAAAGGAAGGGTAATATAACAAGAGATAAGGAGGAGATAATAGAAACATTTGTGGATTATTATACAAATTTATATAGAAAGAATTTGGTGTCGGAAATCGATATGGATGCATATCTTACCCAATCAAACGAAAAATAACTCAAGATAACAAAGAATTACTGGATTCTCCAATAACTAGGGAAGAATTACAAGAGGTAATAGGTAAAAGCAAAATAAATAAATCACCTGGGCCCGATGGATTTACTGCTTTTTATTATAAAGTATTTAAAGATCAGTTAAGCCCTTATTTATTAGATGTGATGAATTCTTGTTTGTTAAATGGGTCTATTCCTCAAACTTGGAAACGAGCAAATATAGTATTAATACCGAAGGCGAATATTGATACATCGGAAGTTAAAAATTACAGACCGATTTCATTATTGAATAATGACTATAAATTATTTGTTGCAATTTTAGCAGCTAAATTGAAAAGGGTATTAAATCAAATAATACATGAAGACCAAGCAGGTTTTTTACCAGGAAGATTGATTAGTCAGAATGTAAGAGTGGTAGTAGACCTTTTAGAATATGCAGAACAAGACACAACTCCGTTAGCTATGGTATTTCTGGATGCGGAAAAAGCATCTGATAATGTGAATTGGCAGTTTATGATTAAGATATTACAATTTATGGATTTTGGGGAGAACTTTAAAACTGCCATAAAAAGCGTATATACATACCAAACTGCTACTTTGTTAATAAATGGAATGGTGTCACCACAGATTGAAATCCAGAAGGGATTGAGACAAGGATGTCCTCTTTCTCCTTTGTTATTTTGGTATTAGAATTTTTATTAACAAATATTAGGCAAACTGAGGAAGTAATTGGGGTAAGACTGGGGAGAAATCATTATAAAGTTAAAGCATATGCAGATGATCTTGTATGTTTTTTGACTGATGGAATAAGATTATGGAGGTTTATGGACAGCTTTCAGGTTTTAAAATTAATAAAAATATAACTAAGATATTGGTTAAAAATATGACTCTTTCACAACAACAAACATTGATTAAAAAGACAGGATTTAGTATCGAACATAAAATTTAATATCTAGGTATATGGATATCACATAATAATCTTAATTTATTTCAGAATAATTATGTGAATCCATGGCAATAGATAGTAAAAGATTTAAAAAGTTGGGAAAAAATACCATTATCGTTGTGAGGACGAATTTCAGTAATTAAAATGATGCTATTACCTAAGATGCTTTTCTTGTTTCAAAATTTACCAATACTGAAAGGTGCACAGATATTTAAAAATTGGAAGAAAGATATTTTAAATTTTCTCTGGGGCAAAGAAAGACATAGAATAGCATACAATAATTTAGTGGAATTGAAAGAAACAGGAGGGTTGGGATTACCAGATTTGAGAATGTATTATCAGGCAGCTTGTTTCATCTGGATAAAAAACTGGATTCTATTAGAGAATCCGAAATTATTGGAATTAGAGGGATTTAATTTACGATTTGGGTGGCACGCATATTTATGGTATGAAAAGGAGAAAGTAAATAAAGATTTCAATTCCCATATTATTAGGAGTAGTTTATTACAAATATGGAAGAAATATAAAGGTTTCTTGGAAAATAAAACTCCCGGTTGGATTAATCCTATAGAAGCTTTTGTGAAAAGGGGAGTCCATTTAAATCTGGATACTAATATATATAGAGAAATGATAGAATGTAAGGATGGGATTTGGATGTTAAAAACTAGAGAAGAGCTTCAAATTAAAGATTGGTTTTTGTATTATAAAGTAAGAGATATATTTAATAAAGCTAACAGAAAAGGGTTTAATTATACCAAATCTAAATTTGAAATTATATTAATTAAGGGGAATAAAGGACTGATAGGAAGGATGTATAAATTATTGATAGAAATGAATTTGGAACAGGAAAGGATTAAACCAGTGATGGTGAAATGGATGAGAGATTTCGGTTATAATATAGATCTGGAAGTATGGGAAAATTTGTGGAAGAAGCAATTTTAATTTACCATTTCCAATGAAATAAGAGAAAATTTATATAAAATGTTTTATAGATGGTATATAACTCCTGTATTATTAAGTAAAATGAAAAAAGAGGACGAGGGTCTTTGCTGGAAGTGCGGAACGAATATAGGTACATTTATGCATGTTTGGTGGAGTTGTAAAAAAATTAAGAGATTTTGGAGATCAGTTTTAAAGGAAACTAATAATTTGATTAACTCAAAAATAAAAAAAGATCCTGCCTTTTGTCTATTGGGTATTCCTAAAAAGAATTTAGATAAAGGTGATAGAGTCATATGCCAATATAGTTTTGCTGCAGCTAGAATTACAATTGCTAAGAACTGGAAGCAAATAAATAAACCTTCAATTAAAGATTGGAGAGAAAAGCTATGGATGTATATGCGGATGGCCAAACTTACAGATTCTTTACGTGGTAAAGATATGAATTTTAAAAAAATATGGCTAAAGGCCGCTGCATATTGGGATAAATTGGCAAAAATGGACTTTACA